>NC_084467.1:3844666-4164333 GCF_027409185.1 Cynocephalus volans | reverse complement strand
ACCAGAAGTCTACAGCTATAGTTTGCATCAGGTTCAGTCTTTGTGCTGCAGTCTCCTGAATCTTCTAATCTTCACCCCAGGAGCAAGACACAGGAAACCCACACACAAAGGCAGGGCTGGGGGGGGGGAGAAACCGCTGCCCCCTCCCCTCCATGGCCTTCTTGGAGGGCATCAGAAACACTTTTCTGCGTTCACCCAAAAGGGTGGGGTGCCGTCTGCGACCAGGCAGGGGTACAGAAGACTCACTGCCCTCTGGGCTTCCATCCCAGCCCAAGTCTGGGCTCTGCACAAGGGGCCCAGCAGCCCACAGCCCTTAGCACTGCAGCTCCTACCTGAGTGGCAGATGGCCCAGTGCTCTGCCAAGAGTGCCCAGCTGTGGGCCGAAGACACGCAGCCCAGGAGCTCACCGTGAGCTCGGGGCGGGGGAGCAGGCTGGAGAAGCAGCCATCAGAGTGTTGCCACTGGGGGCCGCATGCCGTGTTGGTGCCAGCGCTCTCTGTCCTCGCCCTCTGCTGGACTTCCTCCCTTCCTCTTCCAGCTGGCCGTTGTGACATTTCCAAACCTTTTGGCTCAAACCCTGGTCTGGAAAGATGCCAGTGAGCTATCAGCTGTCTTGAGGAGGACACAAAATCATCACAATAGAATTTGCTTCAATTTACCTTCAAAGGGCTCCATACAGTTTCTGGACACTGGCGGTGGAGACAGTCCTGGATCGACAGTGGGAGGTGTGGTTGCGCAGGAGGAGGCAGGACAGACTGGTATTCTCAACTTCCTTGAGCCAGTGGCCGGGGTCACAAAGTCACGATTCACAGAAAAGGAAACAGCAGTGGCTCTTAAACGTAGGGAAGGGTGAGTAGCCTGACCCTTCGTATCAAAAGCTCCCTTGAAATGAACACTTTTAAAATCTATCAGATTGACAAAGATGGTAAGGAAACAATTCTTCTTATGGTGGGAATTGTGCTCCCCCAAAAGAATAACCTTTCAGGGGAGTGCAATTTGCTAAGATCAAAATTTAAGATGCACACACCCTCGCTTAAGCAAGTCCATGTCCAGGAGCTGATCTCACAGGTATGTCTGTGCACGTGCATAAAAACACACGCACAAGACCACCCACTGGAGCATTGCTTACAGCAGCAGACAATGGGAAGCTGAGGGTGTCCACCAGTAGGGCCTGGATCCATCCATGACAGGTGGATTCTTGTAATGGAACACCCTGCTGCCTGTAAAGAAAGGGGCAGTTCTAGACGATGGATCTGGTACAATCTTCAGGGCACATCACCAGGTGGATAAAACACAGATGTTGTGTCCTAGAGCATGCTACTTTTGTGTTGAACAGGGACACACACACATGCACGTGTGCTTGTACATATGTAGCCTGTCTCTCGAATAATACGTGAGACACTTCCTCTCCATGTTTCTGCTTTGGTTTGTTGCAATACTTTCCCTTGTGCATATATCACCTGTTCAAAATAGATAACGGGACCTATCTACCCATTTGCGCTTCTTTGTGATGAACAGAAAGATCTAATTACCTCTCCCGCTGCAAATATTTCGAAATGCTTCTGAGGTTGAAGATAACCGCTCCTGATTCATCTCAGCAGCCAAAAAGATGTGGTGCAACTTTTGCTCTGTGGTTCGTGATATGCACGTAACCGGATTTATTTCTTTTACATTAACTTAAAAGCATTTCCCAATCACAATAGTACACTGAACTTAAAAAAAAAAAAAAAAAAGAAAAAGAGAGAACAGAACTGTGGTTATTAGAGGTGGGAAAGGAAGAGGGGGAGGGGAGTTAGTTAATTAGTTAAAGGTCACAAAGATGGATTATGTTTTGTAAACATGAGTGTGCTAATTATCCTGATATGATCACCACACATGGTACATGTACTGATATTTGATTGGGTAACCCACAAAAATATGTAATCAATTATCTTTCAATAAAAAACTGTAAAAAAAAAAATTACTTAAAAGGGTTTCCATCTGAAGCGTGGGCCCTGACCTCCCCTCCCCAGGGATACCGGGACTGCAGAGTAAGCCTCATGAGCACGGGGACTTTGCTTTGTTCTCTGCTCGATCTGCAGCCCCCAGAAGCATGGCCAACCTATAGCACGTGCTCAACAGATACGTTGAATCAGTAGTGGATTCCCTTACGTGGTGTGTCTCTCTCTTCCCTCATCCTGGTGGAGAGTCAACATCTTCCCCATTACCGGAGACCGTTGCTGGACCAGTCTTTGGAGCAGTCTAGTCCCCTGACCCGAGGAGACATTGACCGAGGACCTAGTTGACAGTAAAGGAAATCTCAGCGAAAGAGAGAAATTGAAGCCAAATAAAGCACGAGCGTGAGCCGGTCCACATCTTTTAATAAGATCTGGGAGGTGAAATATCATGGCCCATTCCCTCCCTTGATTAGAAATACTTAAATGAGCCTTGGGAGATTATACTGCGGATTGGAAGCCTCTGAACGATTTGCCTCATTGATCTTGTTACCACGGTAACACGGGAAGCTCGCCCAGACGCTCAGGGGCCCACGGCGCAGAGGACAGCTCTGTGGGGCCGCTGTGCTTTGTGTCCCGGAAGAGCCCTGTGAGGTGCTGAGCCCACGTGAGCCCACGGCTGCGCCCCGACGGCCGCTGCCTGGGTGGCCTCTTCATGTCTCCTTACCCACGTGGCGGTGGCAGGGACTTTTTTGCCTGACCTATTTCCCAAAGTTAGATAATATCTGGGGAGCCTGGATGGCCATCAAAACACATTTTTAAAGAGCGAGCGTCACCTTACAGTTTAAAAATGATTGCCCCTAAACGGTGACTGACCCAGTGGAAAGGTTTGCCTCTTAATTTGTCTCTGAGACCCAGGCGCTGTTGGGGGTGGGGGAGCCGTCTTCCGACTGTCTAGACCAGCTGTCAATCATTTTGCAGGGCTGGGCTCTGGTCTTCAAGGCTCCTTGGAAGCACAGCTGTCTCTGGTTTCTCTAAGGACAGACAAAGGAGACCACCCACTGTATCACCAGGCTGCTTCTGTGCAGGTTAAACTGTGGTCTCCTGTGGACAGTGTTTCTCAAAGTTGTTTGAACCCAGAACCCTTTTGGCAAATAAATATCTCATGGTATGTCCCATTACCTACTTGGAACATTCCTCTGAGAGACCCTTTTCTGGGGTCTGGTCCCTGGTGGGGAAGGAATCCCGCTATCTTTTGTCTCTTCATAAGCTCAGAGGACTTTGTTGAGCTTCTTTCAGTAATTTCCTATGAGGAACAAAGCACGGGTTTTCCCCATAACACAAAATATCCTGCTAGGGGCTGGCCCGTGGCTCACTCGGGAGAGTGCGGTGCTGATAACACCAAGGCCACGGGTTCGGATCCTATATAGGGATGGCCGGTTGGCTCACTGGCTGAGCGTGGTGCTGACAAAATATCCTGCTGACTAAGCCGAACCAGCTCCATGTGCCCCGTCCAGCCTGAGTCAGTTCGTTCTCTTCACTAACCCGGAGTCAGCCCCGCTCTCCACCTGCAGCTCAGCTGTGTCTCTCCCTCACAGACTGATCCCAGATCACACGGGTGCTTGTGTTTGCCTCCTGTCCCCTGCTGTGTGGCCATGATGTCTGTGACCTTGTCTGTTGTGTCCACCCTGGTACCTGAGCACCTGGCACGTGGCACATGAGGGCACGAGGGCAGGGGCTTTGTGTGTCCTCTCTCTGCCATCCCCAGACAGTGCCTGGCACACAGGAGATGCCATGCACATGTACTGAAAACATGGATGGTGTTCATTTCCTAGGAGGGTTGTAACAAATAACCATGAACTGGGAGGCATGAAACAAGAGCAGTTTATTTTCTCCCAGCTCTGGAGGCCAGCAGTACAAAATCAAGGTGTCAGCAGGGCCACACATCTTCTGAAGGCTCCAGGGGAGCACCCTCCTGCCTCTCCAGGTTCTGGGGGTGCTGGCAGTCCTTGGCTTGCAGCTGCATCGCTCCAATCTCCAACACCCTCTTCACATAGCCTTCACCTTTCTGTGTCTCTATGTCTGTGCCCAAATTTCCCTTTTCTTATAAGGTCACCAATCATTGAATTAGAGCCCACCTGAATGCAGTATAACCTCATCTTAACTCGATTATGTTTGCAAGGACCCTACTTCCAGATAAATTCGCATTCACAGGTAGCAGGAGTTAGGATTTCAACATGCCTCTCTAGGGATCCATTTTAACCCACAGCACTGATGAAGGCAGAAATGTGAAGAAAAGCGAGGCCCTGGCTTTGCAGCAAGGCAGCTGTAGTTTTGGAAGAAAGGAATGAATCTTAAGCAACATGGATGGTCTACCTGGTATTTTCTGTTCTCATACGCTATCTTGTTAGATAATGAGGCTGATGATGATGGTGATAAAAATAATAATATCCAATATTTGCTGAACGATGGCTCCATGTCAGGTACCGAACTCAATGTTTAATCAGCACGGTAGCCCCGCGGTGGGGCGGCAGCCATGTGTGCACCTCCTCAGCCGACTAATGTTTAATGGACTCTTCCTTCACCAGGCGGCGGATGGGACGCAAACTCTGACATCTTCATTTCTAAAGCTGAGAGTCAAGGGAAACCATTTTTGTTAAATTTTCCCTTTCCCCGTTTCTCTCTCTCTTAAATCACAGTCACTTTCCTTGATGTGCCGCCTCCTCATAAATTTCGTAATCCTCGAATTACATTTCTGTCATCTGCACATTCGTTTTATTACCTGCCGATAAAGTAAAGGTCAAAGTCAGTAATCCCAGATTTCAGAAGCATTTAATCATCACTGATAAATAGAAACCCATCCTCCGAAAAGGCAAAATGATAACATTAAAATTAAAAAAAAATTGTTGTCAGAATATTTTTAGGAGGACTCTAACCTTTCAATCTGACCTGCTCTTTGGTGAACAAATCAAATGACACAATTATGTCTTCCCTGAACTTTAGCGGCTTTGGATCTTACTGCATTAGATTTGGCTTAACATAAGGAATAGTTTTAGAGTTCTCGGTGTCTCCCAAATGGAGGAAGCGTCCCAGGGTGTCAGTGAGCCCCTTCTGCAGAGAGTGGAGATTCCCATGTAACAAGGACCAAGTTCCTGGATATTATTGTGAAGGGCACAGAGGAGGTGTTTTAGTCCCAACATTCAATGAATTCATTCACTAACTGATTGACCCATTAATTCCCTGTCTGTTCAACAGCTACTTTTTCAGAAAGTTCTGTATATCAAACATGAAATTAGGTGATGTGATACAACAGTGAACAAAACAGACATGGTCTCAGCCCTCAGGAAACTTCTGGAATCAGGTGCCATGACGGGGTGGGGCAGGGAGCTGTGGGCTGCCTCCTGAACTCGTCTCAGGGCGGAGCTTCCGCGAACTCTCACTGATGTTTTCGGCTCTTTGAGTCTAGCTTTGTCGCAGTGATAGCATCTGCAGATGAAGTCAAAGAGGCCACCCTAGAAATGGCCAATGGGACCAGATCTGTTCAGCCCCAGCAGGGTCAGTGAGGTCCCAAGTGGCCACCCCTGTCCACCTTGGAGCTGCCCCCCTGCATTGCCTCACCTTGGAGACCAGCATTTCTTTCTGGCAATGTTTGGTGCGTGGATTTTAGAGTTGGGGTCCCACCAGCAGCTGTCCAAGCCTTGGCGGTGGCTCTAAGTGCTCTGCTCGCCTTGCCCCACGTGATCTCAGGGGGCACTTAAGCTCAGGAGAGACCAGTGTCTCTATTCCCTTTGGAAACTGACATCAGAAAGGACTCCTGAGGGGGAGAGCTGGGAGATGATGTTGCCATGGACACAAATGGCCGTGGGGATCTGAAAACCACCATCTAGTCTATGAGCCACAGAGAGAGGCTGTAAATTCCATTCTGCAGGTGCTGGAGGAGTCTGGGTTGTTGTGGGACATGAGTCAGGTGCTGGGTGGCTAGAGGAGGGGATATAGGAACCGAGTGGGCCAGGCCATCTCTAGTCTGGAGGCCACGGTGCTGGGTGCTGGCCCAGGCCCACGATGAGTAAGCTATGTCTTCTGCAGAGCAGAGGTAAAGGCCCAGATGGGCCCCCCTGGGGGGTCCAGCATTATGATCTGGGTGGCATTGCTTTGACGTGAGCCTCCAGAGTACCTTTGAAGGAAAGAAAGGGAGTAACCCCCCATGGACTGCCTAATTGGAGACTGCGGAGATGTGGGAGTCCCCAACCACATCACTTCAACAGTGGGGGGTCAACAGGAACGTGGCACTGCTGTCTGCAGTGTCCCCTGCCTGCCTTCCTTCCAGTCACTCTTCAAAAGCCCAGAGGCCCTCAAAGGGACTTGGCAGTCATCGTAATCTGTCCCTGAGAGCTGACCCTGTTAAAGTCATCCCAACCATGAAATGTCCCCCTAGTCTTATATCCCTGGAGGGGCAAGTGAAGTGGGTGGGGGCGTGGAAGGTGGGGGAGGGATGAGGTGGAGTGGGTGGGTCTCGAGGGGCAGCCTGAGGTTGGGGAGCCCAGTCAGTTCTCACCTCGCATCCCACAAAGCACCTGACTTGGGATGAGCCTGCCTTGCTGTTTGCAGTGTTACCTGCAGATTGTTCATGTCTGAAGCTTTTGAAGAGTTGAGGACTTCATGTATGCAGAGCCTCATTCTCTCATGAACACGGCAGGCCCTGCTCTGTGAAGGCACCACATAAGTGCCGGCAGGAGGTGGTGAGCAGAAAGAGGTGGTCCTCTCAGAAGTCCAAGGGAACAAGTACACAAGCAAAGCATGATGTCACAGGAGGAGTCTTTGTGGTGGTGGAACATCTGTCTCTGCACTGGGGTGGTTGCAGCAGTCTACACACATGATGAAATTGTGTAGAAGTACATACATGCACACACGCATTCATACACACATACACATGCACAGAGAGAGAAACATGCATGCACACAGAGACTACATGTGTGTATGCATGCAGAGACACAAGCATACACACAAACATACATATATAGACATATACACATGTGCACACAGAGAGACACATGCATGCACATATATGCACATGCAGAGAGACACACATGTACACACACATGCACACAGAGTCATACACATGCAGAAACACACATAGACACACATAGACACATGCATACACATATACACACATACACATACACACATATACACACAGACACATGCAGATATGCACATGCACACACAGACACACACAGACATGCACATGTGTAAATACACAGACACACAGTCACACAGGCATGCATAGACATGCCCACATAGAGACACACAGATGTAGGGACACATGCATACAGACACACATGTACACACAAGCACACATGCATGCACAGACGTGCACACAGATACACACATGCACACACACATGCACACAGACACACACGCACACACACACGAGTGTATGGAGAAACTGATGAAATATTCACAGGGTCCGTAGATTGGACACGTGTTGGTTTCCTATGTTCGATTTTGTGCTATGGTTACGTGAGATGCTACTCGGGAAAGCCAGGGAAGGTACACGGGACCTCCCTATATGATTTTTGCAACTTCCCATGAGCCTATAATTATGTCAAATGTAAATATAATTTAACAGTTTGACATCTAATTCATCTTTGAACACAAATTTGTATTAATTAAATTTAATTTATATTAAAATTTAAATTGTATTAAAATAAATTAAATTTGCTATCATAATAAATTACTATAAACATAAAAATACTGATAAACAAATCTTTGCAGGTGGTTTAAATATTTAAATCATTCACTAATAAACTTTTTTGATGATTTCCATTGCTATTTATAAAAAAGTAAATAACCAAGCAAGTATAAAATCCGCAAAATGACGGCAACTTTGTATAAGTGCTGAGAAGAGATCAGTGTGTTGGGAAAGACGGTAAATGAGAAGAGGACTCTGTTCCGGGAGGTCAAGGCGAGACAGGATGTAGCACGTGCCCACTTGCACTGTCATCTCTGTGTTTATATTGCTATATTTACAGGTATGAGTCTTCACACACGGACAGCCCTTCCAGGTCTAAATTCAAAGTCGAGGGAGATTCACATGCCTCTCCTTTGGGGGTTGTGGGATAGAACCTGCAGGCAGTATCCTGAGGACCGTCCCCACCCTACAGCTGCCCACAGTGGCCTGGCCACGGAGCAGGCAGGGCACTGGGCCCCATCCTCTGGGGCTCCCTATTTCCTTGGCTCTCTCAGCCCTTCTCAGGGTTCTCAACAGCAGCCATACGGGAAGCATCACGAGCACTTTGGATAGCCATTTAGAAAAAGCGATGAAACCACCTACAAACCAGCAAATTATACGGGGGAGGTGTTTTATGTCTTGTTTTCTTTACAGCCAATTCTGAAAGGGAACATAAAAGTCACTGGAAAGTCCCAGTTCCTGCTCCTATGGGCCCCATTGCTAACTCCACAGCACAACTCATTTGTTTTCAGAGGCTCCTGCCCCTGTGACTGCACTGGGAGGGACCCACCAGGGGCTGCCTTTTAGGATTCTATTACCAAGAGGAGTCAATATTCTCCCTGTGTCCCGAGAGATGAGATGTCCTGACTCTTGAGGCAGAGCCGTGAGGGCTGGGAGGCATGGGAGACTTCAGAGGGCAGAAGTCACCTCTTCAACCCTCCGCTCAGTCCTTAGCTTCAGCCTCCAGGTGTCCCCTCGCTGGTGCCACATCTTTCACCTTGACCATCCAAGGATGGAGGCAATGATTGACAACAGCCTCTGGTGTCTTTGCTGCTGCTGCCATGGGAGGGGAATTTCAGAACAGTAAAGTATCATTCTCCCTAGTAATGAGGCTCAGTGCCGGGAGCTTGAAGGTTTTGGGTATGATGGAGGGTCCTCCATCAACTGGTCTTGAGCCCTTGGGAGTCACTATGATGCTGTGCCTTGCTTTTATCATCAGTGAAATGGGTGAATAGCACATTTGCCCTGAAGGAGTTTATTTGGAAGAAAAGGAACCTGTGTACGATATTTGAATTAAGCAGGAAAAAGAACACTAGAGTGCTTTGCTGGGGATGACTTATGTCTCTTAACCAGTCATGTCTCTTAGCACAGAGGCTGCAGGTTTAATTAGAGACAGCACTTGGCAATCTGAGAAATCATGGAGAATGGGAGATTCCAGAAAAATAGAGATAAGAAAAGATTCCAATTTCAAATTGGGGAAAAAGGCAGATTCTAGAAACTGCAGTCCAGAAAGCATATGAATTGGAGTGTCCGGATCTGGAGGCTCATGGTCTCACTAGGAATGGTGTTCCATTACTGTTCAGACATACTTCAGTGTTTGGTAACACAGTTAAAAGTGTCATTTGTAAACCTAAACAAATTCTGAAGAGGGTTGAAGCAACAAGCAATGTTTATCTTGGGATAGAAGAGTGGGGTAGGTGGCATGGTGGCTGCCTTTGAATGTTGGATGGATATCTCTGTAGACGAGAAATAAATCATTTCTCTGTGGGACCTTAGAGGACAGAATTGAGGTTTTAGAGGAGTAGACTTTTATCTGATAAAAGGCAGGGCTTCTCAAAGTCTGAGCCTTTCAAAATTAGAACAGGACACCCAACCAAGCCTGTCCCAGTAGAGGTTGGATCAACCTGGGCGGGACTCACGCAGGTGGATTTGTGATGGGGCAGAGGGGATTGGATTAAATGGTAGTCAAGTTGTGTTGAAAAATCTGAGGTCTTAGGAGAGCTGGCACAGGAATAACGCTTGGTGAGTTGTGTTTTTTTTTTTTTTAAGGGAAGACTTTCAGCATTTTCCCAGCTGGAATCCTGCATGCACCTCTCTGCCTGCTGGTCCTCTCTCATTTTACTAGGGCTACAAAGGATGACACTCATGGGGTGATAAAACTTGGCAGTCAGGCAAGTGCTCTCTACCGGAAGAATAGGCTCCGATCTTTCCAGAGTTAAAGCCTCCAGAGGCACATGACCACCTCTGCCTCCATGGTGGAGGCTGGAGTTTATCTCAGAGGGCTGCTCATACCCATTTTCAGCCCTGAATTTACCACTTTGCAAAGGTTTAGAGAGTCCAGAGCCAATCCCAGAATCTCGTCCTGTATCTTGTGCTTGGGGTGTTTTGTCCCACAAATATGTGCCATTCTGCACCAGGAAGACTGGGAGGGAGAGAAAAGGGTGTGGCCTAAGTCTACTCCATCATCCTGAAGATGGTGGATCAGAAGAGCATCCTGTGAAAGAGGCCATATCACATTGCGGCTTTGGGTTTTATCATCCAGAAAGCAGACATGCTCTGAGCTGCTATGTGATGAAATGGTCACTCAGGGAAAGTTCAGATTGCTCCTAACAGTAGAATAATGGAAAAACAAAGAGCCACTTGCATTTGGAGCAAGAAGCCAATTCTCTTTTACTTTCTCTGTGTTAGATTCGTGGCTCTCCAGCACCAGGCACCCGCTTTGTCATTGTGGCCACCTTCCAGCCGTTTCATTCTCTGCAGGCAATCACATTTCCCCACAGCCGCCTCTGCCACCTCTTTTGTTCTTATTTGCTTTATGTCTGGGCAGCATTGCACCTGTCTTACACAGCCTTTGATGAAAGGAGAGAGGTTCCAATTAAACAAGAAGAACAAACAAATTTAGGAACTGGGAGACTATCTGGTCCAACCTCCTACCTCAGACTCTAGAATCAACAAATTTGTTGGTTTTGAAAGCTTTCTTAGCATGGGATGATATTGAATATATTTTCAGGTTCCATTTGTGAGTGTCTTGGAGAGAATACCACATTGAAAGGTGTCATTGCTTTGTCTTTGCAAATGGATACAATTAAAATGGTATGAGTTTTTTCTCAAGTTAAGTCTGGATCAGCCAGTTGTAGGTATTTAAAAAATAGTGGTGTCCCTTTGTTTTCAAAACAAAAATTTTCATGGAATTACTATAAAACAGGCAGAAATGAGTTTTTCTGAGTTAGCAGCAAGGATCTATGCAGCCACCCTCTGGGAATCCAATCCAGTCCCTGAAGCAAATTTTAAGCCTCCTGCTATAAATACAGGAAAACAGCAAAAGGACTACATTCCAGGCTGGAGCATTCTAGTGATTCAGGACTCCCCGTAAGAGCTTACAGACAAATTTATGCATTTAACAAACATTTATTAAGCGTCCACCATATGTTAGGTTTTGTTAGGTATTTGGGATATGGCAACACATGAGAAAAATAAGGTCCTTGCTTTTACAGGGCTTAGCTTCCAGTGAGTGACACAGGCATATCGTGCTATGTGTCTTGCGGGAACTATACAAAGTAATGAGATAGAGAAACAGGGTAGGGGCTGATTTAGAAAGGTCTGTCCCCATTGACATACCTGTTTGAATTGGATGGTGCCCTTCTCTCCCAGGCTTACTCATTTTTCTGAGCCCCAGCACTGCCTGAAAGGAGGGTCTCACATGCCCTAGGTTTCCTG
The DNA here is from genome assembly GCF_027409185.1 of Cynocephalus volans. Classification (NCBI taxonomy): domain Eukaryota; kingdom Metazoa; phylum Chordata; class Mammalia; order Dermoptera; family Cynocephalidae; genus Cynocephalus; species Cynocephalus volans. Next base: position 4,152,951 of record NC_084467.1, on the reverse strand, counting down.
AGGCAAATCAGGGAGCAGGGACAGACATCTTCTGGGAAGGAAGGAGGGGGAAGGGAAAATCTATAAAACATCTTTTACAGTCATTTTGAAAGTGATCGTGATGTCAGGTGCATCTGGACATTTGTAGACAGATTGAAGGTGGACCTTTGTGGAGGACATTTGAGGATGTTGGTGAGCTTAGCTCTCCTCTCCAGGAGTTGTAAGTTGCAATGCATTCTTTATCTGTGCCAAGGAAGAATCTCAGGGAGATTGTTTAGCTACCAGAGCATGTGAGAAGTGAAGGTGAGAGGTAACAAGAGGCAGCCCTGCCAACTCAAGTTGAGCGCTGAAACAGCGGCCTTCATCCCGCATCTGTTCTTTTCAGGACCGTGGAGAGCTCCAGCCCTCCCCCTGGTCTTTCATGTCTTTCACGTGATTCAGTCTCGAAGGGTTAAGGTGGTACAGCAGAGTGTGGGAAGAAATGGGTAAAAGAAACATACAGGCAGGGCTTTTACATGAAGCTATTTCATTCCTAACAATTGTGCTCAAAACGTGCTTTGATGAACCAATTCCCAAACAATGGAAGAGTTTGTTGTTAAATAAACACAGTAATCTGAGAATTACCTTTATAAAGTCAGCTTTATTGAGGTATAATCTGCACAGAATAAACTACACATTTACGGTGTACAATCTGACAGATGTATACACTTGTGAAACCATCTCTTACGGGCTGAATTGTGTCCCCCCACCTCACGTTTATACACTGAAGTCCTAACGCTCAGTATCTTAGAATGTGACTGTATGTGTTTGGAGATAGGGTCTTTAAAGAGGCAATTAAGTTAAAATGTGGTCATTAGGGTAGACCCTAATCTGATATGACTGTTGTCCTTAGAAGAGGAGGAAATTGGGCCACGGACATGTGCAGAGGAGAGATGATGTGAGGACCCAGGGAGAAGACGGCCGTCTATAAGCCAAGGAGAGAGACCTCAGAAGGAACCAGCTCAGCCGACACCTTGACCTTGGACTCGTGTAGTCAAACACACAGAGTCTGATGTACCTTGTTACAGCAGCTCTAGAGAATGAAAACACCATCACAACAGTAAAGATAATGCGTGAATCTCTTATCCCTAACGGTTTCCTCATGGTTGCTTGTAACCCCTCCCATGTCCCCCTCCCCCACTGCTCCTAGGCACCACCAACCTGCTTTTTGTCACTATAGATTAGTTAGCATTTTCTGCAATTCTATGGAAATGGAATCGTACAGAATGTACTTTTTTGGGGGAGAGGCAGGGAAGATGGGGATCTGTCTTCTTTCATTCAGCATAATTATTCTGAGATTCATTCATGTTGTAGCACATGTCAATAGTTCATTTCTTTTTTATTGGGAAGTGCTCTTTCACCATGTGGATATACCAGGATTTGCTCCTATTTGTCATTTCACCCGCTGATGGATGTTTGGGTTGTTTCCAGTTTTTGATCGTTACCATAAAGCTACTAGGAATATTTGTACACACGTCTTTGTGTGAACATATAATTTCTTTACTTTTGGGTAGATGTAAATATCTTGGTGTAGAATGGCTAAATCACATAGGCATATGTTTAGCTTTTTAAGAAACTCCAAATTGCTTTTCAAAGTAGTGGCACTATTCTATATTTCCACCAGCTGTGTGCGAGAGTATTAATTTCTCTCTGTACTCACAAATGCTTGCTATACTTAATTTCAAACATTCTTTTTAATTTCAAACATTCTAATAGATGTGTAGTGGGATCCTGTTGTGGTTTTAATTTGCATTTCTCTAATGATGTTCAGTGCCTTTTTATGTGCTTATTTGCCATTTGGACATCTTTTTTGGTAAAATATCTATTCTCATATTTTGCCAGTTGAAAAAAATTGGCTTATTTATTTCCTTTTTATATATCCGTATATTCTAGAGACAAGGTCTTTATCAGATATATGCTTTGCAACTATTGTTTTCTCGGTCTGTGGCTTGTCTCTTCATTTTATTGACAGTGTCTTTCAAAGAGCAGAAGTTTTAAATTTTAATGAAGTCCAATTTGTCAATTTGTTACTTTATGAGTTGTGATTTTGGTGTCAAATCAACAAGTCTTTGCTACTCCAAGGTCACAAAGGTTTTCTGCTAGACATTTTATAGTTTTATATTTTTACATTTTGCATTTAGAACTATGACCCATTTTGAGTTGATTTTTGTATATGGTGCAAGGTATGAATCAAAGTTCATTTTTTTTTTTTTTTGGCATATGGATAACCAGTTGTTTCAGTACCATTTATTGAAAAGATTATCCTCTCTCTATTGAATTGCCTTTGGACGTTTGTCAAAAAAAATAGTTATCCATATATATGTGGGTCTATTTCTGGACTTTATTTTATTCCGTTGATCTCTTGTTGACTGTGATGCCAACACTACGCTGTCTTGATGACTGTGGCTTTATAAAAAGTGTTGAAATCAACTAGTTCTTTTCCACCATGTTTTTGGCTCTTCTAGATCCTTAGTATGCATTTCCACATAAACTTTAGAATCAGTTTGTCAATTTCTACACAAAAACCTTACTGTCATTTTGAATGGGATTGCATTGAATCTACAGATCCATTTGGGGAAAATTGTCGATTATAATGGCATTTTATCAGCCATGAACACATTATATCTTTCTATTTATTTCTGTCTTCTTTAATTTCTTTCAGCAATGTATTGTAGTTTTTAGTGTACAGATATTTATTTCTTCTGTAAGGTTTATACCTAAGTATTCACTTTTATAAGTTATCCTTAAATATTTTATTTATGATGCTATTATAAGTGGCATTTTTTCAATTTAAATTTCCAGTTGTTCATGTATAGAAGTATGATTAATGTTTGTATATTGCTCTTGCATCCTGCAACTTTGCTAAACTCACTTCCTTGTCTACAGACTCTGTAGTGACACCACCTCTCATTCCGGATGAGTTTCGTGTCACTTGTGTCCTCTCTTTTTTATGCTGATCAGTCTGGCTGGAGATTCACCAATTTTACTGGTTTCTTCAAAGAACAACTTTTGGTTTCACTGATTTTTCTCCACTTTTTTTTTCTCTAGATAATTATCTTTTCCTTTGAACCTTATGATTTCCTTTCTTCTACTTACATTGGGTTTAGTTTCCTCTTCTTTTTCTAGGTTCTTAAGGTGGAAGCTGAAGTCACTGGCTTGTGCTCAATCCAGGGCTAATTATTCCCCATGACTGAAGCACAGTCTTTCTGGGTATTCCACCCAAAGTCCCATGAATGATGGGGGTTTCAGTGCAGCTGGTGTTAGGCGGTGTGCCTTGTATGAGTGAGTGGTGGGGTCTGTTCCCTCTAATCCTTGGGCAGGTCTTTTTACAGATGTGAGTAGTTTTTCACCCACGTGTGTCGATCAGCAGTTAGCTGAATACACAGGGGGACCCTCTGCAAATCTCCAGAGTTCTCTCTCTACGTACAGCTCTCTCTTCTCTGGTCCTCTGTTCTGCAAGCTCTTGCTGCCTTGGTCCCCTGAGACTTGGCTATGCCTTCTCAACTCAGGGAGTCCTTTGTGCTCTGTCTGTGCCACAGCCTGGCCATTGGCGCTGTTGCCTGGGGCTATCACAGGGCTTGCTTCTCTGTTTCCCGTCTCTCTGGGATCACTAGTCTTCCTCTCCTGATGCCTAATGTCTGGAACATGTTTTAGGTCCTTTCTTTGTGTGAACTGAAATATTGGCTCTCTTGGGTTCTTGCTGACTCACCCTGTAGATTTTGAGACTTGTCAGCCTCCATAATCAATTCCGTATAATAAATCTCTTTCTACATACCTATATATTTATATACATCCTATTGTTTCTGTCTGTCTGGAGAACCCTCAAGAATACAGATTTTTGTCTGTTTCAGGCTGGAGGGTAAATAAATCTGGTCCCCGTTACTCCATCTTGCTCTGAAGGAGTGCTGAATGTCATTCTATCCTGATACAGAGAATTACTCTGCAGAGCGTGGATAGTTTCTCCCTCATTCACTGGTTTGGGAGGTTCGGGTTTTCACAGGTGGGGTTTTCTTGTGGGAGAACTAGCAGCCACCGTCAGGGAAAATCACTGGCCCTCGGGAGCGGAGTGTCAGCTGCCTGTTGAGTGGACTTCCACGGTTAGGCTCTGCTGTGAGAGATGGGCATTTTCTGGTTCCAGCTCTCCAAGCTGCAAGCCAGATGGCACACAATTTGCTCATAACCTCCTGATCTTCTCCTCGTTTGGCCAAATGGGCGCACAGCGGTGAGGGTGCTGGCTGCAGAGAAGTAGGGGTGTGGTTGGCATGCTCTCCTCTCCCCGCTGCCTTGTTAGAGCGATGGCTCCATCCTCAGTCCACGCGTTTCAGGCCCCATAAAGCAGGCTTGATTACACAGTTGTGTTAGCTTGCTGATACGTGAAGACAGCCGACCCTGTGATTAATCAGCCCCGAGCTGGGCTCTCTGGGGGCGACGGCTGTCCCAAGTCACATCTGACAGCATGTCTGCCCTGGGTATTGCATGGACAGAAGCCACTTCTGCTCCAGAGAGAGTTCTCCATGCTGCACTTAAGAATTTTTATGGGTTTGTGGTGACATTTCCATTTTAATTTGCTAATTATTATTGGTGAAATTGAGAGGCAACTTCAGATTTATGGGCATTTCACAGTCTGTTGTGTTCCATATACAGCTGTGAATCTTAACAGCTAGGAGGAGAACCTGCTCTGCATGACATGTATTAACCGGCTCAGACCCAGGGGAGCGGGGGCTGCCAGGCACGGCCTTGCTCCTCCAGTGTGGTGGCCCCGCTAGGGGAGCGAGTCAGCATCTGCTGATGAACGCCTCCGCTGTCTTCACTGGGCCACAGGCCTTCTTAGAGGATCAGACGCAGGTGCAGAGAGAGCCCTGGTTCTTTGGGTTGTTCTCTCCCCACGGGGCCCACAACCCGATCTTCCTCCATCCCTCCAGGCGTTCCTGGCTGCCAGGAAGCTCAGCACAAACCGTGCAGGCTGGACATGATTGTCCCACAACAACACCATGTGCAGTTGAGGGTCTCTCCAGTGCCCTGTTGTTACTGAGGCTTAAAGCGGCTCCGTGCACACACACACACACGCACTTTTACTTATGGCTGGCACTACCTCTCTTTATAGTTTTGTTTATGTGTGTGTGTATATATATATATATATATATATATGTATTTTCTTTTGCACCACCCTCTTCCCCCCTATTTATATGTGCTTGGGCACTGTTCAATCACTGTCCCTGCCCCATAAATTGCAGATTCCTCCAGGACAGCGATAACACCAGCTCCTCATTCTCCAACCCCAGTCGCACAAGACCTGGCAGGTAGGAAATGTGAAGGCTTTGATAATTAATCATTTGGTTCCCACATTCACTGAAACATTCACAACCTAGGAACACTGGATATAAGTGACCAACTACAGAAAAAGGCTTTGATAAATTATAGTGTTTGAAAAAACATAACAGTTATTAAAAATTAGACATAGAAATCCATAATAATATGGGAAACACATACTGTAATGTTAACTGAAAAGGTGAGATTAAATGCAGGTAACTATGATTCTAACTACATGAATATGTTATTATTTTGTTCCTCATTTCAATTTGACCTTGTTCCAAAAAGAATTTAAGGCAAACTGCAAATATGGACATAGTCTCACACATCTGAAAAAACGCTAGCACATGAAGCAGTGTCTGTGCTTTCCTTACCAACTGGCATCTGGCAAAAGGCAGTATCATTCTTTTAGGTGAGGGCCTCACTTTCTACAGTAATGAGATGATTTGGGGGTCCTTTGCCTACCCAAAGGGGCCTGAGAATGAAGATGGGTTTTGAAACCCATTGTCTGCTGAGAAGACAAGCTACAACATCTCTGCTCTGGGCCCTTGTGGTGAACGGGGTCTGCCCACCTGAACATCTCTGAGAGCCTGCAGAGCAGCCTGGCACATGCCCAGCGATGCCCACGGATGCTCCACCAGAAGGAAGAGGCTGAAGATGCTCATGTACCAGGCAGATTAGGCCCAGGCACCTGATTCGTGTCTGGCAGAATTGGGGTCAAGTGTGGCCCCCCTCCTGTTAGAGCTGAGGATAGCAGGAGTCCTGCTGCAGGGCTCTCTCCCGTGGCTGCTTCAGGAGTCACGGGACCTGCCATATGCTCAGCCTGTGGGTGGTGATGCTTGGACGCCCGCTTTCCAGACCGCCTCCACTCAGCCCTTACATCTGCGGTACTCAGCTCACTGGCCAGATGAGGAAAATTTGGTCCTGGGAACCTTGAAAATCATGAGAGATTTTTTTCGTCCTGGGAGTGGAAGTGGGAGGGCCCTTCCTGTATTTCCCCAGTGGCCCAGCAGAGGGGACGCAGCCCCCAAAGGCTCCTCCTGCTCTCGCTTTGACGTTGGGCTTGGATGAAATTAATCCAGCCTTGGCACTGACCGCAGGCTGCCGGTCAGCTCCCCGCAGTGCTGATCTGGTTCAGTCTCCCCTGAGAGGCGTGCAGAGGGGAAGGAATGAAACGGGCTCTCCTGGAGACCACGCACCTTGCTCCGGGGTTCCTGCCTGCTGTGTCCTCCCAGTCACTCTACGCCCACCTCTGGAACACCCAGAAGATGGCTTTGAACTCTCTTTTCCTTGAAAGAAGCTCGGCACTTTTCTCAAGAGGACATTCTGTTCCTAATGAGGTATAGCCCCTTAGGAAAAACCTCTACAATGGGGCAGGAACAATGTTAAGCTTACTCAGAGCCCCTTAATAGCCCCAAATTAACATGCCATCTATGGAGCTCCCAATACACTGTTAACTAGATTTAGGTGCAGACATTCAAAGGGGCTGAGTGGAAGGTGTTTTTACACAATATTTTCTGCTCTGTGACCCATGACTCGTTAGTGGACATGAGGCATCAGGACTGAAGCTATCATGGGGGCCATGAGGACACAGAGGGACACCGTCCCTCTCTGGGGGCTACTGTGCACACTTGGGGCTGACTGTTCTCTGCATCACCACAAAAATCCCACCAGGGGCTGGGCTCTGGGACGGCACTTCAATCCAGCCCCAAGACTCATGTTTGCACCTTTGCCTTGGCCCAACCCCTAGGGACTGCCCCCCACAATCCCAGAGGGTGAGGGGATGAAGTTGCGTGGGCCACCGGCTGCGGTGGGTGAGAACAGCCCCCTAGGTTGTAGCAGGTCACCCCAGCAGCCTGCTGGTGTATTAAGAGCTAATGGCATTTCTATATGCAGCATGGAACTGCACCAGGTCACAGGGAGGGACAGTGTGAGACAACACAGAAGTTGCTTGAGGGAGTCTGGGCTAGCAGGCATAGAAGTCCAATCCGTCAGCAAGCCCTCTCAGTTCTACCTTCAAGATTGATCCAGAGTCCTGCTGCTTCCCGCACCTCCAGCTCTTGCCGGGCCCAGCCCCACCTCCCTGTCTGGGAGACGGCAGCAGCTGCCAGCCTTGTCCTGCTCTGCTCCCACGCGTGGCTGGCTGCCGTCTGCTCTCAGTACAGTCAGAGGGATCCTTTTAAAACCCAAGTCAGCTCATTCCCCACCTGTTCCCAAAACCCTCCAGTGGTTCCCTGTAGTGGGTGGAGTAGTGTATCCCCAAAATTCATGTGCTCTGATAAAGATTCTTTGCTTGACCAAACTTTAGTTGGGCTCTCGAAACTTCTCTTAGCTCATTTGTGCATTTCCTTGTTGTAGCAGATTGAATTGTGTCCCCCCAAAACTCCCTGAAGCTTGAATTGTGTCCCCCAAGTTTTATGTATCAGAAACTTGGTCCCCACTGTGACTGTTAAGAGGGTGGGAAATCCTATCATGGTAATTGAAAGGTAGAGCTTTGAAGAGGTGATTGGATCGTAGGACCGTGCAGTAGTGAATGGATTAAAAATGGTGGTCAGAGGCGTGGTTCTGAGGGCTTTAAAAGGGGAGGAGAATCTGCTCTCTCTGCTTCCACCATCTTGCAATGTTATACCCCTGGGTCACTGTCACCACCACCAAATGGACTTTGGACTCCCAGCCTCAGAAACTGTAAGCAATAAATTTCATTTTCTTTATAAATCACCCAGTTCCATGTGTTCTGTTATAAGCAAGACAAATGGACTAACACACTTGTAGAATCCTGTTTTAGCAAAGAACCCTGCTCAGTCAGTTTAGCAAGAACCGCCCCCCACCCCTGCATCTGAGCAGGTTCCTTGTCCCCCACCATCTGCCAGGTGACGTCTGATCACCCTGGCTTGTCTGCAGCAAGACTCCTGTTAGGTCAGTTTAGCTAGACCTCCCCAACCCCTGATGTTTCCTCTTAGTAATTTTCCATCCACTGACACCCACCCTGCTCCTTGGCTATAAATCCCCACTCGTCCTTGATGTGTTCAGAGTGGAGCCCAATCTCTTTCCCTTATCCCAGGACCCCATTGCTGTGGTCCCTATACCTACTGTGATGGACCTGAATAAAGTCTTCCTTACTGTGCCTTAACAAGTGTCATTGAATAATTTTCTCTTTAACACCACCTGGAACCCAAGAATATGACTTTATTTGGAAATAAGGTCTTTGCAGATGTAATTAGTTAATAATTGAGATGCTATCTGACTGGACAAGGGTGGGCCCTAAGTCCAATGATCTGTGTCCTTATGAGCAGAGGAGAGGACACAGAGAGGAGAGGGTCACATGAAGACAAAGGCGGAGACTGGGGAGATGTGTTTACAAGCAGAGGAAGGCCAAAGATTGCCACCACCACCAGGAGCAGGAAGAGGCAGGAAGGATCCTCCCCTGGAGCCCCTTGAGGGAGCACGGTCCTGCTGACACTTTGATTTTGGACTTCTGGCTTCCAGAACTATGAGAGAACATATTTCTGTTATTTTAAGCCACTTGGTTCATGGTCTTTTGTTATAACAGCCACAGGAAACTAATACATTCTCAAACAGACTTAAAGAAAAACCCAAATCCTCCAATAACCTCAAGACCCCACACAGTGACCCCTCCCACCTGGTGGCTCTTGGAGTCACCTCTCCTTCCTCTTCCGTGCCCCACCCAGCCTTCCAGAGTGTCATCCCACTGGACCCTCCCTTGTCCCTTGGGCCTCTGGACACTGTCCCCTTTGTACTGACAGGTCCCCTGCCTGCTTCTCCATCATATTTCAGTCTTTGCTCAAAAGGTGCCTTCTGAGGGAGCCTATACTGACTGCCCTATTTAAAATTCCTATCTCTGGCCAAGCACCCCCGAGCCTCCTTACTGTGATCTATTTTTTTTCCAAAAGCATCTGACATGCCCATATGGTGCATTTTGATTGTTAACTGTCTCTCTGTGCTGGAATATAAGCACCATGAGGGTGGGGATGGCTGTTGGCTGCTTCATGGAGGTGTGTGTCTGGCATAGCAAGCTCACCAGGATCCCTCAAATCAATGAAAGGAAGACTTTCTCGTGTGCTGGATAGGCTCACCCCACATGCTTCTGACCACATGCCGGGCCCCCAGAGGAATGCTAACCCCAGGTTCAATCTGAGTCCAGCTCTGCTCACCGGATGAGGCCGTCTGTAGGTCTTCTCTCAAGGACGGCAGCCTCTGGCCTTTGAGTAGCCCACGGTGCCCATGCAAACATTTTGGGAGCAGTATTGATGTGTGTCAATTGTATGCAATATATATGTACAGATATGCATGTATGTCCAGAGAGAGTTCGTGAATGTAGTGAGCCTACTAATGCATTATACACACATTATGTCTATACACATATAATGAATAATTTAAAAAAAAACAGAAGTATTGACACAGAGAGAACATGTATGGTTAAGGGTTTCTTGGGGCCTGATTTTATTTCTGTGCTCCGTGGGTCACAATTAGCCCATTTTAACACCTCCGCTAATACTGGCCTCTCTCAACCTCACTCTTTCTGCTTAGATGGCACCAGACAGCTGCCACCGTGGAAGTTTATGACTGTGTTAGTAGCTGTTTCCATGAATGAGCAGATTTACAGCATGCTCACTCCTGCAGGGAACATGTCTCCATCACACGTCCTCACGTCGAGCCAGCGCCAAGGCAGGGACAGGGCCTGGCGGTTTCAGAGAGCCTCGGAGCTGCAGGCTCTGTGTGTTCTGGGTTAAGGAAACCACTGAGGACAAGAAGAAAGACGGGAAAATGTCCACAACCAAATAGCTGACCGATTCTCCTGTTGCTCATGACTTAAAGGCCAGGGTGGAGTAGAAGGAGAGGACGTCATGGCTCCCTCCAGCGATGATGGGGATGGTTTGCTGGTCTGTGGATCGCCCAGCTCCTTGCCTTTCCTCTGCTGGAGTCTTTAGGGACCATTTCACTGCTCATTAGCATCACCCTGGGGGCAGGGCCCGGGAGAGGTGGGATGGGCAGAGTTGAGCTCATTAGAAGCTTTGGCGGAAGGCATCCCTGTCTTGGTGTGGGTCAGGCCACACTTGGATGGGCTCCCAAGTGTCCTTGTGGACATGGCTATGGCTCATTTCTAACTCGCTGCCCAGGAGTCAATCATGCCCCTCCAAAGGACCCTTCCCCCTGAGTCATGGCTGGTGGGCTGGAGCTGAGCAGGGGCTTTGGCCTGCCCTCCCTGCACCACGCACCTCTCCTTGGTCATCTTCAGCCTCCCATGAGCTTGGTTCTTTCTCTTCCACACATAGACGTGGCCGAGTCTCTTGGACTCCTGTCCTCAAGGTTCTAGTCCACCCTACACCGTGCTGTCCTCTTCCCCAAAGGAGACTTGTCCCCTGGTCTCCTCCACCTCCTCACCTGCCACTCACTCTTTCGATAGAAACAAAAATAACCCTCTTGTTGCTGCCACGTCCCCTGGAAAAACTCTACTTTCCCTCCTACTTGACGTTCTGGCATCCTGTGACACAAGCTTTGCTCTCCTGGTTTGCGACACTATGCCTCTCTCAGTCTCCACCACGGGCCCCTCGCCCGGCTCCACGTCCTCTCCTTACACACGGCATCAGCACCCCCAAGTGCTCCACCTCGAAAACCACCCTGGTGTCCAGGATATTCATCCCTGAGTTGCTTTTGTGAGGCTCTGGGAAGGAATATCTGTGGAAACTTTGCATTAGAGTTCTACGGAAGCATGGGAGAATTTTTAAGCTCAGTGTATACTAGACTAGAAGGGCAGGAAGGTAATTTGTCCATGTCTTTGGATTACAGGATTAGGAGCATGAGAGCTTGCAACAGGTAAGTTGAGGACAAAGCCAAGGACGCCCTCTCTCACACAGGGTATCTTCCACTCCTGGAGCAGATGGAGCCTGCAGCAGCGACTGGTGTCCCGAGATTTCTGCTGTCGTCAGAAGCACTGATGACATTTTTATGGCAACCTTTCAGAGGCTGGAAATGCTGATTGGCTCCCACCCTCCTTTTCTTTGGCCTTGAAAACCACTTTGCACCATTGCTCTTGCTATTACTGCTGATACTACCTCTTAGCACTTGCTAGACGTCCTGGCATTTATTACGTGCAAGCCCCGTGCATATATTTTCCCACATAGTCCTCTCAATGACCTTCACTTTTTCAATGTTGAAACTGAGAAGTTGTGAGGTGAGGCACCTGCCTGGTGTGCTGGAGCTGTGTCCCTGACCTTGGAGCCATCCCATCTTCCACATATGGTTTCTCATTGGCCACGTTCTCCAGCTCTTCCCATCCCTTCTTATTTCTCCAGCTCTGTGGAGAGAGGTGACAGCTCAGCAGGTGCTGCCACCCTCTCCCCAGGACTGCTCTCAGGTCCTGCGATGTCCTGGCTGCTGGAGGAAACTGATCATTTATTTGGCACCTTCTATGTGCCAGGAGATTTAAGGGTGTCACCTCGTTTGGTCCCTTATGAAGGGGACTGTGACTCTATGAAGTGGCAGCTGACTGCAAGATTCCTATAGCAGGGCCTTTTCGCTCTCCTTAAACCTGCTATTCCCAGGCATAGAGAGAACTCAGCAACATTTAGGGCATGTTAGCTTGTATTATTCCAACTCACTGGTAAGTAACTTGGGGCTGGTGTTTCACAACTATGGAGGGCCTCACCCGGACTTAAAGTTCTATCTGTGAGGCTACCACGTCCCTGGTCAAGTCCCTGGTTACAAACAGGCTGCTAGACCTTCCTCTCCTCAGTGACCCTCAATGACTAAACACAGATTTCTCTCTCCCTGTGCAGCATAGCCCAGCTGACCAGGAAGCATTATCTTTCTTCATGTCTTTTGATAGAATTTATTTGGTGGTTTGATGGGTAAAAAGTATTCCTGGTCCATACCTTTAATGTAATGAGGGCATTAGTGATGTGTAATGGAGGTGGAAATCACTTGCTAATGCGTAAAACACAAATATAACAGAAAGTGCACAAATGAGCCGTAACTCTTCCTCCTTTCATGCTCAATAAAAAAATCCCCACAATCTTTCTTCATTAATTTGGACCAGGATGAAACTGTGGGGCTGCTGACTTTCCAAAGTGCTTTCTGCAAAATAATGAGGCTGTTTATTAACATCGAGAAGGCAAAGGGGAGCCTTTGGCGATGGCAGTTTCCATAGTAACGTCGGGGAAGGCTGTGAGGCTCAGCTAGTGAGATCTGTGCTGTCCTCACCCCACCCCTAACTGCAAGGGGCAGGCCTGGGATCCTGGGCTAAGTCACACGATGCTCCGTCATCTCGGCTGGTCTTCAGGTGGATGGAGAGGATTTCTGAGTTTGATCAAAGTTGCATTTGATAAGAAGGGTTATTCTTGTCAATAGTGTGGCATGTCTTAAAAATCACGGCTGTTTGCATGTGGCCTGGCTATGAAAAAAGCTAAAAACAGATTCTTGAAATACCAGTTCATACCCATTCAGAAGGCTGCAATGAAAACAGACAGACAATAACAAGTATTGACGAGGAGGTGGAGAAACTGGAACCCTCACACACTCTGCTGGGGAATGTGAAATGGTGCAGCCACTGTGGAAAACAGTCTGGCAGTTCCTTAAAAGGTTAAACATAGAATTACCACCTGTAGGTATGTACCTGAGAGAAATAAAAACATGCATCCACACAAAAACCTGTACATGAGTGCTATTCATAACAGCACTGTATTAGTCTACTTCTGTTGCTTATAACAAAATACACAGCACTGGGTAATTTATAAAAAAACCTCAAAATTTAATGCTTACAGTTTCGGAGGCTGGGAAGTCCAAAGTCCATCTGGTGGTGGTGACAGTGACCCAGGGGTCTCACATTGCAAGATGGTGGAAGCAGAGAGAGCAGAGAGAGAGAGACAGACTCTCCTCTTCTTTTAAAGCCCTCAGAACCACGCCCTGACCATCATTTTTAATCCATTCACTACTGCACGGTCCTACGATCCAATCACCTCTTCAAGGCTCCACCTTTCAATTACCATAATAGGGTTTCCCACCCTCTTAACAGTCACAGTGGGGCCAAGTTTATAATACATAAAACTTGGGAGACACAGTTCAAGCTTCAGGGAGTTTTGGGGGAACATAATTCAATCCACTACAGGCCCCCAAAGTGGAAACAATCCAAATGTTCATAAACTGATGAATGAATAAACAAAACCTGGCATGTCCATACAGTAGAATATTCTTTGTCCATAAGAAGTAATGATACACACTACAACATGGATGCACCTTGAAAACATCGTGCTACCCATGTGAAGAAAGAGTCAAAAATGACCGTATGTTGCATGATTCTGTGTTAATTTGCTAGAGCCACGTAACAAAGCACCACAAACTGGGTGGCTTAAACAAGATAAACATGAACTTATCTTCCCATAGTTCAGGAGGCCAGAAGTTCAAAATTGAGGTGTGGACAGAGTTGGTCCCTGCTGAGGCTGTGGGGAGAATCTGTCCCGCACTTTCCTCCTTGCTGCTGGTGGTTTGCTGAAGTCTTGGGTGTTCGTTGGCCGGTAGGTGGCCGTCTTCTCCCTATGTGTTCACAACATCTTCCCTCTGTGTGCACCTTTCTCTGTGTCCAAATTTCCTCTTTTCATAAGGACACCAGACATTGGATTAAGGGTCCCTCCTACACCAGTAGGACCTCATTTTAACTAATTACATCTGCGATGACCCATTTCCAAACAAAGTCACATTCTGAGGTACTGGAGGTTAGGAATTCAATATATGTATTTTGGGGGGGACACAATTTAACCCATAACAGATGCCATTTATATAACATGTCCAGGATATGCAAACCCATGGTGACAGGAAGTAGATTAGTGGTTGCCTTGGGCTGGGGTGATTGGTGGGAAATAAAGAGTGATTGCTAATGGGTAACAGGAGAGGGGATGAAATTAATTGTCCTAAAATTAATTGTGGTTATGGTCACACAACTCTGTGAATATACTAAAAACATTGAATTGTACTATTTAAGTGGGTGAGTTGTATGATATTTGAATTATATTTCAATAAATCTGTTAAATAAAGATTCTTGACCATCCGAGCATAGAGGTGTTTCCTTTGCCAGTTTCTGCCTCGCAGCCCCAGGGCTGGATCAAGCCTTTCCTGATTGCTGCTTGGCCAGTGCCCATAGCCTCTGCTTCAACTCCCCAGGGGGCCTGGTCACACTGTTCCTGCTGCTGAATGGTCACTTCTTGGCCGTTCTGTGTCCCAACCATCCTCCTAGGGTCTAGTCAAACCCCACCCCATTCTTAAAGTCTTTTCGGATGACTTTAGCTTTCTCCGAGCCCTTTCTTCCCTGAATTTCTACAGCACCCGAGTGTTTGGTTCTCGAGTCTACACGGGTCACCTTGCTGTGTCCACTGGGTGTTTATGAGTCGGTCGCCTTCCCAAGTAGATTGCAAGTTCCTTCAGAGCAAGGACTGTGGAGCCCTTCACCTGTTCCCCCTGGGACACCTACCCGAGAGAGGGGCACGTGGGTGGTGCTCAGTACATCTTTGATAATTTGACTCACAGGTACATGAAGAGAAGAAATTCCTGGTTACCACCCTGTCCCAGGTGAGCGGATGTCTATGACTCACTTAAGTGAGTCCTGAACCATGGTGTACCCTGCCATGTGAGTCAGAGCTGCTTTTACTCAGGGAAGTCTCTCTCCTTTGGAGGGAGCTCTTAGCTGTATGAAGACCCAAAGATCCATTCACAGTGATCTGGGCTGACCCTGGGTGGTCATGGAAGCATGAACTTCATTGTATTCCCGTGTCTCGATCAGCTTTTACTTCCCTTCTCTGAGTCCCTAAGACCTTCCTTTTCTTTCCATATAGCTACGATTTCTATCTTGATTTCAACTGACTAACAGAAAATACCAACTTAGTATGTGATTCATTTGTATTTTAATTCCCAGTTCCAGAAGCCTGGAAAAGACTTCTAGCTCAAAGTCTTAGGTATTCTAATGGAATGTTCCTCTAAGGGTGGCATTGTAGGCAGGCAGGTAAGAGTTGGAGACATGGAGCGCTGTACATTATCCTTACTTATTAGGCTGCAGAGTAGCCATTATCTGTGTTTCCTCTCTTGAAACTCCCTCCAACAATTTTCAAACATTTTTCTTTATTGGAAGTGGGATTTTTCCCCCCAAATGAAATATTTCATGAGCTCCAATATCTAAAACAGATAAAAGAGTGGATTCCCGGTCAAGAGGGCCCTGTAAGTTTATATTTCAAATGCAGGAAAAAAAAAAAAAAACCTCAGGAAATATAAAAATGGGAATATAACAAAGACATAGCCACCTTGGTAGGAAACTTTAAGACATATTTCTCAATAGCATATAGAACCAGCAGACAAAAGAATAAGACAGGATATAGCATAGCTGAACAACACAGTAAATTGAATTGACCTAATTGACATATATAAATCACTGTGCACAACAATGACAAAATGCACCTTCTTTTCACTTGAATAAATAAACATGGAACATTTGCCAAAACTTACCATACAGTAGCTCATAAAGCAAGCTTCAACAATTTTCAAAGAATCGGAATAATTCAGAGGATGTTCTCTGACCACAGTGCAGTTAAGCTAGAAGTCAATAACAAGAAGATAACTAGAAAGTCTCCAACTGCTTAGTAATTAAGCCACACACTTCTAAGTAACCTGTTTCTCAAAAAAGAAATCATGATAAAAACTTGAAAATTAGAAAATATTTTTGACTAAATGGTAACGAAGATACATCATATCATACTTGTATGTTACAGCTAAAGTAGTGCTTAGAAAAAAAATTTATAGCTTCGTATATAAAAGCCAAGAAAGTCTGAAAACAAACATCTTAAGCTTTTATTTCAAGAAGACTTCACATCTTGGGCCCAAGTGGTAATGATCAGCTTTGTATCTCATGAATATTCATAACCAAAAAAAACCCCCACAAACAATAAACAAACAAAAGAAGAAAATCAAGCCAACTTAAAAAAAAAAGAAGGAAAAAATGATAAAGACAAAAGCAGCGAAAACCAACAAAGCCCAAAGTAGGTTATTTGAAAAAATCAATAAAACTGACAGACTCCTAGTAAAACTGATCAAAGACAAAAGAGTGAAAACACATCACCAATATAAAGAATGAAAAAGGGAATGAGAAAAACCCCACAGATGTTACAAACATTCGATAGATAATAAGATATTATGAACATATATCTGATATATATGCTAAAGATTGTGTGTGCAAAATATATAATGAATTCACAAAACTTAAAATAATAAGCAACCCAATAGAAATGGGCAACATATTTGAACAGACACTTTACCAAAGATGATATGCCAAAAGCAGATAAACACATGAGAAGATGCTCCCATCATTAGACACAAAAAGGAAAACAAAAATTGCCATGAAATATCACCACACACCCACCACACTAGCTAAAACTAAAAGCACTGATCATACCAAGGGTGGGTGAGAAAGAGGGGCAATTCTCACATCTAATTATTAACAGCACATAGGTGATGACAGTCAAAACTCCAATAGAAAAATTAGAATGGAATACTAAAAAAACATGAAAATAGTTCAAAAGAAGGCAAGGAAAGAGAAGAAATGAGCAAGAAATAAAGGTGGCAAACAGAAAATAAACGATAACATGTTGACCTATCTTCAACCATATCGATAATCACTCTAAATGTGAATGATCTAAATATGCCAAATAAAAAGCAGAGATTGTCAGACTGGATGGAAGTACAAGATCCAGCTATATACTAAGTATGAAGAATCCACTTTATTTATTTACTTTTTGTGAAAAATGTATTTCATGCAAAAACCAATAAAAAGGAAGCGGAAGTGGCTGTACTAATATTTGACAAGTAAACTTTAAACCAAGTAACATGTCCAGGAATGAAAAGAGGCAGTGAATAATTATAAGGTGGTCATTTCATCAAAAAGACCTAATAATCCTGACTATTCACATCACAACATGGCTTTAAAATGCATGAAGCAAAATGTGATAGAACTGAAGGAGAATCAAATTCAAATCATACTTGGAGACTCCACCACTCCTCTCAGTAATTGTTAGAACAAATAGAAAATCAGGAAGGATTTAGAAGACCTGAGTAACACTTTCAACCAATATGACCCAATTGACATGTATAGGGCATTCTACTAAAAAACAGTAGAATTTACATATAAAACATATGCACTTAACTCAACAAACATATGTTAAGTACATATAAAATTATGCACTTAACTCAACAGCACCAGTTATTATGGAACTGCAATTTAAAGCTCCAAAGAGATCCATCTACACACCTTTTAGAATGCCTAAAAAGGAAAAATAAAATCTGGCAATACCAAGTGTTAGCAGGAATGTAGAGCAACTGGAATGCTCATAAATTACTGGTAGGAATGCAAAATGGCACAGACACTTTGGAAAACATTTTGATTTATGGTTTATGATAAAGTTAAATATAAACTTATGATATGACCCAGAAGTTCCACTCTTCGGTATTTACCCAAGATAAATGAAAACGTGTTTGCAAAAGACAAGAATGTCAGTATCGGTTTCATTTATAATAGCCCCACATTGGAAACAGTTCAAGTATCCATTAGTAGGTAAATAGGCAGACGGTGGTATATTCATACCTCTTAGCAATAAAAAAGAATAAATTATTGATACATGCAACATGTTTTAAATCTCAAAACATTATGCTGATCAAGAGTCCATGCTAAAGGCCGGCCCGTGGCTCACTTGGGAGAATGTGGTGCTGACAACACCAAGTCAAGGGTTAAGATCCCCTTACTGGTCATCTTTTTTTAAAAAAGGGTCCATGCTGATTTTATTTTATATGAGATCCCAAAACTGGCAAAAATAATGTGTGGTGATAGAAATCATACGTGTGGTTGCCTGTGGCAGTGGTGGTAGAGATTGCCTTGAAGGGAGCTCAAGAGAACATTCAGAGATGATCTAAATGTTCATCTCGATTGATATATTATATCAAATGTATATCTTGATTCAAGTGTTGGTTACAATTTTGTTCATGTATGCGTGTGGTATATTTGTCAAAAGTTATTGAATTTTACCCTAAGATCAGTGCGATTTACTGCAAATGGCCAACAGGTACATGAAAAAATGCTCAGCATCACTAAACATCAGGGAAATGCAAATAAAACCACACAGAGATATCAAATGCGGATATCTCTGTGAACAACAAATGCTGGTGAGAATGTGGGGAAAGGGGAACTCTTCTACACTGTTGGTGGGACTATAAATCAGCACAGTCATTATATGGAAAATAATATGGAGGTTCTCACACAACAACAGATAGAACTGCCATATGATCCAGCAATCCCAGTACTGGGTATATACCCAAAGGAGTGGAAGTCATCATGTCGAAGAGGTACCTGTATTCTATGTTTGTTGCGGCTCTATTTACAATAGCCAAATGTGGAACCAACCTAAATGTCCATTGACAGACAACTGGATAAGGAAAATGTGGTGTATATACATGGTGGAATGCCTCTCAGCCATAAAAAATAATGAAATTCTGCCATTTGCAGTGACATGGAAGAGTGAGAAATACCACATGTTCTCACTCATAACTGGGTGCTAAGAAAGAAGGAAGGAAGGAAGGAAGGAAGGAAAGAAGGAAAGAAGGAAGGAAGAAAGGAAGGAAGGAAGGAAAGAAGGAAGGAAAGAAGGAAGGAAGGAAGAAAGGAAGGAAGGAAGGAAAGAAGGAAGGAAGGAAGGAAGGAAGGAAAGAAGGAAGGAAGGAAGGAAGGAAGGAAAGAAGGAAGGAAGGAAGGAAGGAAGGAAGGAAGGAAAGAAGGAAGGAAGGAAGGAAAGAAGGAAGGAAAGAAGGAAGGAAGGAAGAAAGGAAGGAAGGAAGGAAAGAAGGAAGGAAGGAAGGAAGGAAGGAAAGAAGGAAGGAAGGAAAGAAGGAAGGAAGGAAGGAAGGAAGGAAAGAAGGAAAGAAGGAAGGAAGAAAGGAAGGAAGGAAGGAAGGAAGGAAAGAAGGAAGGAAGGAAAGAAGGAAGGAAGGAAGGAAGGAAGGAAGGAAGGAAGGAAGGAAGGAAGGAAGGAAGGAAAGAAAGAAAAAGAAAGAAAGAAAGAAAGACCACAATATTATGTTGAACTTTCAGAAGGAGAGAACAAACCTAAGGATACTAGAGATGGGGGAAGGTAGGGAGGGGCGCTGGGGAGTGATAGTTCAGATAAAGGGCACAAAGAAAAATTACGATTTGTAATAACAAATGTGCTAATAATAAAAATTAAAATAAAATAAAAAGTTGAAAAAAATTACTGAATTTAAATTTTTTCTCAATTAAACAAATGAGAGGGACACCTGTGTGCAGATAAGACGTGATCTCCAGGATATATTATTAGATGGAACACATGAAAGTGTGAATCTGTATATTGAATTTGTTACTTCTTGAAGAGAATAAAAATGATTAACCCTAAAGGAATAGATGGAAGATAGAGGAAAGGACAGGGTGAAAGTGATACTTATCTCATTTACCTTGTTCTATAGTTTTTTACTTTTGCATTATGTAAGTAATAAAATTAAATTTATAAATGCATTTTTTAAATCCCAAGAGAAAAGAAAATTGAAAACAAAGTGATGTACTAAGTAGTGGAAAAAATCATTTCATGTTACTTTAGAACACGGTACTGTAACTGCATGTCCTTAGTTGATACATTCAAGCTACAAGTAGTGCTGCAAAGAAACCTTGAATTTTGTTTGAAAGTCTTATTGTATTTAAAAAACATCAGACAGGCGAATAAAGCAAATTTATTAATTATGTTTATATTGTTAAGGTCCAAGATGTTTAGTGTAAAAAAAGAGATGCCATTAAAAATTTCAAAGAAATTAAACAAAATCCATAAGAAGGTAAGTTTGAGTAGGAAATAAATATAAGTATGATCTTATGATATCTTTGTTTATGAAAGAAATGCTTGTGTTGGTGCTGCCCATACAAATGCTCAGAAGCAAAAAGCATTCCTACCACCCAGATTGTATAAATTCCATTTCTCATGAAAAAGAACCAGGGCTCTGGGGGAAAATATCTGTTTTCCGGTCTGGGGTAGGAAATATACACGATGAGGCTGTCTAGAATATCTTATGCCCCAAAGTGAGGAGGCCACCACAGGCAACTGGGGTTCTATCAAAAGAGCATAGTAGCCAACATCACAGGACTCCCATTGCTCAAAATGGACCATCTGAGCACAAAAAATATGGTTGCAACACATAGAATGTGCAAAAATCCATAAATTCATAATGATAATCCAAAAGGGAAAGCGGAGCAAGACAAAACAAGGGGGGGGAGGGGAGAGAGGGGGGGAGAAAGGACAATTCATTGACAGCCATTGGAAACACAAAATTCTTATGCTGAAAATAAGCAATTAAAGGGAAATAATTAGGCATTTATTTTTCCTTACCTATAAGAATAATGTAATCCTGGTTGATGAGCAATAATTAATAAGAGAAGAATCATAGTTAATAAATGCGAAAGGGTTGTTAGAAGTAGAAAATAACATTTTCCAATCCCTAGTGGAATAACTGATTTGGGGAAAGACTATCAATGGATGGAGTCATTGGATGAAAGGCACAGAGAGGTTAGGAAACTTGCCCTGGGTCACACAGCTAACAAGTGGCTAATAGTCTGGCTGTAGAAGCTGTGGTTATAGCCATTACATCCTTTTCCTTCATAAATGGCAATATTTGTTTAAATCATTCATCCATTCACCAAGTACTTATTGTGAACTTAAACCTAGGGGTGCATCTGTGAACATAACACACACAGTCCCTGCTCTCACAGTGAGCACATACTACTGGGGTTATATCTGGGTTTGTGGGTACGAGGGTGTGCATTATACTATCCTCTGTATTTTACTGTATATTTGAAAGTTTTCATAACAAAAATGAGAAAAAGTAAATAAGAGAAATTAAATCAGTATTTTATTGGTACCTGGTTTAGTCTTAATTGTTCAGATGCATAGCATCTACTTATCAAATCAAAACAATGAAGCAATTTTGATGCATGCGATGTTTTAAAATTGGGGATTATGGAAGACACTTCAGCACCCAACTTATTTCAAAAGGTTTTTCAGTTAGACCATGTCAAGAAAGTCTTGATTTTCCTAGGAATGTAGTTATAAATAATAACAATTTTTTAGAGGTCCAGGTTGCAATCTCAAGATTATCTCCAATTAAACTGGTACCCATGCTTGAAACACAAATTTATGTTTTGCATTGTTGAGATGAAAGTTGGACAGGAAACCTTCAGGTTTTAAGTGATGAATTAAACCATATCTAGAGTGATGGCATCTCCTGTATCTCATGTTGCATCTCCTGCTTCTCATGCTGTATTTCCTGCTTATCGTGCTGCATCTCCTGCATCCCATGCTGCATCTCCTTCTTCTCATGCTGCATCTCCTGCATCTCATGCTGCATCTCCTGCACTCCATACTGCATCTCCTGCACCCCATGCTGCATCCCATACTGCATCTCCTGCATCCCATGCTGCATCTCCTGCATTCCATGCTGGCTGATTACTACCCTGGGATGAGAATGAGATTCATGCACTTGAGCCTGACCTTTTCCCAGATCATGGCACATAGGTGTTATCAGAGTGTACCCAATGCCCTCGTAATCAATGACATACCTAATCAAACATGCATTCACAGGAAGGGTGGGGTAGTTTTTGTCACAAGTTCTCCCCAAGAACAAGGTAGCCTGTCAACCAGGAAACAATCTGTTGGTCTCTGAAGTGTGAAACTTTTCATTTAACATCTTTGTGAATATGTTGATTTTTCAATACCTCTAAAAATAGTTTAAATATAATGACAGTGAAATTCTGTATAATCATTTTTTGGAATCCTTGAACGAATTCTGCGGGGTCCTGGGCTACATGGTTTGAAAACTCACAATTTGTATTCCTTAGGACTCTCCTCTCATTCCACCTTGTATTATGATTAGGTACTTTAGAGGTAGGGATCGAGTCCTATTCCTAACCTAGGGCTTAGCAAAGGGGGCCGTTGTTACATGGTTAGTAAATGTTTAGGGAATGAGTAACTGAATGAACATGTGATCTTCTCAAGGACAAAGATCTGTCATTTTTTGGTTTTGAGGGGACTCAGCATAAGACCTGGAAGAAGGTAGTGAATAAGTGAATGAATGAATGAGTGGAAAAGACTCTTTGTCTGCTGGTGCCATCACAACGAGCATCCCCAGTAGGGAAGGAAGCTGGCCTGTCACCCACCTTGACTTTAGAACACCAGCTAGGGTAATCCATTTTCTGCAAACCTCAGCAGCAGCCCAAAGGCATCCTTCCTCCCCTGCCCGCCTGCTTACAGGAGCCAACCCAAGTTCTCTGGCGCATCCCCTCACCTGTTGGGGGCACCTGCAGCTCTCCCACCTGCAGCCCATGCTTTTGAGCTGATGGCTGAGTTAGGAGAAAGTTCCTAAAGCTTCACTGCTGTCCTTAGATGGGGACCTCATGGGCAGGGAGCTCGTGGTGGACGGATCCTCAAAGACGGAGGGCGCGGAGCAGATGCTGCTCTTTCCTGCTGCCTCCCAAAGCCCAGCTCTGGAGGCCTTTCTCTTTGACAGACTCCACTAGAACAATTGGACCTGTCAGGACTCATCAAGGAAAGCTGGTTTCAGGCAGTGAATTGAATTTGCAAGCAAGATAATCAGTTATTGATTGAAAGGGAGAGCCGCAGCTCCCGCCTGCTTCTGAGGAAATGAACTTCCTCTCTTTCTGGAATATTTACTGGTCGGAGTCAGGAGTGGCTGCCAGAAGTCACCTTTGATGTAGAAGTGTGCTGAGCGAACTGCACCCGGACCCCACCCCCCCACGTCTGTGATATCGACGTAGCTGAAATGTGGCTAACTGTGCAGATTGCTGAAGAGTGTGTCTCCGTCACACACCCAGTGGGAGGGAAACCTGGGACTGAAGCTGAGGATTCCGGCTTCCCATCTTGTGCAGGTGCCCTGACTCGGGTAAGAGGTCTTCTGGACCCAGGTGAGGAGGCGGAACCCCATCCTGCCCCCCTCTAGCCCACTCCCCAACTCCTCAGCTTCTGAGGTCCTATACAGACCACAGTGGGCCACCGCTTGACACCGCTGGTTCCAAGGCTCCCATGAGGTTCTCTAGAGAGAGAAAGCCAAGGCTGGGCTTCCACCATTACAAACCCCCAATTCTGTGGGGCACCATGAACTTCACAACAGCGTCTGGGGAAGGGATGTGAAATCCCCGTATATATTGCATTCATCATAATTGTGAAATGTGTCCCAATTCCAGACAAGCTAAAAAGAGAAATGAAAATGTATCTTAGAATCAAGGAAGTGTGGTGTTGTTATTTTCATTATTAATTCGCTTCCATCTCACTTTGTACCTGAAGGGTTTGCTGTGGGGAGCTGAGGCGGCTGCGTCCAACCCCCTCGGATGTGTCGGGCACAGAGGCCACTCGCAGAGGAGGTGGTAGGGCTGGCCGGGCAGGAGGTGCACCCCGACCTCCTGCAGCTGAGCAAGGAATCTGCGTGACCAGGGGCCGTGCTCATCTGTAGCCGGTGACTCCCTCCCCAATCCAGCTCCCACTGTGGTTCCAGGGCCCTGGAATTCCCAGCCCGAAGGACTGGAGCTGTTTCCAGGGCTGTCCTGAGTCCATTCTTCTGAGACAAACCAATGATCAAGAGGCTGTCAGTGGAGGTGTGGGCAGAGCTGGGTCTGGGCTTGTGTGGTCTGGGGTGCTCTCCCCGAGAGTGGGGCTGTTCCTGGAGCAGGACAGAGCCGGGTGTGGGAGAGGTGGGGGTGGGCTGGGGGCTGGGCCAGAGCCTGGACCAGCTCTCTGGTGTCTCTATGCAGATTCTGAAGCTTAACTCCAAGGAGTTCAAGAATTCCACATTTAGATCTGGCCTTCTGGATCGTTAGGAAGTCTATCCGTCAAGGTTGGAGGATAGAATATGTTTCATTTAGCAGTTTGTTGGGATGATTCATGGGTGGGCCCCCACTGGTACTCCTACCCCAGGCCTGCGAGTGCTGGGACAGCCTTGGGTTTGCCACATGGATGAGGGAACGAAGCACACCTACTCTGCACCGTCTCTCTCTTTCCTGGGCTCCATGTCTTGGAGATGCTACTGCAGGTCTGTGCACCTGAGCATCAGGCAGGTGCGAGTCCACTTCTGGGAGCCTGTCACCCCCAAATCTAGGGGTTTTGCCTTCCTCTCTCAAATGCCCATCCAGGGCCACGCTGGCAGGACCATGCTCAAGGGTGACATCTTCTGTGGTAGTTTTGTCTTCGCCCGGTGGAACTGTGGAAGCTTTGTGCGGAGGGCTGATGTCAGTACGAGCGCCCATTCTCCGTCTGTGCAGAGGCGTCCCTGCGCCCTGGCTCTGGAGTTGGAACAAAAATTCCGAGGCCACCTTCTCTTTATTCCTGGCCACGTTGAAAAGGGTGACAAGGTTTTGCAGTTGGATCTCAGGCCAGCCAGGGACCCAGGCATAATGGTATTCTTGTTTACTCTGGAGAGAGCCCTTTCTGTCTGCAAATATTAGCTAATCCTTGGTTTCACTCTGAGAGAGATGCCGGCAAGTTAGACAAAGGCGGGGCTGAGTCAGGAGCCGCAGGAGACTCCGAGGGCAGGGTCGAAGGCTGTCCAGGGCTGAACCAAAGATGCGTCTGGTCCCCGGGCCTCCTGTCACCTTGTCTCATGTTGGAGCCTGGCCTCTGGTCCCCGGCACGCCCAGGGACTGGGAACTTCCGCCTCATTAATTTCCTGGTCACGCTGGGGACAAAGCCAAGCCTCTTTGTTGAAGATTTGTTGTGAAAAGTCCCTGCGTCATGGTGTCCCCACCTTGCCTTGGGAAGCCTGTTGTGGGCCGTGGCGTCATCGGCGTCTTCAGATCCACACGTTGACTGTGGGGCTTGGGTCTCAGGGCTGCGCGTAGAAGGTGCAGGGCCGGGGCTGCGGCTCTTCTGCCCCGGGACGTGCCCTTTCTGCTCTCTCGTTTTCCTGACAAGACCTCTGGCATGAGCCGGCTTTTCCTGTCAGCTGCCCCTCTCTCCCCAAAGCAGGTTGAGGTGCACCATGCCTGGGGATTCAGGAACGCTGCTGGCTGCGTCCCAGGCCACTGAATTTGCTGTTTTCATCTGTTTCTATCTTCTTTCCCCTTCTCTGAAAGGGGACATTGGTGAGGGAAAACACGAGTCAGGTGGGAGCCACGGGTTGGGTGTGGGGGAAGAGAGCTGAGGGATCCCCAGGCTGGGTGTGCAGCCTGGACAGACCAGCTGGGCTGCACTGCATCCCCCGCAGAACTGACAGGTTGAAGCCCTGACCCCCAATGTGACTGTATCTGGAGACAGGCCTTTAAGGAGGTATTAGGTTAAATGAGGTCATTTGGTGGGGTCCAAATGCAGTAGGACTCATAAGAAGAAGCAGAGACACCGGGGTGCACGGGCACAGGGGAAAGACCACGTGAGGACGCAGTGAGAAGGTGGCTGCCTGTGAGCCAAGGAGAGAGGCTTCAGAGGACACCAAACCTACTGACACCTTGATCTTGGACTTCTAGACTCCAGAACTACGAGAAAATAAATTTCTGTCATATGAGCCACCCAGTCTGTGGCGTTTTGTTGTGGCAGCCCGAGCAGACACGTGCAGGCACCCTGGGCCAGTTGCGTGGCTCAGCATGGTGCTGCGGGGCCTCCTGCAGCAGGGATACGGTGGGTGGCAGAGGCTCGGCTCTGTCTGCCCAGCACCCTTCTCTCCACGGGGGCTGCCTGTCCTCCACCCCACCTGCTCCCAGGGGACATCAGACACCAGTCCTGCCAAAGCCTTTGCAGTCGGCCCAGCTTGAACACTGAGTCCCCGGGGGTTTGGGGCACTTGCCCGTTTGTCTCCTCTCATGGCACCCGGCCAGAAGCCCCCCTGGCAGGGCTTCCTTATACAGTTTCCTATCCTACAAATGCTCATACCAGCTGGCCTCAAGTGGGAAATCCGTAATTACCCCGAAGAAGATCACTGTTTCAAATCATCCCTGGGTACCAGTGTTGGAGGCCAGTTCCTGGGCTGGATGGGATGTGGGCTTGGCCCAAGGTGACTTTCCTTATTTTCTTAACTAACAGGAAAAGCTGCATGGAGATGGCAAGGAAGTGCCTCCCTGTGAGATTTTTAAGGGACAAAATAGGTGTCCAATATTCTGCTGGTGGAGTTCTCTGGAAAAAAGAAACAACTAAGCCTATAACGCATCCGTGCACAACTTCCCCTCAAAGCCCCACGCCCGTCTCCATCTCACTTGTACCAGCTCCGCCGTGTCACCTTTCCTGTGCCGCGAGTGGAGGGGCGATTTCTGTGCTGCGTTTTAGGGCCCGCTCTGCTCCGTACGTACCGGTGTCTCCATCTGTGAGCAGGGTGGTGTCTGGGAATACACTTTTCCGTGTCTGTGGGTTTTGTTGGCAGCTGGAGACAGACTTTCAGCCCCAGTTTGGTCATGATCTTAGTCTCCTTGGCTGCTGTAACAAATGACCCCAAACCTAGTGGCGTAAAACAGTTCTGGAGGACAGAGGTCTGAACTGAGTCCTGTGGGACTAAAGCAAGGCGTCGGCGGCTGCTTCCTTCCGGAGGCTCTGGAGGGGAATCCGCTCCCAGCCTCCCGCGGCTTCTAGAGGCTTCCCGTGGCTTCTAGAAGCTTCCCGTGATCCTCGGCTCGTGGCCGCGTCGTTCCAGTCTCTGCCTCTGTGGTCGCCCTTTCCTTCTCCTCTTCTGCAGGTCTGTGTCGGATCTCCCTCTGACTTCCTCTAGGGACACCTATGATAACCTTTAGGCCCCACCTGACTAGTCTGGGATAATCTCCCCATCTCAGGATCCTTAACTTAATCCCATCTGCAAAGTCTCTTTTGCCACTTAAGGGAACTTTCACAGGTTCCGGGGTTAGGAAGTGGACGTCTTATTGGCCCCACCACAGCCATTATCCTTGCTGTGAAGCCGGGTCCCCAGAGGCCACATACCTCTCCTCTGCAAGACGAGGGGTTGACCTCAACTATTCCTGTGGGTCTCCTGGCTGAGAACTTTGCGTCCTGGATGCAAACACGCTGGTTTGGACGTTTCTTCCTCAGCCTCTTTTGTCTGTCTTTCCAAGCCGACTTGTCTGACAGGTTCCTAGTAGAGGGACAGGCACCTGCTGGTACAGAGCCCAGGAGCCCAGGAGCCAGCTGCAGAGCCCAGCTCTGCTCCCCTGTGTGGCCTCGGCAGGTCCTTAGCACTTCTCTCCCCCTGTTTGCTCAGGTGTCAAATGGGGCTTATGACAACCCCTCCTCAGAGGAGATAAAGGAGCAACACGTAGTGTTGCTGGACCTTTGGGAAATGCCTGCGGTGCCTAGTTCACAGCCTCAGCCTCACCTCGGTCATCACTGTCACTGCTACTGCCATCACATATGCACGACAACACCGCATTTCCACACTTGCAAAATATGTACTTGAAGCTCCCATGAGTTTTTCTGTCTGTCTCAGTTCTGGTTGTCACCACCTTCCACCTGCACAATGGTGTCTTAGCCAGCTCAGGTCACTATAACAAAATACCAAAGACTGGCAGCTTAACCAAAAAAACATTATTTCTCGCAGTTCTTGAGGCTGGAAGTCCAAGATCAAGGCGCCAACAGATTCGGTGTCCGGTGGGAGTGTGTTTTCTGGTTCATAAACGTCTGTCTTCTCATTCTGTCCTTGCATGACCAGGGAAATAAACCCTCTCTCTTGTGTCTTGTGAGGGCGCTAATCCCATTTGTGAGGCTGCACCTTCATGACCTAATCACCTACCAACGGCCCCACCTCCTAAAATTGTCATCTTGGGAGTTAGGGTTTCAATGTATGAATTTGTGTGGGACACGGACATTTCGTCCATAACAAATGGTCATCCTCTCTCAGCTGGCTGAAGCCTGGCCCAGCTCCTTCTCCTTGTCACCCACGCCCACAGTGCTGGCTCTAGACCTTACAGAACTGTGTCCACACACCTCACCTTGTCCCTCAAGGACCTTCACAAGTTCACCCCAGTGTGACCTCCAGCACCTCCCCTCCCATGCTCACTATGCTGCACACATGTTCTGTGGCTTGATGGTCCCCAAACAACACCTCCTGGGCCTTTGTGGCTCCAGGTCTTTGCCTGTGCTGTCCCTTCTGCCTGCACGCCCTTCACTCTGTCCTCCTGGAGGGCTCTTTCCTGTCTTCAAAGTTGCAGGTCAAATGTTTCTTCCTGCTCCTAGTGGTTTTGTCTTGTCCTGTTTTATGAAATTGTGGTGAAATCCCCAAGACATAACATTAACCATTTTATGGTGCCCAAGTTAGTGACATTGGGTGCATTTACAATGTTGTGCAACCACCATCTCTTTCTAGTCCTAAAACATTTTCATCACCCCCAAATCCCTATATCCATCAAGAAATCTCTCCCCCCATCTCCCCTTCCCCCAGCCCCTGGAATCCACTATCTGCTTTCTGGCTCTGTGGAATGGCCTATTCTGGACATTTCATAGAAACGGAATTATAGCCTTTTGTGTCTGGCTTCTTTCACTCGGCATGTCTTTGAGGTTCATCCATATTGTAGAAGGTATCAATACTTTATTCCTTTTTATGGCCAAACAATATTTCGTTGTATGGATACGCCATGTTTTATGGACCTGTCTTCTGCTGCAGGGTGCTTCGGCGGTTTCCACCTTTGGCCACTGTGAACAGTGCTGCTGGGAACACTCCTGCACACACACCCGTTGGAGTCCTTGTTTTCAGTTCGTCTGGGAATGTACCTAGGAGTGGAGTTGCTGGGACACATGGCGATTCTAGGTTTAACTTTCTGAGGAATCACCAGACCCTCTCTCAGTCCTCGTGTTCCTTTCTGCTGCGGGTGTTTTCTGATGCGCTTCCGCCCAAGGGAGCGGACTGTGCTTTCCTGTGGGGAGGGGTGAACAGAAATCACCGTTACCCACACCGGGCTCTGTCGTCTGTGCCCTGGCCGGGGTGGATTTGGATCGTTAGTGTTTGTGGCAGGGGATCGTGCGTACACACACACACACACACACACAGACGCGCGCACACGCACACACAGACACACACACACGCATGCACACGCACACGCACACACACACACAGACGCGCGCACACGCACACACAGACACACACACACGCATGCACACACACACACAGACGCGCGCACGCGCACACACGCACGCACGCACGCACACACGCACGCGCACGCGCACGCACATGCACGCACACACACATGCACACACACACAGACACACGCACACGCACGCACACACACACGGAGACGCACGCACGCACGCACGCGCACACATGCACATGCACACACGCGCACGCGCACACGCACACACACACGCACACGTGCACACACACACACACACACACACACACACACACGGCGCCCAGGCTGGGCCTCTGCGCTTGATGAAATAAGGCTTTGTGATGGGAGGGCGGCTTCCCTAGCACTGTGTGAAAGTCATGCTCACAGTCGGGCTTCAAGTGAGGCATCCGTTCCAGAGTGAGGGAGTGTGGGGACAACCCCGCAGTCCTGGGGACAGTAGGCTCTGCTCGTTCTTCCTGGGTGGGCTGACTCCCTGATGGCAGTTGGAGGGGGTCTTGGTTTGGCTGCGTCTGACTGGAGTGAATTATGTTGTTGTGGTCCCTGTGTTTTCCCTTCCAGTTCTACTCCAGGAACATTGGGACTGGACCGAGGACACTGTGTCTCTGTCACCACAGCTGCCCCCATTTATAACAGCAGCTGGGGATTTGGGCTTCCCTTCTATTTCCCGTGCTCTCCCTCTCTCTTTTTCTTCCTCCAACCTCTACCAGACCAGAGTTTTCTAAATCTTTCTTCCACACCGTCCCCGTTTGGGATGCCACTTGCACTCACCAAGATTGTCATTTTAAAGTCGTGTTACTCCCTTGTCCCAGTCACCCTCGTGGAATGAGTCACCAGGCCCTCCGCCCTTCTCTTGCCAGGCTCCACCCATCATGTTTAATGGCTGCACCTGCTCCCCACTGCCACCCCCTCTACTCTGTTCCACACAGAGAAATGCTCCTAATACCGTCCCTCTTACAGAAACCAGCTAAAATTTAAAGACATGCTTCTCTCTGCATGTTGATGCTCTTGTTTATGAGTACACGGGGATGGAGGATGGCACGGGGACACAGACTGCATGTCAAGGTCTTTGCAGTGGGATGAGGTGGGAGAGTGGAGAAGAGAAGAAAAGGGGTTGGGGGAGGGAGGGAGGGAGGAAGGTGGGGGGGGAGAGAGAGAGAGAGAGAGAGAGAGAGAGAGAGAGAGAGAGAGAGAGAGAGAGAGGAAATGAATTCCTATTTACAGACAGAACCCTGAGCAGGTGCTTATGTGGCAACCTCAGATCTCTGCATGTGAGTATCCAGTTTTTCCAACTCCATTTGTTGATGAGAATATTCTTTTCCTATTGTGTATCTTGGAGCCCTTGTTGAAGATTGGTTGACTGTATATGAATGGGTTTATTTTCTGGGATTTCTGTTATATTCCATTGGTCTATGTGTCTGTTTTTATTCCAGTTCCATATTGTTTGGATTACTATGGTTTTGTAATATAGTTTGAAATCAGGGCATGTAATGACTCCAGCTTTGTTTTTCTTTCTCAAGATTGTTTTGGCTGTTCCAGGTCTTTTGTGGTTCCATACAAATTTTATGATTGTTTTTCCTACTTCTGTGAAAAACTCCATTGGAATCTTGATAGGGGTTGTATTGAATCTGTAGGTGACTTTGGGTAGTATGGACATTTTAACAATATTAATTTTTCTAATGCATGAACTTGAGACATTTTTTGATTTGTGTCTTCTTCAATTTCTTTCATGGATGTCTTACAATTTTCAGTGTACAAATCTTTCACCTCCTTAGTTAAATGTATTCTTGTGTTTTTAAATTTTTTGATGCCTTTGTAAATGGGATTGTTTTATTAATTTCTTTTTGAATAGTTTGCTGTTAGTGTATAGAAATGCAATGGATTTTTGTATGTTGGTTTTGGATTCTGCAACCTTACTGAATTTGTTTATTAGTTCTAATTGATTTTTTGGTGTGGTCTTTAGGGTTTTCTATATATATATAAGATCATGTCATCTGTAAGCAAAGACAATTTAACTTTTTCCTTTCCGATCTCGATGCCTTTTATTTCATGTTCTTGTCTAATTGCTCTGGCTAGCACTTCCAGTACCACATTGAACAGAAGCAGCTAGAGTGGGAACCTCTGCCTTGTTCCCAATATTAGAGGAAAAGTTTCCAGCTTTTCACTCTTACATATGACATTAGCTGTCAGCATGCCATATGTGGTCTTTAGCATGTGAAGGTACATTCCTTCTATACCTAATTTGTTGAGAATTTTTATCATGAAAGTATGTTGAATTTTGTGAAATGTTTTTTCTATACCTATTGAGATGATCATATGACTTTTATCCTTCTTTCTGTTAATGCAGTTTATCACATTTATTGATTTGCATATGTTAAACCATCCTTGCATCCCAGGGATAAATCCCAGTTGATTGTGCTGAATGATCCCTCTCATGTGCAATTGAATTTGCTTTGCTAGTATTTGTTGAGGATTTTTGCATCTGCATTCATCAGGGATATTGGCCTGTAATTTTCTTTTCTTGTAGTGTTCTCATCTGATTTCAGAGTTTGAAAGTGTTCTCTCCCTTCAATTTTTTAGGACAGTTTGAGAAGGATTGGCATTAATTCTTCTTCAGGTGCTCGGTAGAATTTAGCCATAAAGCCATGTGGTACTGGGTATTTTTTTGATGAGAGACTTTTTATTACTGATTCAATTTCCTCACTCTTTATAGATCTGTTCAGGTTTTCAATTCTTTATGCTTCAGTCTTGCTATGTTGCATGTTTCTAGGAATTTATGCATTTATTCTAGGTTATGCAGTTGGTTGGCATATAATTGTTCATAGTCTCTTATGATCCTTTGCATTTCTATGGTATCAGTTGTAATGTCTCCCTTTCCATTTATAATTTTATTTATTTAAGTATTCTTTCTTTTTTTCTTGGTTAGTCCATCTAAAGATTTGTTGATTTTATCTTTTCAAAAAACTAACTCTTAGTTTTGTTAATCTTTTCTATTGTCTTTCTAGTCTCTATTTCATTTATTTCTCCTCTGATCTTTATGATATTTTCCCTTCTGACAACTTTGGGCTTAGATTGTTATTTTTCTAATTCCTTGAAGTGTAAAGTTAGGTTGTTTGAGATCTTTCTTTTTCCCTAAGGTAGGCATTTATCACTTCTCACTTGTAACTGCTTTTGCTGCATTCCATAAGTTTTGGTATTTCTGTGCTTTCATTTTCATTTGTCTTAAGATACTTTAAAATTTCCCTTTTGATTTTCTTTTGACCCATTGGTTGTTCAGGAGCATGTAGTTTAATTTCCACATATTTGTGAATTTTACAATTTTCTTCCTGTTATTGATTTCTAATTTCATAACATTGTGGTTGGAAAGATATTTGATACAATTTCAATCTCCTTAAATTTGTTAAGACTTGTTTTGTGGCTCAACGTGGTCTATCCTGGAGAATTTTCTATGTGCACTTGAGAAGAATGTCTGTTCTGCTGCTGTTGGATGGAATTTTCTGCACAAAGTTACTTCAAAAAGTTCATGGAAAGATTCATATTATCTCTTAATTCTATTTTCTCATGAACTTTTTGAAGTAAGCTTGTATATGTCCGTTAGATTCATTTGGTCTATAGTGTTATTCAAGTTTGCAGTTTCCTTATTGATTTTCTGTCTAGATGATCTGCCCATTGTTGAAAGTGGGTAATGAAGTTACCTACTGTAATTGTATTGCTGTCTGTTTTTCTCTTCACTTCTGTTACTATTTGCTTCACATATGCAGGTACTTCAAAAGTTTGTAGAAAAATAGAATTAAAAGATAACATGAATCTTTCCATGAACTTTTTAAAGTACTTAGGTGTTTTGAAGTACTTAGCAAGTCAGGCGCTCCAATGTGAGAGGCGATATATGTTTACAATTGTTATATCCTCTTGATAGATTGACCCCTTTATTATTATATAGTGACTTTCTTTGTCTCTTGTGACAGATTTTGACTGAAAGTCTACCAGGTTGTAAATGAGTCTGTAATTACACCAGGCTTGTCCCAAAGTGTATTCTTTCCTGAATCAGAGAATAATTTAGCTATGCATCCGAATATATATTTATATGTATTGTAATAGTTATTGGGTGCATAATCACCATCACCAACTTGAGCTGCTTGATGGGGAACAGATCAAGGGACATTAACAAAATTCTAATGTGAAATATGTTTTTTCCTAAACGAAGCAAAATTTTTATTATTTCCAAGTATGTGCAGTAACTCAAATCACACTACTGAATATAATAACTATTTGTAATTAACACTTCCTGTGATGTCAGAGTTCACTTCGTACAACGTGTGATAGACCATTCTTAAGTACTGTCAGGATTCACTTACAAGTCTGTTAATGGTATTACTTTGTTGTGGGTTGCTGAAGACATAAAGAAATGTCTGCCTAGTCCCTATGATAATTAATCCAAATTCCAGATAAGCATGAGAGTGAATATATCAAAGGGAGGGCAGGCATCCCCACAGAGACGTGGAAATAAGATTGTCTCTTTGACAATCTCTTCCTCTCCCCACAACCAATCTGCCAGCACGTCCTGCCATCTCCTCCCCACAAATTTATCTCAAGCCTCCCTTTTTCTCTCCAAGTCCATGGCCGCCTCTCTAGGCTAAGCCAGCATTTTTGGATTCTTACAATTAGTTCCTAATGGAACTGCTCTTCCCTCCCTCAACCTGTGGAGAACTAAATCAAATTCTGTGGGTTCCCATTTCACTTAGAACAAATTTCAAACCCATTTCCTTGGGGCTAAGGGCCACACAAGCCCTGGCTTCCATTTGTCCCGCCCACCTCCTCTCTGACCCCTCTCCCTCTGTGTCAATGTGTGCCAGCCACACGGGCTCCTGTGTGTCCCCTGAGCACACTGTTTTATCCCTGATGCTAACACACTGTAGCACATGGCAGGCCCCCAACACATACTTTCTAAATGGCTGACTTGTTTCACGCCCTGTGTTGTCTAGGGGAGAAGGAGCTTTACATCGTGGATTTTGTGCATTCCAAGGCCTTGGAAAGACCATCTCTGCAATGAGAGGGAAGCATCAGCCCCTCCCAAGTTAAATATTTGTCCTCGTTCTGATTCTGTGCTCACCGGACAGCATTCTGATTATAACTGGCTCTCCAAGTCAGTCTTTCTCCGGGGAGCGAGTGCACTGGTCCTGCTGACGTGATAGTCCGCTTCCTGTGTCTGTGTATTTCTCCTTGTAAATCAACACATTGATGTCTAGGGTGCATATGACAAGTTTATCAGCTGCATGAACCAGGGTAAACATCGGTGAGATGGGCGTGCTCTTGGTTTCTTAGCTTGCAGGCTGAGAGCAAGAACATGGACCCAGGACTCTCTCCAAGTTAATAATGGTTTCCTTGGGAAGTTCTTGGGAAACAAGCTACAGGCTTTCTCCTGGCAGCAGGCTCCCCTCAGAATGGCTACTTTGCTGGGACCCCAAACCTTTCTAGTTTTGATTTTTTTTATGTAAAGGGTCCAAATTTGTGACATTTCGATATTTCCTATTTCCCTAAAGTAAGGCTTCATGGTTCTCAAACTCACCCAGGGTCTCGGCGATAGGACTGTGGTCCTGGGTCTGGGGTGGACACTTTTCTAAACTGTGTTGCAGTAGATAGGGCTTTCTCATGAGGCTCTGATTTTCCTCCGAAGAGAATCCCCTGCTGAGTGTGGTCTTGATGGGAAGCAGTACCCACCTTGCCTGTGGATGCAGCTGGTGGATGCAGGCCCACACTCAGCCTAGCAGGTGCCCACCCACAGGCCTTTGAGTCTGTTGGGAGTGACAGAGCTTATGAGAGAATTCAGGTGTTATTCTTCTCAGCAGAGGAAGTGGTGGGTATATGAGTCAAGTAATCTTGCTTCATGACTTTTCCTGCCTACTCCTCAGTAACTCCTTTGGCTTCTGTCCATTTTAAAGCCCGGTCCTTCATTTTTCTATGGTCTTGGAGAGCATTTGATATCAACCAAGAACTCCAATGCACAAATTGATGCCAGGCCTGGAATGGCTGCAAGAGACCCCCAGGGACAGGGTGAGGATTTGGGGATTTATATCACTTATGGAGAGGCTCTCAGATTTTGTAACAATGTAGAGTGGCTAAACCCAGGTAAATGTTGATTTCCCTCTCACACAGTGGTCTGACTGCTGGGAAGGAAGGCTTTGCTGTTTTCCATCTGTGTCTGCTAGGCCAAAGTTGGCATGATTTCCAAGTCATTGGGAAGAAGGAAGGAAGGAAATCACCTTTCTTTTTGGGATCATGGATAAGTTGCATCCATCGTGTTCGGTGATGTCTGTGAACTTAGTTACGTGGCTGCATTTAGCTGCAGGGAAGGCTGGGAAGCTGCTCTCTAGCTGGTCGGCCCTGTGCTCTCCAAGCACAGGTCAGAGGCTTTCTAACACCACGAGGAAGAGAAATTGGATCGTTGGGGCCATTTGCAATCACAGCCTCAGGATGGGTTGAAAGGCAGGGAAGGTCCAATTAATATTCTGAGATGGAAGCATAGTGGCCCACAGCTAACCAAATTGTCAGCTGCTATGACTTGAAATCCAAGGCTCAGTGAAGCCAAGATATGGAGAGGGAGGGACCACATTTGTACCACCATAAAACAGTGTCACATATGAACAACTTAAGGAGTCAAGGGCTGAACTGGCCATTCCTGCTGTCTGGAATACCTAAAGGCAAGAGAATGTCAAATTCAAAACTCCGAATGTTCATCTCAAGGCATAGTATGAAACTCAAGGGCAATGTTCTGTGACCGTGCTATAAGAATCTCTTATCGTTCAGCTGGCAGAAATAGCAAAACAGACAGACAAAAAACAATCACAACAAAGCACTCTGAGCTTGATCTGCAGAATGCTAACTGCACTCTCAGTTGAATTCAGCTTCAACAACTCTCATTCGTAGTTCTATAAGACACTGATCAGGAAAGAGTGGGAAACTAAAAATCGAACTAGAAATATGTAAGAGAATTTGTAGCCTTCTTGTCAGCCTGAAGTCTGTCCCCTCCTTGGAACTAAGCTGAGGAAGCCGCCCGCCACCCCTTGTCCGATGAAGCTATTCCAGTCTTCCTTGAGGACACTGTCTCTCCCTGTCTGACGCGAGCTTCCCTATAAGAGCAAGTGAACCCCCTCTCATCCCCTGCATTGTCTTCAGACTGATTACTAGAGTCAGACCTTGGCAGGTCCCAGGGGACCAACTGCAAAGCGAAATGGCAGGATACACTGCAGGATTTTGCTAATTTCCTTTATAAAAAATTTGGGGGCATATATGTGAGAATGAATGCTTAGGGTGGTGAACCAGGGAGGGAGAACACAATTTATGTTGGGTTCAATTTATAAATATGGACGCAGGCATTGCGAGTTGTAGATCTTGTGCTGCTTTGCTGGGGCTGCATAACAAAGTACCACCGACTCGGGGGGTGTCCTGTCCAGGGAGCTTAGAAGCCCCAAATTCAGCTATTGGCAGGGCCACACTCCCTCTGGGGGCGCTAGAGAGAGATGCCTTCTTGCTTTTTCCTGGCTTTTGGTGGTTGCCAGCACACTTTGGCGTTCCTCGGATTGTCACTCCAGTCTCTTCCTCTGTTGTCACGTGTCATGCTCTCTGTGTTCCTGTTCTTGATATTCTCCTCCCAAATCCCCTCTTCTCATCAGCCCAACAATCATTGGATTAGGGTCTTCTCTAATCCAGTATGACCTCATTTTAACTCGATTACATCTGCAGCAACCTACTTCCAAATAAGGTCACATTCACAGGCACTGGGCACACATCTTTTGGGGAGACAAAATTCAACTTGGTGTAGATATCATGCAATGTAACAGCCTGATCAGCTGAGAGGGGATCGAATCATTTTCTTGCTGGTTAATGCAAGCCTGGGCTCAAAAACAGCTCTCAATAAATGAAGATGAGATGCCCAAATCCTTGGCATGATATAGGAACAGGGAAGGGAGTGGGGTCAGTAAGAAATTAGTTGATGGACACAAAGGATGATTACATATTGTAATGACAAATAAGCTAGTTATCTTGATTTGACCATCCCATATTGTACACTAGTACTGACAGTCAACTCTGTACCCCACAAATGTGTGTAATCAATTAAGCTTCGATAAAAAAAATAAAGCAAATTGGCATTTTACTGGAAAAAATAGCTTGGAAAAAAGAGGAAGCGATTTAAAGACTAAGGGAGGTGGGGATTGGGAGGGCGTGGGTCTATGATGCTTATCCCATTTTACCAGCTCCCCCCCACCCCCAAACCACATGCACACATGAACCGTGTCCCCGAGAAGGCCCAATCACACTCCCTTCACCAAGACCTTGACACATGGGGAGGGAAACTCCGGCAGAACTGAATATGCGCTGGCTGTAATTTATAAAACTGTAACAGCGGTGTTGGTTGGGAAGGGATTCCAGGGGAACGGAGGCCAGGTGGCCTCTCTCAATGGTCAGAGGAAGAGGTGGAGTGATCACACGTTAAGCATAAGGGTCAGTTTGCTAATCAGAAGTCTTTGGTGTGGTGAAGTTATCCTGGGGCTCTTGGAATCACACAAAGGGCAGCCCATTAAAGCCCACTTGATTTATAAAACCAATATCAACACATAAGTGAGTAAACAAAAGTCTAGGTCTGGAAAGCAAAACCATGACTTAAAATACTGTGGTAGAGTCATGAGCCCAAGAATTCCCACAGCTGAGTTATTTCACAGACTCAGAATCCTTCAAAAGGGGCAGGGGCTGGGGTGCTGGGCCCAAAGATGAAGGACCAGCAATGGAGCCACAGGTGCACGGTGGGGACGTTTCTCCCAACCTTTCCCAAGGGACGGTGCTGTTTACAGACTTACTGTGCAGAGGAAAGGGAAAAACCCAAGATTTGGGCTCTTGGGCACTGGTTCCCATGGTCTGCTGTTGAGAATGGGGTCAAGTGGGGGTGCGGTGACTTCGGTGAGACCTTTTAGCTTCTCTGTAAGCCCAATCCCTAGTCTGTTTATTGTTTATTTCCCAGATCCAGGGTGAACACTTGGCATCCTTCGTGGCATCCCCTTATGGCTCCTTGGTGCATAGAATCAGGAAGAGCCCGTGGAATCTGGAAGAGCCTGTGGAGTCAGGAAGAACCCATGGAATTGGGAACAGCCCATGGAATCAGGGCTCTAACGCAGGGGTGGCCAAGTGTGAGAACCCCAACCACTTTCTTCACATCCAAGTCATAGGTCAAAGGCCGGCACGTCTGGGAGACTGGGAGGTGGGTGTGACCACTGGAGACCTGAAGGAGGCTGCCAAGGTGACACTCATCACATTCACCGGTTTACTTCCACCATTGTCACGAGAGCCAGGATCTGGTGACAGCCTTACACTCATCATTGCATTTAATCTTCACAACAAGACTTCAAGGGAGGTAGCATTGTTGTTCCCACTTGACAGATGAGAAAACTGAGGCTAAGAAAGCTTAAAAGACAGCCCAGGGTCCCAGGGCTAGTTAGGCTGGAACGTGAACCCAGGTGGTCTGACCCCAGGGCCTGAGATCTTACCTACCTCCAAAAAGAAGAGATGAGTAGACTTCCAGGAGCCTTCTATTTCAGTCTCCCCCTGAGGTGAAACCAATTTCTGAAGCATCAGTGACCTTCAGGGTCTGGGGGCTTTGAGGAGATCCTTCTCCTCCTTGAGAATGGGCTCCCTCACCACCATGGAGCCTTGGTCATCACTATGGATGATGGAATTGATGATCCTACATGGGTCGGGGGTGGTGTGTAAGGCAGGATGGGGCTAGGGATTAAGGAGACTTGGGTGAATTACGTCTGAACTGATGTTTCTCAAGAAGGCACGTCCAGTCCTGCTGCAACTTCGTCACTGAGTTATCACCAAGAAGCAGAGACCGTTAGAGCTACCTATCTAAAGCAAGCCTCTGAAGAAGTCCGCGAGTTGACTTTCCATCAGATGACACTGTTAAGCCTGGAAGGGAGACAGATGGTGCCAGGCAACGTCTTCTTCCAGTCTGGAGAAGAGACACCTGATGGAGGCCTCTGGGGCTGATGGGAAGAGCAGGAAACCTCCATACGCTGGGGAGAGAGAGTGCAAGTGACCCTTCTACTCTCTAGGGGGGTAAGACCTCCTCATCCCAGGGGCAGTTCTGAAGCTGGAGCAGGGGTGTAGGCTTTATGCAGGGCCATGTTGTAATGCAACACCCCTGTGAATGGAGAAGGATTTTGAGAAGGGAATGAGGAACATAGAGGGGAAAGGGAAGCTTCAGGAAGACCAACAGAGGGGCTTTGTTATAACTTCTGCTCCCACGGGTAGCTGAAACTTCTCAGCCTGGCTGATATATGGCTTTCTTCCATACAGAAACAGTGTCTGCAGCTGGCATTCTATCATCTCAGAGAGGCTTCCTGATGAGGTTTGGTTGAGGCCCTAAATTGGCATGGTGGTGCCAAACATGGTCACGTTCCGAAGTGAGGCACTGGGTAACCCTGAGCAGGATGTGTGGTGGAGGCACTGGGACCTGTTCTCAGCCCTCAGCTGACTGGAAACTCCAAGGCTTTCTCTGGGGAGAGTTTATTGATTCCAACCTGAATTGAGTGTCTGCCATGGGCCAGGCATTGTGGGCATCAGGGATTCATTTGTGAACAGAGGAGACCAGGATCCCAGCCTCCTGGAGCCCTCATTCCACCAGGGGAGAGGCTGGCAGTTAACAATGATCATGACAAGGTGGTAGAGTACCTGCTATGTTAGGATGCAGTAAGTGCTCTGGGTAAGGGAGGTGGGAAGGGCTGCTGTATGTGTGCATGTGTGTTCATGTGTGTGTGTGCACATGTGTGTGCTGGGGAGAGACAAGGAAAAATGTTAAGTAGGAAGATCAGAGTAGACTTTCCCAAGAAAAGGTGATAATTGAAGGAAGATTTGTAAGAGGTAAGAGAATTAGCCCAGCAGCTGTCTGAGCAAGTCTGTTCCAGGCTGAGAGAGCATCACGGGGAAACGCCCCCAAGTGACAGCAGGCCTGGCAATGTCAAGGAAGGGCAGGGGAACCAGTGTAACTGCTGGGGATAGAGCAGAGGAAGTTGAGGTTGGAAAGGTCCTGGGGGGTGGGTGTCATGCAAGGGGAGCTTGGAGGCCAGCTTGGGACTACCTGGCTTCTCCCCTAATTGCAGGGGAGATTTTTGAAACAGACAGCCATAAAGAGCTGGTGTTGAGGGGTCACTGGTCACTGTGTATGGATAGACTATGGGAAAGACAAAAGCAGGGAGACAAGGTGAGAGTCCCGGTGGCCTGGACCAGGTGCAGCCGTGGGCTGGTGAGGTGTGGTCAGATTCCAGACTTAGTTTGAAGGTTGGATTTGCTGCTGGATGAGATTGTGGGGCATAGAGGGACATCAAGGATGACTCCAAAGCTGTTGCCCTGACGGAGAGGGCGCACCAGAAATTGAGTTGCAGAGGGTCTGGTATTTGCCAGGAAAGATAGGGGCTCAATTTTGGATAAGTTGAGTTGTAAATGTCTAAAGAAACCCAGGAGTTGTCAGTGCTCAGTCATTCCCCACAAGGGTGAGTGGCAGGGGTCTTCATCCTCACTTCGAAGATAGTGAGGGGGCTTCAAGGAAGCCCCTTAGAAAGCTTGGCATGTGCTCCCAGACCTTAGGGTCAGGTGGACTGCCACCAACAACGGGGGAAGGGACCTGTCAGCACTTCTCCCAGGCTAGGTGTAGACGACGCTGCAGTGAGACCTAATCCTGCCCAAGATGTCTTCCCAGAGGTGCAAGGAAGGCAGGAGGCAGGAGACGGATGGACAATCAGACTCTCAGGCATGGGGCAGAAAACAGAAGTGGCCAGATAGAAGAAAAGATGTTTTCTGAACTGTGTAAATTACATGAATCACATCAGTGCCTCTTCCCTTGAGGTTGCTGGAAGAACCCACAGTCAGTCCCAATAGCGGGTGCTGGTTTTGATGATTTGGAGGCAATTCATGACCAGAGGAGGGCAATTCCTGTTGACTTGGTGTCAGCCATATGAGGCCCTTCTGGCCCCCATATCTGCCTCTCTGCTCCAATTAGTGAGGTGTGGAGTCTGAAGGCACAGCTAGGACTTGGAGGCGGGTGGGTGGTGGGGGATGAGAGACAGTCATGCCTCCTTCCTCTATTCCATCTTCCAGCCTCAAGCTTGTCCAAAGGATGGGTGGGGGCCTTTCACCATAAATGATGCTCAGAGTTTTGATGATTAAATCACACTGGACATTTTAATTACTGACGTGCCAGGTTTTTGTGGCCAAAAATGACTGGAAGACTTTTTGTTATCTGAGAATGGATAGGTTAGGTCTAGAGCGCCCTTGTAATTTTATGCAGGGGCCAGAAACGAACTAGCCTCACAGGCATGTTGGCAGACAGGGAGGTGGTGACAAAGGGAGAAGAAAGTAGTTCCTTTGTTCAATGTAAAGTTTCCATCGGTCATTCAGGGCAGCCAGGGGAATGGGGCAGCTGAAAGGAGAGTTTTGATTGGAGAAGTAAGAGAAATGTCCAGAAAATAGGGTATGGTCTGTTGTGGAGAATTTAAAACAGAGATAGAGAGGAAGGTTGAGCAAATGCTACTTAATAATAGTCCCAGCTTTATTTAAAAAAATTTTTTTTTGGAAACAAATGATATTTACGTCTTTTCCCTGGTTTTAAGAGCAATGCATGTTTATTATAGAAAATTAAAAAATATTTTAAAAAGTATTAAGAAAACAAGTATCATTAATAATTCAGAAATAATTACCCAGCAGTAAACACATTTTATAATTCAGAAGTAATTACTCAGCAATAAACACATTTTAGTCAGCAATAAACACATTTTATTTTTATAAATTAAATTTTTGGTGTGGAACCTGGTATATTTTAGAGATTACCTTTTTACTCACTTTATTCTATAATAAAGCTTGGAAAGATTAGGTACAGCATAGACAGACGATAATAAGAGAATATTATGAACAATTGTAAGCCAGTGAATTTGAGAACTTAGACAAAATGGACAAAATCCTCAGAGAATATAAATTACCAAAACTGACTGAAGATAAATGAAAAACCTGAATATTCTTATAACTGCTAAAGAAATTGAATTTAGTTTAAAGTATTCCTATAAAGAATACATCCAACCTAGCGAGTTTTACAATCAGGTTTTACAATTCAAGGAATAAATAATGTTATTCCTACCCAAAATTTTCCAGAGAATCATTTTACAAGATCAACATATGAGAAGTATACAATTTTGATATCAAAATAAAGACAATTTAAGAAAGGGAAATTATAGGCTAATCTCAAACATTAACATGGATTCAAAAATCCTAAAAATATGCTAACCAAATACAGCAGCAAGGTATAAAAGAAATAGCCTATGTGACTAAGTTGACTTTATTCTAGAAGCAAAAATAGAAAATATATTAATTTATTTTTTCCACATTAGTGGCTTAAAGGAAAAAAAGATGTGATCAGCTTAGTAGATACAGAGAAAGCTTCACTTGAATTCAATGTTCATTTATAACAGAAACTCTTCTTATGCAAACTCTAAAACAGCCATTAAGATTCTAAAAACTTGTAATGAATATCATACCCAATGGAAAAATACTTAAACCATTTCTTCAAGCCAAGTATCACCACTATCAGCCACTATCAAGCATTGTATTGGAGGAACTAAACAGAGCAATAAGACAAGAAAAAAATAAAAATTATACATATCAGAAAGAAGGAATAAAACTGTCATTAAGTGCAGAATGATATGCTTGTCTCAGAAAAATCCAAAAGAATCTAGAGACAAATTACACAAATTAAGTAGAGAGTTTAGTAAGGTTACTCAACTTTACTAGAGGTTATATTGATCTTATATAACATTATGTAACCATACTGAATATAAGATCAACATACAAGTTAATTGCTATACAGCAGCTATGATCAGTTAAACATTGAACTTGAATACAATTTACAAATAGCAATGACAATAGAAGTAAACTAAGGATGAATCTAATAAAAGATATTAAGATCTTTGTACTGAATGTTATAAAACTTTGTTGAAGACATCTTTAAAATACTTAAATTAAGATATATTGCATATTTGTTGATAGGACAAGACAATAAAGGGCTTATCAATCCATCAATAAATGAGTAATGATGAAACACTGTTTATTCTTGTGGCAAAATGAAATTACATGCTCACCTCTTTCATGACATTCATTAATATGTATTAGATCAAGCACTTAAAAGCGAAAAACAATCCTTTAAGACTTTTAGAAGCATGAACAGGAAAATGAATGTGTGAAAGGTCATGACCAATTTCAGGGAAGGGGTGATTTCCTAAACAAGACTTAGGAGAAACCACACCACTAACACATGCACATCCCCCCATAAAATAAATAATAAAGGAAAAGATTGATGAAGTTGACAATATTAAAATCTAAATACTTCTGTTTACCCAAAGATGCCATGAAGAAGGAGGAAGACATACCATCACCTGGAGGAGGTATTTACTACCCACAATGCTGATACAGGATTAGTATCCAGAAGATGCAAAGAAACACTGCAAGTCAATAAGAAAAGTGAGCAAATGTCACAG
The DNA here is from genome assembly GCF_027409185.1 of Cynocephalus volans. NCBI lineage: Eukaryota > Metazoa > Chordata > Mammalia > Dermoptera > Cynocephalidae > Cynocephalus > Cynocephalus volans. Next base: position 4,108,920 of record NC_084467.1, on the reverse strand, counting down.
ACATTTCATAAAGATTCATGAATCTCCAATACAATCCATGAAATGATGCCACTCTTATTAGCAACTGTAGACATCAAATTAAAATAAAAATGAGACGCCATCTCACCACCAACACATAGGTACAAATTTGAAAGTCCAATGGACTGGCCATTCTGCACCCCACTCCCCTACCCTGCCCTGCCCTACTCTGTGCCCTTTCAGGCTGTCCCTGTGGGCTGCATCTCCAGGGCCGCATGCCTGCTGGCTTCTAATTGACACGGATTGTATGGTGGGAAGAGAGAACTCAGGGTACTTCTCTGCTCCCTCCTATGAGGCTGCCTCTTTCCACACCTAGAGCTCACATGGGGTGGCCCTCCTGCATGTTCCCAATCTTGCTGGCCTCTGGAGACACCTGCCCTCTCCTGTCCCTTCATTCCTAGCAGTGGTAACAGCGTCCCTCACCAGCTCTGTTCCTTCTCTTTAACCCTGGTCACTCTTTGGAAAAAGTCTCTTCATTAACACCTCTTCACGGAACAATCTGTTTCCTGCTGGGATCCTGACTAATACATAAGACAACACCAAAAACTGGGGAGGTTAAGAAACAACAGGAACGTTTATTCATTGCTGGTGGGAGCACAGATTGGTACAAGCACTTTGGAAAACAATTTGCCATCCGCTATGTTAGAAGGTGCACTTGCCTTACAAACCAGCAATTCCACATTTGTATATATGTAACCCCAGAGGAACTCTGAGACACATGAATGTTAGCAGCAGTGTCATTTGTAATAGAAAAAAAAAAAAAAGAAAGAAAATGACTTAAATGCCCAACAATAGCATGGCTAAATAACTCATGGTGCATTAATACATGGGAACACAAGTGTAGATGTGATGGAACTGGAATGTATACTTGAGCATGGATAACTCTTAAAAACAACATTGGACAATAAAAACAAGTCAGAAGAAGATAAAAATGCAATCCACTTATATTGTTAGAAGCTGAGAAAATGTAACAGCATATTATTTAGGAATATACCCATATGTGGAAAACCAGAAGAGCAAAAAAGAGAAGGATTAACACAAAATTTAGGCTAGTGAGTGTCTCTTGGGGGTTGGGAAGGGATTATAGCCAAGGAGAGCCACTCAGGGGCCCTTGAAGAAACTGAAATGATGACCTTTTCAAGTGATGTACATCTCATACTGCACACATATGTTACATATATATATATATATATATATATATATATATATATATATATATATATATATATATACACTCTTGCATGCATGCTATATCTCATGATATAAAAATACTAAAAATAAAACTATGCTTGCTATGAAATGACTCTCCTTCAACTCTGTATCTGATGCTGGAGAGCATTTTATTTTGTGGTTGCAATACAATTAAGCCACTGCTCTACTGTTGGACACATGGTCATGTCCAATTATTTTTGGCCAGTAACAAAGCTGGGCGGCACTTCATTTCATTTGACCCCACACCATTCTGGAAGATTCCATCATCCGTGTTATTGGATGAGGACCTTGATGTCACTAGGTTTTCGGTCTCCCTCTATTGGCCCGTGGTGTTGGCCTGACTGCTTTCTTCAGGGGGCTGGGGGTCTTTCTGACTCTGCTCCAATCTCAGATTTGGTCAGTGCATGAGGCTGGGGTGGCAGTGCTGGAGCCTGCTCCCATGTTAAACTGCCACAGAGCCACTGCCTGGCTGAGCAGGTGTGGGATGTGATCCAGGCTCAGAAATCTCCTGTGATGGCATTTGCCCGGCCCCTGGCCTATGGGGGGCTGTGGGCTTGGTCTCCCCTGAGGGTCTCCAGCCTGGGTCTGGGTTTCTCCTGCCTCCCCACATGGCCCTGGCCCTCAGCTATGCCGAGTCTGACTCCTGGTCTTGCAAGTCAGCAATGGTGGCCTGAATCCTGGACCCCTCTGAGTCCAGATTTAGCTGCTGAAAGCCCCAGACTGGTCTCCTGAAAACATGTGTCTCAGGGGTGCTGCTTGGCAGGATGGTTTCTGAACCAGTCTCAAAACATGGTTCACTTCGCTTATGGCAAGAGACCTGACCTTTGCTGCAGATGGACTGGGATTTTGGATCTTTTTTCTGAACAGAGCCTGACTTTTCTGCTTTTTTCCTTGCAAGTAAGAGCAAGGAGAGTTTGTATCCCACCAGGCACTGTGCATGTATTCTCTACTTTATATACATGGTCTTCATTTATCCTCATGCTAAGTGAGTGTTATTGTCCTAATTTTACAAACAGGGACACTGAAACCCAGAGAGATTAAATAAAGCTGCTGAGCATTGAGCATTGAAGGGGGCATCTGAGAGGAACTCAGCTCTTTCCAGGTCTGTGTTCTCTGTAAGTTAGACACTACCTGGGTCCATGTTAATTAAACACTGTGCCAGGCAGACCAGTGACTGAGACACGCTCTCTCTGCAGATCCAGCAGAATTCAGAACTAAGTGAGGTGTGATGTGCAGAAGACTGAGCTCAGTATCTGCACAGATGAGTGGTGGATTCTCGACAGCTACTGCCATCAGGACCCTGGTATTTCTCCCTGATCTGGTCCATGTGCTTAGGAGATGCAGGGAGATGGCCAAACTGGGGGACAACAAGGATGCTCCCTTGTCCCTCTCAGCTTCTTAATCCCTTAGTCAGATGGCGTGAGGTCGGGATGGGGGTGCTCTGGGCCCCTGGGGAGCAGCCGGGGCTCAGTCCAGTAGCCCTGGGAACTGCTGGTAAGTTGGGAAATGGAGAAGCCTCTATGTCTTGTTGATTTGATCTTACACCACGACATCTTGCTCACAAACATCAGAACTAAATGAGAGAAGGGTGACACATTTCTGACAAATCTGAGCAATTAAACAGTAATCAGCAAATATACTTAACGAGGGGAGTGCTATCCTTCTCTGAGCCTGCGTGTCCCCAAACATCTGTGATTGGTTCTTATCTGCTGAGTCTCCTCATTCAATTTGGGGCAAAAAGTTAATTGAAACTTGAACATGGCTGGATGGTGGGCCGAGACAGCCTGGGGGGAAATGTGGAAAAGGGAGATTTTTGTGGACATCTTCCCGGCAGTCCAGCGGGGTGTCACCAGCAAAGGCGGAGGGATGATGGTGCAGGGTCCCTAGAGCTGGGGCAGTTGAAGCTGCGTTCGTGCAGTCTCGTCTTGCTGCTGAGTCATGGAAACGATTAGGATTTCACGCACCTCAGGTGGTTACATTTCAGTCATGGTTTTAGGAGATTATTGCCAGTAATTTCATTAATGCTACTGATTGTCACTAGAGGTGCCCAGAAGGCTAACCATTTTTCCTTTGGAGTAAGGAACCTCACAGCCAGCTTGCTGTGCAGCCCAGAGTCACCCTGTCACCTGCCCAGTGGTCCCTGCACTGGGGCATGCGTAGGGGATAGGGGGTTTGGAGTGGGGGACTTCACAATGGGCTTCAGCCTCCTGGGGAGAACTTAGCAGACTTTTTGGTTATTCCATATCATTGGCAGGGCGCAGGCTTTGAAGGGAGGCTCTGCTCAGCAGGTGTTTGCTCTGTGCCCTTGGGACAGTCGCCTCACCTCCCTGAGCCCAGTGTTCTCTTCTGGAAAACACAGACATCCATAGTGATGTCAGCAGCACAGGAAAAAGCATGCTTTGAGCAATAAAAAGGAGAGAAACAGGTACATTCTATGCTTTGTCCACAGTGATGGTTCTCTGTCGAAAAGGTTGGGGGACAAGGCCTGAGTTTCCTCTGACCTTCTGGCTTGAGTGACCCACGTATGGTGACTGGGGCTGTTCCCTGGTAAAAGACAGCAGCTCAGTGTGGGAGGACAGGACACAGAGGGCCGCGGCAGAGGCGCCCCCTCCCCATCTCCTGCTCCATCATTTCCTCCTGTTTTCCTAAAGCCCCCTCCCCTCGATTCCATCAGGAATCCCTGAAGTAAAGGGGGGAAAGCTAACTGGCTCTGGCGGGATCTCCAAGGCCAGTGGGCACGAGTAACCTGGATAGAGGATTGTGACTGGGGAGGAGACACCTTGGAGGGGTTGGGCTGGGCAGGAGCAGGAGAGAAGCTTTGAAACGAGGGCAGCCCTATTTGACTGGGGATCTTAAAGCCACGTGTAGCTATCTAGGTCTGACTCAGCAGAGAGGTGGTTTAAATTCATTCTTTAAAAATATCGTAATAAGGGGCTCATGAAAGTAGAGAGGACGTGGTGTCTGCTAACACCCCATGCAGCTGCGGTCACAGGGGTTGGGACTGTCTCAGGCATGGAAGGAAACAGAGGTCCCAGGCACAGGAGGTGTGCGGTGGTGCAGGCTCCGGGTGCACAGTCCTCCTGAAAGCCCCACCGCTGCTTGTTTCCCGGTGAGGCGGAGGCGCTTGCTCTACAAAACCCCAGGGTGCTGACTGCCTGCCCCTGTTCCCCACCTCCCTAAGAAGCCTGAGCAGGGCTCCCAAAGCCCAAGAGGCCCATCCCCTCCCGGGGCTGGAGTCACATCTTCCCAGGAATATGTTTCCACTTGGCTCCTCTTCCTGAGGCATAAAGAGTCATTGGGGGCAGTTTTCTAGGAGGGACTGAGATGTGTATTGGGAAAATGGGAACTGGGGGAACAGATATGTACCTTCCTTGAGAGGCTCTTTCTGCTAAGAAACCCAGAGAAATGGGGACCAATGTCTTCCCCAGGGATGAACGGGCACCTGTGTCCCCTGAAATAGGACGTGGTACATTGCAGTGGCTCGAGCTACCAGACAGTGACATCTTAGGCCAAATGCCTCCTGTTGCCGACACAGTGCGCTGCTGGCGGAGAAGGGGCCCAGGAACTGGGCAAGCTGAGTTCGTTTTTTTTTTTTTTTAAATTGATTTTATCAAGGATTCATTTATATGTAAGGAAATGCACTCAATGTAAGTGTATAGGATGAGTTTTTATCAATGTATATACTGTGTAACTGCCACCATTATTCCTCCAAAATTCTCTTATGCCTGTTTGTAGTTCTGTCTCTCTATCCCCCACCTCCAGCCCCAGCATTATTACTACAGACTAGTTTTGGCTGTTCTAGATGTTCATAGAAATGGAACCATATGGATTTTTTGTGCGGGTTTGTCTTTCTTTCTTTCTTTCTTTTTTTTTTTTTTGCTTAGCATCATGTTTTTGAGATTCATCCCAGTTGCTGGATGTATCATTAATCCCTCTTTTTCGCCATGGAATAGTCCATTGTATACCTATGCCACAATTTGACGATCCATTCTCCTTTCGTGGACTTTGGGTTGTTTCCAGGTTTAGAATACTATGGATAAAGCTGTTCTGAACATTTGTATGTAAATATTTGTGTGGAGCCATGATTTTGTTTCTCTTGGAAAGATTCCTAGGAGTGTAATTGCTAGTAAAAATACCTAGCAGTGCATTGCTATGAAGATATTTTAAACTTTATGACAACCTCTGCAGTATTTTCCAAAGTGGCAACTGTAGTATTTCACACTCCACCTAGCAGCGTGTGAGAGTTGCATGTGTTCCACGCCTTCACTGACACTTGGTGTTGTCACTCTAAAGTGTGGCTAGTGTGGGTGATGGCATCTCATTGTGGTTTCAGTTTGCATTCCCTAATGAGCAACAGTGTTGCACACCTGTTTTTTGTGCTTACTGGTCATTTTGTACACAGTCATGTGCTACATGATGATGTTTTGGTCAATGATGACGTGCATATATATATATATATGGTGGTGGTCCTGTACGATTATAATGGCTGCACCATATAGCCTAGGTGTGCTGTAGGCTACTCCATTTCGGTTTGTGTAAATCACTCTATGATGTTTGTACAGCAACAAAATTGCCTAACGATGCATTTCTCAGAAAGTATCCTCTTTGTGATTGTGCTCCTAGGTTTTTATCCAAGAGAAGTGAAAACGTATCTAAGATTTGCATGCAAATATTTGCACTACTTCTATTTACAATAATCCAAACCAGAAACAACTGAATGTCAGTCAATCGATGAATGAATAAACTCATCACACTCTGTCTAAATACTGATAAATTAATGAATGGATAAACAGAAGGACTAAGGATGCATGCAGTCACATGGATAAATCTTCAAATCATCATGCTAAGTCAAAGATGCAAGACACAGAGACTTCTAAAGTGTGATTCTATTTGTGTAGCATTCTATAAAGGTAAAGCAACAGTGATGGAAAACAGTTCAGTGGTATTCAGGGGTTGGGGAATGGAGGAAGATAATTGACTACAAGTGGGCACATGGAATGTTTTATGGTGGAAGAAATTTCCTGTATCTTCATTGTCATGGCGGTTCCATGACCATGTACATCTGTCAAAACTCAGCAAATTGTACTCTTACAATCACTGAGTTTTATTTTCTGTAAGTTATATCTCAACAAAGCTGAAAGAAGAAATAAAAGTATTTCACCTCAAAGCATTTAATGTTTTTTGATGCCATAAATGGTATTTTAAAAAATTCATTTTCCAATTATTTATTGCTAGTACATAGCAATAAAATTGATTTTTGTATATTGATCTTGTATGCTGTGATCTTGCTGAATTTCTTTGTACAGTTGTTACTATGCACTTCATGCTTATATACGTCATAAACTGCACAAAGCATCATTATTATATTTTCCTTAGATGACCAATTATCTTCTAAGAAAACTAAAAATGAGAAAGTCTTTTACATAGCTTCATATTTATTATTTCATGTGCTTTTTATTAATTCGTGTAGATCCAGGTTTCTATTCACAGTGAAACTGAAAATTATTTTACTTTCATAAGAATATTTTTGCTGGATATAGAATTCTAGTTGGAGAGGTTTTTATTTCCCCTCCCTTTCAACACTTAAAAAATGCCATTATCTCATTCATTGGTAGAATCTAAAAATGATGCTTTGGTCCATCTCATAGAAGTGAAGAGCAGACTTGTGATTTCCAGAGGCTGAGAGGAGTAGAAGTCGGTCAGTGGGTACAACGTTATAGTTAAGTAGGAGAAATAAGTTGTAGTGTTTCAGTACACAGTGGGGTGACTATGGCTGATGATAACATATTACATATTTCAAAAAAGCAAGAAGTGAGGACTTTGTAAGTTTTGGCAATTACATGTATTGAAATATTACATTGTATACTATAAATATGTGCAATGATTATGTATCAATTAAAATTAAGTTTTTATAAAAGCATGAAAAAATGCCATGCCATTGTCTTCTGGCTTGCATTGTTTCTGATGGGGAGTCAGCAGTAATTGTGTCTTCATTTAATCTTTTTTCTCCTGCTATTTTAAAGATTTTTTTCTTCAAACTTTGTTACTGAATAAATCACAGAATAAAAAAGAATGTTAAGAAAACAAAACAAATAAACAAAAAAATATTTTTTCTTCCTGTTAGGTTTTTAGCAATTTGATTATGAGATACCTTGGTGTATTTTCTTTGCATCTATCCCATGTCGAGTTTTAAGCATTGGGATCTGTGATTTCATCGTTTTTCTTAGTCAAAGTTGAAAAAATTACAGCCAGTATTTCTTCAACTGTTTTATCCTTTCCCAATTTCTGACCTCCAATTACACTTATGTTAGACTGCTTGATATTTTCCCATAAACCACAGAGTGTCTATTCACTGATCTTTTTTCCTTCGGTGTCTAATCTGCTTCTAAACTCATCCACATAATTTTTCTTTTCAGGCATTCCATATTTCAGCCTTAGAAGTTACATTTGGCACATTTTTAGAGTTTCATTTCTCTAACTATTATGTTGGAGTGTGCAAGACTGAAACTATGTTGGGACCTAAAAGTGCTTGGGTGGTAGGAAAATTTAAAAAAACCCTTTTTTCTGAGCATGCGTTTTTCTGAGTTTCCCCCTTTCCCAGGGTTACTTGATATTTTGAACCTTGCTTACAGGGCAGGATGACATTATTTACATAAATGTAAAGTTGTTTTCTGGTCAGCTACAGACTTGCAATGAGACACATAGTATCCAGATGCTGAGAAACCAAGGAAGACATCAATAAAGCTGTGCTTATTCCACCCTGGAGTAAATCAGAATCCTGCAGGACCCCAAGATAACATCAAGGACAAGAACAGAAATCAGATGGAGCCTTGATGAGAATTTGCACCTGGCCTTTGCACATAGCCCTACAGCTCATGTCTCTCCTTCCAGTGTGATGATGACAAAAGGTCACACTGATAGAGCAGTGACCATGCACTTTACACACCTCATCTCAGTGGTCCTCCAGGTGGCAGGAGGCAGGTGCTGCCACCACCCTGTTTCCAGCTGAGGACACTGAGGCAGAGCGGGTTAGTTATCTCCGTAGTGTCACACAGCTAGTGAATGGCAGTGTGGGGAGTGCCACCCAGGCTTTTCTGACCCTGGGGGTCTTGTTCTCATGACTTCTAGAGGTGTCCCCTAGAACAGCTCGTGCAGAGCCCTAAGGCACTGTTCAGATGAATAAACACCAGAGCCTGGGGCACTGACATCACCCTCACGTTTCTAGGGCTGGCATGGAACTTGATTTTTCTTGGGGTTTTTTTTTGTATGTGTGTGTGTGTTAGAATACACATAACATAAAATTGACCATCTTAACCATTTTTAAGTGTACAGATTAGTGGTATTAAAGGCATTCTTAGTGTTGAGTAACCATCACCACCCTCCATCTCCAGAACTTTTCATCTTGTAAAAGTAAAACTCTGTCCCCATTAAACAACAACTCCTCATTCCTGTCTCTCCGAGCCCCTGGCAGCCACCATTCTGCTGTCTGTGTCTATGACTTGGACTGCTCTAAGTATCTCACATAGGTAGAATCATACAGTATTTTTCTTTTTTTGACTAGCTTGATTCACTTAGCTTCATGTCCTCCAGGTTCATCATCTTGTAACATGTGTCAGAATTTTCTTTGTTTTTGAGGTTGAATAGTATTCATTGCATGTACAGAGCATATTTTATTCATTCACTCATCCATAGATGGATTTTAGCTATTATGAATAGTGCTTCCATTAACATGGGTGTACAAACGTCTCTTCCACACTGTATTCTCAATTCTTTTCAGTGTATATACCCAGAAGTGGAATTGCTGGATCATATGGTAATTCTATTTTTAATTCTCAGTAACAGTGCACAAGGGTTCCAATTCCTCCACATCCTTACTAACATTTGTTGTTTTCTGTTTTGTTTTTGTTGTTTTTTGATAGTAGCCATCCTAATGGGTGTGAGGCAATATCTCGTAGTTTTGATTTGCATTTTCCTAGCAATTAGTAATGCAGAGCATTTTTTCATGTGCTTATTGGCTATTTGTATATCTTCTTTGGAGAAGTGTCTATTCAAGCCCTTTGTCCATTTTCGAACCAGGTTGCGTGGGTTGTTGTTGTTGTTGTTGTTTTGAGTTGTTTTTAGAAGTTCTGTATATATTCTGGATACTAAACCCTTATCAGATGCATGATTTGAAAATATTTTCTTTTATTCTGTGGGTTTCCTTTTTACTCTGTTGATATTGGCTTATTGCACAAAACTTTTAAAATTTTCATGAAATCCAATTTGTTTATTTTTTTCTTTTGTTGCCTGTCTTTGGTGACATATCCAAGAAATCAGTTCCAAATCCAACTTGTGAAACTTTTGTCCTACATTTTCTTTTAAGAGTTTTATATTTTTAGGTCTTACATTTAGGTCTTTAATCCATTTTAAGCTAATTTTTGTGCATAGTGTGAGGTAAGGGTTCAAATTCATTCTTTTAAATGTGGGTATCCAGTTTTCCCAGCACCATTTGTTGAAAAGACTGTCTTTTCTCCATTGAATGGTCTTGGTGTCCTTGTAGAAAATCATTTGACCATATACATTAGCGTTAATTTCTATTCCAGTGGTTTATGGTCTGTCCTTGTGCCACTACCACACAGTTGTGATGACTGTAGCTTTGTACTGTAGCAAGTTTTGAAATCAGGAAGTGTGAGTTCTCCAGTTGGTTCTTTTACAAGATTGTATATGGGTGTCTTGAGATTCCATATGAATTTTAGGATGAGTTTTTCTATTTCTGCAAAAAATGACATTGAGATTTTGACAGGAGTTGCATTGAGACTCTGTTGATCACTTAGTATTGACAGATGTCAACACTAATGATAACAACAATATTAACAATACTAACAATATTAAGATTTCCAATCCATGAACATTGGATACATTTCCATTTATTTGTCATCTTTAATTTCGTTCAACGGCTTTGTAGTTTTCATTGTACAATTTTTTTACCTTTTCAGTTAAGTTAATTCCCAAGTATTTTATTCATTCTGGATGCTATTGAAACTGTTCTCATAATTTCCTTTGCAGATTGCTCATGATTAGTATATAGAAATGCAACTGATTTTTGTGTGTTGACTTTGTATCCTCATACTTTGCTAAATTTATTTATTAGTTCAAACAGTTTTTTTGGTGCAGCCTTTACAGTTTTCTACATATAAGATCATATCATCTAGAAATAGGCATAATTTTACTTCTTCATTTCCAATTTGGATGCCTTTTATTTATTTATTTTTTCTTGCTTAATTGCTCTGGTTAGAACCTCTAATACTATGGTGAATAGAAGTGGTGAAAGCAGGCATCCTTGCCTTGTTCCTGATCTTAGAGGAAAAGCTTCCAGTCTTTCACCATTGAATATGATGTTTGCTGTGGGTTTTTCATATACGGTTTTTATTATATTGAGGTAGTTTCTTTCTATCCCTAGTTTGTTGAATATTTTTATCACGAAAGGTGCTGAATTTTGTCAGGGGCTTTTTCTATATCAGTTGAGAGGATCATGTGTTTTTCCTCTTTATTTGCCTAATGAGGTGTATTACATTGATTATTTTCATATGTTGAACCATCCTTGCACTCCAGGAATAAGTCCCACTTGGTCATCATGTATAATCCTTTTAATATGCTGCTGAATTCAGTTTGCTAGTATTTTGTTGAGAATTTTTGAATTGATGTTTATAAGGGATAATGGTCTGTAGTTTTCTTGTAGTGTCTTTGCCTGGTTTTGGTATCAGGGTAATGCTGGCCTCAGAAGGAGTTAGAAGGTGTTCCCCCCCTTCAATTCTTTGGAAAGGTTTGAAAAGAATTGGTATTAGGGTATTACTTTTTATTCAAATGTTTCATGGAATTCACCATGAAGGCATTAGGTCTGGGGCTTTTCTTTATCAGTAGATTTTTGATTAGTGACTTAACCTCCTTACTAGTTATACTCAGATTTTCAATTTCTTGGTGATTTAGTCCTGGTAGGTTTCTGTTTCAAGGGATTTGTCTATTTCATCTAGGTTATCCAATTTGTTGGCATGCAGTTGTTCATAATACTCTTATAGTCCTTTTTAATTCTGTAGAATCAGTAGTAATGTCCTACCTTGCATTTCTGATTTTAGTAATTTGAGCCTTTTCTCTTTTTTTCTTAGTTCACCTAGCTGTTGATCTTTTCATAGAACCAGCTTTTGGTTTTACTGATCTTTTCGAAGAACCAGCTCTATTGTTTTTGTATTCACTATTTCATTTAGCTCTGCTCTAATCTTTATTATTTCCTTTCTTCTACCAGCTTTGGGTTTAGTTCGTTCTTCTTTTATTAGTTCCTTAAATTGTAAAGTTAATTTGTTGATTTGAAATCTTTCTTGTCTTTTAATGTAAGCTTTTATAGCTACAAATTTCCCCCTTAGCACAGCTTTTGCTGCATCCCACAAGTTTTGGCAAGTTGTTTTTTGTTTGCTTGTTTGCTTTCAATTGTCTCTAAGTATTTCCTAATATCTATTTTTTCCCCCTTTGATCCATTGGTTAAGAATGTGTTGTTTAATTACCACAAATTAGTAAATTTCCAGTGAAAAAAATAAAAATTGTAAATATTACTTCTGTTATGGGTTTCTAACTTCATTCCATTGTGGCTGGAGAAGATACTTTGTATGATTTTTATCTTTTTAAATCTATTGAGATTTAATTTGTAGTCTAACATATGATCTATCCTGGAAAATGTCCCATGTGCACTTGAGTAGAATGTGTATGCTGCTGTTGTCAGATAGAGTGTTCTGTTCATGTCTGTTAGATCTAGTTGTTTTGTTGCATTGTTTAAGCTTTTTCCTTACTTATCTTCTGTCTGGTTCTATCCATTATTGAGAGTGGGATATGAAAATATTCAACCATTTTTATAGAACTGCCTATTTCTCCCTTCAATTCTGCCAGTTTTTGCTTCATATATTTTGATGATCTGTTGTTAGGTGTGTAAATGTTTCTTATTGTTATAATTCCCTGCTGTTTTGAACCTTTTATTAATATGTGATGTTCTTTGTCTCTTGCAACAACAATGGCCTGTGCCATTATTGTCTGCAGCTCTCTGATCAGAAGCAGCAATGTGGGATCAGGGCACCTGTCTTAGTCTATTTGTGCTGCTGTGACAAAAGGCCTGAGACTGGGTAATTTGTAAAGAACAGAAATTTATCTCTCACAGTTCTGGAGGCTGGGTCTCCAAGTCTGGTCTCCACTTCCAAGATGGAACCTGTTACTGAATCCTCCAGAGGACAAACCCTGTTTTCCCACGTGGCAGAAGGCAGGAAGGGAAAAAAAAAAAAAGGGTGAACTCTCTCTGTCAAGCCTTTTACAAGGGCCTCTAATCCCATGTGTTAATTTTCTGTTTTTCTTCTGAGGTCAGGGAGCTTCTCCTGCTCACCCCAGGATGTATCCTCAAGTCTGTTGATGGAGTGACTTTTGCTGTATGATTAAAACAAAGAAACCAAAGAAAATCCTAGCTCAAAGAGTGGGGTCACCCCTAATTTTGATAAGTCTGAAAGCATGGAGAAATCTCTTTCTGAATTTATTTCCCAAAGGAAGACTACAGATCAGCTCTGATACATGAGTGTGGCTCCCAGGGGATCCTTTGGCAATTTCCACAGCTGGTGGATGCAGGAGACGGGGTGCTGATACTACTGGAGACCAGATGCCTGGGGATGTTGGACAGTGTGTCTTTCCTGTGTCTTGACCCTACTGTGTCTACACCATGTCCCCTGAAGAACTCTCCCAACACCCCCTACAGTCTGTGGCCCTATTCCAGGACCACCCCAAGCCCAAACAGTCCTACACCCCTCCTCTATTGAGCCTCACCATTCCTTAGCTCATTTTCTCATTTAGTCTCTGTCACCTTTCTCTAAAGGTCCTCGTGGTGTAACACGCCACCTCTTCCCAGGGGTACTTGATAGTAGCTAACAACTATGGGATTGATATGTTCTAAACCAGGGTTTCAAACTGCAGCCCATGAGCCTTACTTGGCCCACTGCTTGTGTTTGTAAATAAAGTTTTATTGGAATACAAACATTCCCATTTACATATTTCCCATGGCTGCTTCCACACTACAACAGGTTGGAGTAGCTGTGACAGAGACTGTATTTACTACCTGATTCACCGAACTGGTTTATTAACACCTTGTTTTAATCAATTGTGGCTTCCGTAACAAAATACTATGGACAGCGTGGCTTAAACGACAGACATTTATTTCTCACAGGTCTCGAGCCTGGAAGTCTGAGGTCAAGGTGCTGTCTGGTTTAGTTCCTGATGAGGGCTTTCCTCCTGACTTGCAGATGGCACCTTCTCACTGTGTATTCATGTAGTGAAGCGAGAGTTCTGCTCTTTTCTTATAAGGGCAGTAGTCCCGTCACGGGGGCTCCACCCTCATGACCTCATCTAATTACCTCGCTACCTTTCAAAGGCACCGCCTCCAAATGCCATCATGTTTGGGGTAGGGCTTCAACATATGAATTTTATGGACATAAACATTCAGTCCATAATACCCCTGCACAGAACACTTGACAAATATGAACTCAGGACAACCTAGAGGCTGGCGCTGCAATCATGATGCCCATCCTTCAGGTGAAGAAACTGAGGCATGAACACTGAGGTCTTAGTCCAGAGTCGCGCATGTGTGAAATGGCGTAGGGTGGGACTGACTCGGCAGCCTGGGACCAGCATCTGTGCTCCTGACCATGACAGCAAACTACCCTTGCCATAGAGCCCATCCATTACACATTACGAGGCATCCTGGGGTGGTGGAGACTTCTGGAAGCTGTCCTGAACTATGCCAAGCACCCATCCACCTCCTCCCATCAACTCAGAGACAATGAGTTTTCTTCTGTCCAAATCCCCTGGGCTTTGGACCCAGATACCAAGAGACTTGTGGAGTGTTTGTCCCTGAAAGGGATCCTTAACAACACGATCGGCTGGTCTGTCCTTCAGTGGATGCCACCTTCCACCGTTGGCACAGGCTCCTGCTCTCTGGAATGTCCTTAGTTCACAAAGAGGTCTGCTTCCCAGCAGAACTCACAGAGGCTGTCCCAGGGACCCGTCCACCCAGCTGGCATCTCTGCAGCACCTGCTCCATGCAGGGCACTGTGCTGGTCATCGTGAGGATGCAGGAGAAGCTGACAGCCTCATCGGGAAGCTGAGTGTGAGGCCACAAGGGAACAACATGAGACAGTGTTGCTGAGCAAGACAAGAGAAAGCTCCCGTGGAAGGCCTCCTCTCCCTGGCTGCGCACCATCCTCGGTGGGAGCAAAGAGGGATCCAGTCCCCTGGGCAAAGCTTGCCTCTCCCTCTCTCCCTCCCGACACTCCCTGTCTCTCCATCACCGCCTTCCCTGGAAGCACCCCACACCCTCGATCTCCCCCTGCCCCTTATCCCTGCTCATGCCGTGACCACAGGAGGTGCAGGATCCCAGGTCACCCTCCTCTCATGGAGCTCTGTACCTTGTGCTCTGATGCCATCTCTCACCCTTCCCCAATGCCCGCCATCCTGTCATTGTGTCCTCCGGAACCCATGGGCAGTCACTCGCAAAGTTTCTTGTGTCCTCAATCACTTCCCGTGGTGCTCTCCTAGACCTATTCACTACCTGGAGCCCAGCTCTAGCCTTCCCCCTGCACCTCTCTCAAATGGGGGCTCTTTCCTCTGCGTGGGACTTGGGCGTGGAGGGAGGCATTCTCCTGCTCCCCATCACCCATATCCCGACCACCCTTCCTCCCCCCTTGTTAAGACTCCAGCTTCGACACTTACTTGACACCCCCCCCTCCTTGCTGCAGAACTCTACGGACCCTGCGGCCACTGCACATATCCCTTAAGGGTGCACTGCCCGACCTCTCCAACCCCACCACTCACTGTCATTCTGTGGGTTCCACACCCACGTTCATGTTCACTCCAATGCCTCGGCTTCCCGTTTCCTTGTCCCATCTCCTCTGATGACCTTAGTCTCCATCCCACCTGGGCAGAGAGTCTCCACGGATGGCCACCTCCTCTCCCTGCAGGAACACGATGCTCCTCACACCTCCCTCCCCTTGAATCTGGGCTTGTCCTAGTAATTTGTTAGACCTATAGAAGGTGGGGTGCTTCTTCTCAGAACCCGGCCTCCATTCTGTGAGCAGCTCAGGCCACACGGATTGGCCAAGTGAGGACACTTCTATCACAGCTGCAGCTGAGCTTCCAGCGCCTTCTGTGGTGTCCGACACAGCGAGCTGACCTTCAGATGATGCCAGTCCCAGCTGCTATTTGACTGCTAATATGTGAGAGACCCCAACAAGAGCAGCCCACTTGAACCCAGCCAACCCGCAGAAATGTGAAAGAGAATAAGAAATGGTTTTAAGCCACTAAACTTTCGTGTGGTTTGTTATTCAGCAATAGACAATTGGAACAGAAGTTGGTGTCTGGAAGTGGAGTGTTGTTGTCAAAAAGCCCTAAATAATGTGGCACTGGCTTTGGGATTGTAATGGCAGGTAGAAGCTGGAAAGGGCACAAAGGACCGCTAGGGAAGGCCTGAAGGACGGTGAGGGAGTTGTCATCAGAGGCTGGAGAAAGGGACTGTCATGTGCTGCTGGAACATTTGGCAAATATTGTTACCTAGAAAATAGAAAATATACCAAATGAACTGGTGCACTTGGCTGAGGAGCTTTCCAGACAGAACTTTGAAAGTGCGAAGTATTTTGTTTTTGCCACAGCTGGTAAGATGTGACTACAGAGAGATGAACGCTGTTTCCAGCTGGCAAGATTCTCACAGGAAGATCCTCCAAGTAAGAAGTGTCCTCAAGGTAAGTCAAGAGTGTGGCCCCTTGTTGGACCCTCAGAAATACTTAAAGGCATGCCTCCCAGACCTTTGTGGGTAGCTTCTAAGAACATTAAGGGAATTGTCATACGGCATCCTGGCTCTCAGCTCAAGGTAGGGAGGGTCAGAGGAAGATCGTGTGGTCTCCAAAGGTGGCCACCACCCATTCCTTCCCTGCTTGCTCCTGGCATCAAGCTGTGGGGCCTGATCCCTTTTCACTTGGATCTGGGATGGCCTCTGTGACAGACTTACCAATAGCACGTGGTGGAAGTCAGAATCTGGGGCATTTGAGGCTCGGCCAGAAGAAGCCTAGAAACTTCTGCCTGGGATTCTTGGGGTGCTCTCTTAGGAGGCTCCTTCTCAGAACCCAGCCAATATGCCGTGAGAAGCCCAAGCCACGTGGAGAGGCCAAGTGTAGGCATGTCAATAGCCACCCAACTGAGCCCCCAACGGCCAGCCACCACTGACCACCAGCCATATGAGTGAGTGCCTTGGATGCCCAGCTTGCCAGCCTCTGGGTGACTTCAGCCAAATCCCTCTATGGCTGCGATCACTTGAGAGACCTAACTGAGCCAGCCAACTCACGGAACCGTGAGAGATGATAACGTGTTGTTTGTAAGCCACTAAGCTTTGGAGTGTTTTGTTACACAGCGATGGGTAACTGGGACACTACCAGACACAATCACTCCTCTCGTGAAGCCCTAACCCTTGTCTTACCAGTAATTGCAACACCTCCTGTGGTATAAAGTTCTAGCCGTCTCACTCTGCAGCTGCGAACTCCTGTCTGTGCAGCTGAACCCTCTGACGCTCGTCTTTCGGCAACCCTGACCAGCGCTACCTCCAAAAGGCAGTGCTGCCTCCTGGTCCACACCACCCTCCTCTCAGGGCAATCCCACCTCTTCCCTGGCCTCCCCCTGGTGGTCTGTTCTGCGCAGCACTCAGAGCTATCCTTTAAAAATATAAATCAGATCGTGCATTCCTCAGTTCAGAAGCTTCCAGTGCTTTCCCATCTCCTTAAGAGTAAAAGCCGAAATCCTTCCAATGGCCTGGCAGGCCCACCATGATGCAACCTTCTTTTCCTCCCTTCTCTCCTCCTGTCTCTCTCGTGCCCTCTGCTCCAGCCTCACCTGCTTCCTGACAGCCCTGTGGGTGCGCAGGTGTGTTTCCACCTGGCTCTGTCCAGGCCTGGAGTCCATAGCTCTGCCACCAAGGAATTCCAACCTGGTGTCGGGGACAGCTGGAGAGCCAAGGGTAGACTGGGCCTCCTTGGAGATGCAGGGTCCCTGTTGAGTCCACCTCCAAGGGGGTCCCTGGTGGTGGGGCTCTGTGCCCAGCTGCTCCATGTGCCGAGTGTGAGCCAAGGGTGGGGTGGGGTCTGCGGGCAATTCATCACCAGGGACACCTGTACCTGGTGTAGTGCTCACTGGCAGCAAAGTGCCTCTGGATCTGCCTCATGTAGTGCCTCTGGCATGGGTGTGGGGGGGAAGATGGATCGCTGTGTGGAAGTGGAAGCCCTGAGACCCCCTTGTGTGAATTAGTGCTGGGTGTTACCAGTGCAACATGGCCCGGCTGATGGATGGGACAGGCAGGCGCAGCCTGGGATGCAGAGACACTTGTCTTCATAAAGGAATTAAAAGGGATTGTGCTTAACATATACATCTTGTACGTGGTTCTCAGTGGCTCAGTCTCCTGGAGTTCATTCTCCTTGAACTGCTGGAAGGGAGCCCTGCCCCCAACCACCTGTCCGGCTTCCAGAAGGTCTGGGCTGGAAGGGGCTGAACGTCTGTCTATGTGGCACGGCTTATCATTTGGCAGGTGGTAAAACTGAGTCTCAGAGAAGAGCCAGGACCAGGGCCACAAATCTAATCATCGGTGATGTCAAGACTAGAGCTTCTGTCTCCTGCTGTATCTCAGGGTCTCTAAAACGTCACCCAGTCTGTGAGGATTTCTCCTTTAATGGCCTGTCGCTGTGCTGAGGGCCCACCGTCAGTGGTCCTTCCTCCTGCACTGCGGTCTGTCCTGGGGCTCTGAGCGGGGTTCTCAGGAGATGGGACCAGAGGAGGGAGCCAGGGTGGGAGTGCGGCTGGGACTGCGGCGTGCAGGTGAGAGCCAGGCCGTTTTCACTTTGCTTGCTGCTCTCTCACCCATGCCCAGCATGGTGCCAGGAGCAGAGTGAGCCCAAGCCACATGTTTGTGGACTGAATACACGCATGTGGGGACAGCTGCCCACAGCAGGTGTAAATCGTGTACCTCTGGAGGATGAACGGCCGTAGGCTGGTGACAATTATCCCCATGGCTCATGTCTATTGAATGCTCCCTACAGGCCAGCCCCCTACACGGGCTTTAAACGCAGTTCTCATTTCCCAGTGGGGAAACTGAGGACGGGACAGTAACTTTTACCAGTGTGGTACCAAGATGGCCAGACAACACCTTAGAACCTGATGGGCCCCGTCCCTCCCTTTCTGCTGCTGGGGATCCCACCACGGCAGCAGGCTCAGCCCAGACAGTCTAGGGGGGCTTGGGTGGCTTGGGGAGGGCATTATGTTTTCTTCTCAAGTTGGCTGAGTATGGGAGTGATGCAGGCCTCAAATCCTGTAGATAAGCACCAAGAGCCTCTCTGGAGGCTTCTTCTCATCAGGACATTAAGTTCAGATATGGCACCTAGAGGACAGACCCGCCCCTGCCCCAGGATGCCCGCTCAGGGTTGCACCCCCGTCCTCACTGTGGGTTGTTCTCTCTACAGGGTACACGTCTCAGCAGAAGTTAAAGGCCCACATGGCCTGTTCACTGCCCAGAGACACACAGGGTACAGTGGGGTTTACATGTCTCAGAAGAGTGTGCAGTTTTTCCAAGCATGGTGACCTAGTCTCTGTTGGGACGTCCCCTGGAGGAATGTGGCCCTCCCATTAGCCTCTCCCCTCCTTAGGTTTCTTGCTCTTTACTCTTGTCCTTTTGGGCAGTGATGGGCCTCTGGTAGGAAATCTTGCTGGCCTCCTGCCCTGGAGGGCCTGGAGGCAGAGGGGAGGAGCTTGGGGAGTCCTGCTCTGTCTGTCCCTCCATCTCCTCTGGCCTCTGAGTCCCCTCAAGAGGCGGCACAGACCGATTTCCCAGTGGGGCCAATTGCAAGTGCAACCCTGCCCCATTCCCACATAACACCCCGTGCCTGGGTCCTTCCTCCCCTGTATTCAAATGTGGGGAGTCACTTCTGCTGCAGTCAGTATGACAATGCCTTCTGGCGTGTCCAGAACAGGTCACCGAAGAGAAGGACTTCTTTCTGATGGCAGGCTCAGTGTCATGGGGCCAGAGGGTCCCGGGCAGGGGCCAGCTCCCGTTAGCAGGGATTCATCTTCAGGGGCTTCCTACAGGGCAGCTTCCAGACAAGAGGACCCAGTGTTTACAAGGCACATGACACCTTCAGGGAGAAGAAATGTCATCATTACCATTTTAATTAAAATTGCTCTTTGATGCCACAGGTCCCAAGGCACAGATACTGAATTCCAGAGCACCCGAGAGCATGCATTGAAGCGGCAGGTCCTTCTGCAGCCTGCTGCCCCTCGGAAACCAGGTGCCAGAAGCCTCCTCTGTCCCGCAGCCTGGGATGAGGAGAGGCCGGCGGTTCAGAACAGTTTCCCACGCGGCAGCGTGGTCAGGACTCGAGGCAGCACCAGTCTGAGCCACGCGGAGCCTGCCCGTCCCCTGGCAGTTATTACAATAACTGCCTTTTACGATTTTATTTTTATTTATTTATTTTTAGTCGGTGTTACCAAACCGAGTGGGGTCTCTTTGCCTGTGTACCACAGAAAGCCAAGCACTGAAGCGTGAGTTTTTGCAGTAGAGAAGGAAGGTTTAATCACAAGGCGGCCATGTGAGAAGGCGGGGGATTTGCATCTCAGATCCGCCTGGCCCACAGTGGGAAGAGGGTGCACTTGTGGCAGTGGTTAGGGGAGCTGCGAGGCGTGGGGGATCGCAATCGGTCAAAGCGTTTGAAGGAGTCCTTCAGTGAGCTGCGCCAGCATAGGTCCTCTCCATGTTCAGAAGAGGGTGACATTAGCAGGATCTGGAGGTGGAGCCCTCAGCCCTCTGACATCAAAGGTCAGGCATTCACGCAGGCTCAGCAGACATGTCTGCAGGCTCGCCAGCCTGGCCTGGTTTGTGTTGGGCCGAGCAAACCCCAAGGATCCTTAAAAACTTCAGGTGCACAGCTCAAGACCTCTATGCTTGTGGCGTTATCTTAAAGGTCAGATAGGGAGAAATGGAATGAAAGGTTAGTTATGGAAATTTACTGAAAGAATGAGCGATTTAAACAGGGAAAAAACTTTAACCGAAAAGTTGTGGTTAAAATGACATGTAATAGTTGCACATACATGTGGGGTGCAATGTGGCATTTGGATACAAGTATACAATGTGCAATGATCAAATCAAGGTAATTAACTTGTCCATCATCTTAAATATTTGTCATTTCTTCTTGTTAGAAACATTTGACTTTCTTTCTTCTGGTTATTTGAAATTATGCAGTAAACTGTGGTTAACCATAGTCACCCTACAGTGCCATAGAACACTAAAACTTATTTCTCCTATTAGCTGTACTTTTGTGTCCATTACCAACCCCTCCCTACCTTCCTCTCCCCTCTCCCCTCCCCAGCCTCTAGCAACTACCCTGCTTTCTACTTCTATGAAGTCAACTTTTTTCTTTTTAGCTTCTGCATGTGAGTGAGAATATGTGGTACTTATCTTTTTGTGCCTGGACATCCATGTGCAGAGCAATGAAACTAGACCCTTATCTCTCACCATATACAAAAATCAACTCAAAATGGATTAAAGACTTAAATGTAAGACCCGAAACTATGAAACTAGTAGGAGAAAACACAGGGGAATTGCTTCAAGACATTGGTCTGGGTGCAGATTTCATAAATAAGACCACAGAGCACAGGCTACAAAAGCAAAAATAGACAAATGGAACTGGATCAAACTAAGAAATTTTGTACAGCAAAGGAAAGAATCCACAGAACAAAGAGACAACCTGCAGAATGGGAGAAAATATCTACAAAGTGTTCAACTGACAGATTAATATCCAGAATATACAGGAACTTAATAGCAACAAAACAAAACAAAACAAAATAACAAAACTCCATTAAAAATGGACAAATGAGCTGAACAGACACTTCTCCAAAGAAGATGTACAAATGGCCAAATACACAGAAAAATGCTCGATGTCATAATCATCAGGGAAATGTAAATCAAAACCACAATGAGAAATTCTCTCACCCTAGTTAGAATGGCTATTATCAAACAGACAAAAAATAACAAATGTTGGTGAGGATTTGGAAAAAGGGGAACTCATACACTGTTGGTGGAAATGTAAATTAGCACAGCCATACTGGGAAACAGTATGTATATTTCTCAATAAACTACAAATAGAACTACCATATGATCCAGCAATTCCACTACTGGGTATATGCACAAAGGAAAGGAAGCAAAAATGTTGAAGGGGTACCTCAAGCCCCATGTTTATTGCAATGTTATTTATAATAGCCAAAATATGGAATCAATCCAGGTGTCCATCAACTGATGATTGGATAAAGAAAATGTGGTATATATACACCATGGAATACTCTACAGCCACAAAAAAGAATAAAATACTGTCATTCCCAGCATGTGGATGCACCTGGAGGACATTATGTTATCTTTTAAATTTTAAACTACTCTGTGCTCATGACATGAACTTTGGAAAATACAGGGGAATATATTGGAATATAAAAAATAAAATCAAAATTGCTCCTTGATCCTATCTCCGAGGATAGCTGCTTTTAAGATTTTCTTTTGGATCTTTTGCATTCCCTTTTACGTAGATTCAATATCAAAAAATTGAAATAATATTGTATACTTAGGTTTGGATCCTGATTTTTACTTTAACCTGACACTATAGAATAAATATTTTCCTGTATATTAAAATATTTTTTGAAAATTGTATTTTTTAATAGCCAGAGAATATTCCATTTTATGGGAGTGCCATAAATTACATATAATTTCCATGACTTGAACCCCCCGTGGGTGTCTTTGGGCATCACATTAACAAGAATAAGCCATTTCTCATTCATTATTGAGCACCTAGTGTATGCTGGGCTCTGAGCAAGAGATGTGTAGTCCAGCACTCAGAGTGTGGGGTGTGGGCAGGTGATCTCCCTCTGATGATGAGCGAGGCTTTGCTGCTGCATGGAGACTGCCCAGGAGGCACGAATTCTCACCCTTGCTCAGGCTGCCAAGTCCCCAGGAATGCTCCTCTTCCTCTGAGACACGGGGGCGGCCTTGCTCAAGATAAGCAGTGACACAGAAATGGAAATCAGAGAACACAACCCATAGTGGCTTAATAACAGGGATTCACTTTTCTCTTGTAATGAGAAGTCTGAAGATTGGCAATGGGTGGAGCCTGTTCTGGTGCTCAATATTTCAGCAAAGGTCTAGCTAGGATCTGTCCAGCTTCCACTTTGCCTTTTTAAGCACGCTGGGTTTTTTTTCCTCCTCAACCTTGTTGCCTCATGGCCTCAAGACTGTTACCACAGTTCCAGGCAATGCATGTGTATCCACAGCAGAAAAAAATGGCAAAGGAATAAGTGCCCCTATTACATCTGACCGAACACTGGGAAAGGAAAGCTCACCCCAGAAACTCCTGAGCATGCATGTCCTCACGGTGCCTCTGTCATAAATAGGTCACCCAGCTGTCCCCAGCTAAAGGGAGACTAGGGAAGTGAGCACCTGGCTTTCTCACCTCTAAAGTGGGGGGTGGGCTGGGGGGAGTGGTTTGGGAACAGCTGCTGGCTGACGATTAACCACGGATCCTGCTGTTCGTGTGCCGACTTCTGTTGCTGGATAAGTGGGCCACTTACAATTTTTTATTGTGAGTAACAGTTTAATAAGCCATATTTGTAATATTTTCCCAAGTTTATGATTATTCCCTTACAATAAATTCCTTTAAGTGGAATTATGAGGTCAACAGCATCTGCTACTTTAAGACTCTTAATTATTGATGGGACCACCCTTGCTTCAGTTAACAGCAACTCAGTCCTCTCAGTTCCTCAGGCCATTTCCTGGAATCCTTCTCTGTGCCTCTTTTTTACAAGACGTCCAGTCCATCAGCTGCCAGACTGCACCCCCTCCAACCCTTCTCACCACCTCCATGGCCTGATCCTCACCTGGTGCTAGGGTCTGAATGTTTGTGTACCCCCAAAATTCGTATTTGAAATCCCAATCCCCAGTGTGATGGCATTAGGAGGTGTGGTCTTTGGCAGGTGATTAGGTAATATGGCTGGAGCTCTGACAAATGGCATTAGTGTCCTTATAAAAGATGCTTGAAAGAGCCCTTTTGCCCGACAGGGAAGGGAGCTGGTCCCAGGGATAAAGTCAGAGTTGCAGGGTTTTCACAGGTGGGGTCGGGATCCGCTTACTGCTCTGCAGCTTCCACCCACTAGAGGTGGGTCCTGCCGGGGACCCCGATGGAATGCATCTTCTCCCTTCTTCCTCACCACTAACAGTTTACTTCTCTTCCACAAACCTATGCTTTTCCTCCTAAGGGAAGGGGCAAGATGTCTGGTCATGTGTGCAGCTCAGGCTCCATGGAGACTTCGTGGAGGTTGCATGTAAACTCACCGGACAAAGAAGGTGAACAGCAGTCTCCCCCCAGGGCAGGGGCGGACGGGAAGGTGGGTAAAGAAGAAAAATGCCCCGAAGCACCCAACACAGTGTGGTCAGGGACTGTACTGGGTTGAACAGCATCCCCCCCAAATTCACATCCACCTGGAACCTCAGGATGTGTCCTCATTTGGAAACAGCGTCTTTGCAGATGTAATTAATTAAGATGAGGTCATACTGGATTAGGGTGGGCTTTAAACCCAATGACTTGTGTCCTTAAAAGGAGAGAGAAATTTGGAGACAGATAGCCATGCACAGAGGGAAGATGCCCATGTGCAGATGGAGACAGACACTGGAGCGATGAGTCTGCAAGCCCGGGAATACCCAGGATCACTACAGCCACCAGAAGCTGGACAGAGGCCCAGGATAGATTCTCCCTCACAGCCTCCAGAAGGAACCAACCCTGTTGACATCTGGATTGTGGACTTCTGGCCTCCGGAATTGTGAGAAAAGAAGCTTCTGTTTTCTGCCTTCTGTTGAGAAGTGATTCGGAAGAGTTAGACTCCAAACATCAAGGAGATTTAAAAAATCTTTATTTTTTTTGCTTATATTTCCCTTTTTATACATGCATGAGAATTTTATTGTCTATATGATTCTTAAAAAGCTCTTTCACTATGTCTAAAATGAACATTCAAGTCATAAGAAAACATTGCATCTCAGTTTGATTGGAAGTATTATTTTTGTCTTAGACTCAAAGATATTGATACAACTCTCAGTCGATGATGTTTTGAAGCAGGAAGTTAGATAGAGACAAGAGCAGGAGGAGGAAACCTGGATATTTGCAAGTGGGAAATCCAGATGTAGATATGCACATGAGCAAAAGTGGCCACAGGAGACAAAGAAAATTCCAGACAGGGAGATCTGCCCCCACATTGGGTGCCATTTGGTTGGACCAATGAACTCCCACCAACTAGAGTGTCCATCAACAGAGACTACAGTCAGGGCTCAAGCAATGACCAAACAATACGAATCCAGCTAACAGGACTGAACCCCCTAGGAATGTACCTGTTGGGGCTCTTGAGTCACTCTCGCTCGAGCCCACTCCATCCTCTTTGAAGTGTACTCTCGCTTTGCTAAATAAAACTGCTCTTTGCTTTTTGCCTCTGGCGTATCTCATCCAATTCTTTGTTCAAGACGAAGAATCCAGATTTAACCAGCAGAACTTCTCAATTTTCCTTAATAGTTTTTGATTTGATAAAATATAGTAGATGTATTACAAATTTCCTGTCCTAGTTTTCTGTCTCTCAGCTTTTTTTTTTTTTTTCATAGTTTCATCTCTTGGTCTTTCTGTTCTGTCATCTTAGTAGTTTCCTCGGATCAGGTGTATAGCCTGGGTTTGCCATCACCTCTCTGACTTTACGTCCTGCTAACTTATTTATCTTGTCTGTTGTCTGTTTCCCCTAAAAGAATGAAGACTCTCAGGGCAGGAATGTATATCTGTTTTGTTCACACCCAGATCCTAGAAAAGCATCTGGCCCCCAGCAGGTATTCCTTAAATGTTCATTGAATGCTGACTGAACTGCCACATTGTCTCCAGAAAGACTGAACCAATTGATGCTTTTGCAGTAGTTTTTGTTTTTTTAGCAATGCTATTTTTATTTTCACAACTTTAATTGGTTTAAAAAATTTATATCCACTCACATTTTATTTATTTAACTTTTCATTCTTTTCTTTTTAATTTCTTCTTTAGAACTGGAAGCTACTCCTTTATTTTCTCTTTGCACCTCATACACTTATTTGTTTTAAAACCTGTATCGAACTGCTCCTATATAGAGTTAATTTTACCCACTGTTGAATTCACGTTTTCTGTCCATTTTGGATTTTTCTTGTTGGCTTTCTTAGCATTCAATTTCTACCTGTGTTTTAAGGATTTGGTTTGCAAGTCCATTCTGAATGAGAGGACTTTTATTTTCTTTTGCATCCTTCTCTGAGCTCGGCCCTTCCCAGCTCCTGGTTTTCTGATCATCTCCACTGAGCCTTAGCTAAATGTTCAGAACCAGCTCTCTGGACAGCGCCCAGGGCTCCCATTTCCATGGCTTTGGGGAGGTGCTGTAGATCCTCGGTTCCGGTGGCAAGATTGTGCCATGTCTTCCTGTCTTCTTAGATGCATAGCTTGCTAATACCATAGCCATCAGCAAGCATCTGGGACAGACTTTTTTTTGGCTTCCTCTTATGAGTTGGAAAATGAGACTCCGTGTTCTGGGGGGAAGCAGGAAGCCTGTGCCCTGCAGGATACTTTTGCTCCCTGTTACTTCCTGAATGAGGGGACTCCCACAACTGCTGCTGCCTGGAGTCTGGCAGGCCAGGGCTTGTCCCGGCCAAGTGCTTTGTGTTTCAATTCCTTTTCTGGTCCATGGAGATATTTATCTGTTGTTTGATTATTTTAGCTTGGTGATGTCTTTCTTACTTTCTATTCTTATATTTTACCAAGCCACACTTCCTTCATCTCTTTTGGGGTCCACTTCTCACTCTAGACTGAGAACTCTGGGAGAGAGGTGCCAGATCACCTTCATCCCTGACCTCAGGACCCTGAGTGGTAGCAGAGATGAAAGCTTCGAGCAGAGACAGACCTGGGTTCAAATCCTGATTCAGCCACTTTTCTGGGCAAGTGACTTTGGAGCAAATCATATCCTCCCCTGACCCTCAGTTTAGCTCTAGTCCATGGGGCAATAATTCCTGCACCACAGGGCTGTGGTGAATGTTAGATCTGGCAGTGCCCTCTGTGGGGTGCCTGGCTCACTGTAGGGGCTCCGGATAGCCCAGCTGTTGTTAGTAGTAGCCTTGAACTCACAGGGATGTGGGAGTGACCAGGAGTGGAAGGGCGACAGAGCATTAGATCAAGTTGCCTCTTTCAATTAAGGGACACGTTACAAGGGTCATGCATGGAGGAAATGAGTTTATAATGAAAAATCATTGGTATCACACCCCAGGGATTCCTACCAGCCTCCAGGGTGGGGGGTGGTGTGATCACACAGAAGACAGAGTCCTGTATCATGGCCCTAATGGGAAGACTGGAAGCAAGTAATCAGAGCCAACCAGTTTGTAGCATCACTTAGGAGGAAGCAAAGACACAGATCCAGGTAATTTATGCATCGCTGTGTTACAATCTGTCCTTGTGAATATAAATACCCACGAATGTGGATTGTCCTTGATAATTGCTCGCAATGTCATCTTTTTAATGAAAATTAAGTGCTTCAGGAGCACTAAGTAGGGGCTTTGCTGACACGCTTAATTGCTGCACTGGGAGTTGATAACCTCATTTAAAAGTGAGCAAAACCTGGGGGAATTGAATATGGCTCCATTTAAAACCATGGGCTCTACTGACTTTAAAGAAGAAAATATTTTCTGAGTTACGGTTGCCTGATTGTACTTCCCTTTATTTTGCCTGAAAGGGATGTGATGAATTAATTATTACACAATCTGTTTTTCGATGCAGACTTCCGTGTGACACGTTACCTGGAACTGGCATGTGCAGGCTCTCCCAAGTTTCCCCTGAAGATGGTCACACTGCATGAGCGCATGAGAGAGAGACTAAAAGTGGAGTGTTTCACTCTGTTTCCTTTTGACTGTAGATTACACCTGAAATTTACCTTTGTTCACAAGATGTGCCAAATCCAAAGCCAGGAGGAATGCATGTAAAAAGAAGGGACGAGATGCTTAACTGATCAGGGGAAGAATTAGTCAAGAACATTAGCATACTCTTTGCTCGCAAATGATACTACTAATTGCATGTGATTCTTATCTGTTTATTAAGAGGGTTTCTCAGCTCCACGAGGATAGAGCAATCGGTTGAAAGAAAACTTCTAAAGTAATCCTTAATTGAAAGCCTTTACTATGCTGGATTATTTTCCTACAGTAAAACCCAAATTAATGAGATTTTATTGTATTCAAACTCGGAGGTTTAAGTCCGTTTGTGTTTCTCTTTTTCTTCCTTAAACCTCCTAAAATGGAGAGGCTTTGCAAAAAATGATCTCTTGAGAAGTAATTGAAGGAGGAAATGTCATTCGCCTGATAAATAATGGGTGTGGAGTTTTTCTGGATAAAAGCATGCCGCGTGGTGTTGGGGTGTAGCAGAGTATATGGGCTGAATTGTACTTCCCCCCACCCCCAGACAAATTCATATGTGGAAGTCCTACCCCCCAGTACTTCAGAATGTGACTGTATTTGGATGTGACTGTATTTGGAGATAGGACCTTTAAATAGGTAATCCAGGCAAAATAAGGTCATTAGGGTGGTGCTGGGAAAATATAGGGAAATGGTCAGGGCCCTTCAGATGTTCAGAATCTTGCCGAGCAGTTGCTGTCAATATCCTCAGGTGTTGCTTGTAATTGCATATGGGCGCCCAGGTGTCCTGGGTTATGGACTTGAGTATAAAAGACTAACAGCGCTGCTCTATGGTGCTTCTCAGAACTCTCAGAGAAGCCACTAGGATGGCTATTCCTAGCTCTGAATAAAGCCTATTAATTTTTTACCTATGGCCCCCAGGACTTTTTCCTATTACTTAGCTCATAGACCTGTGTGTGGAGGGTTTGTGACCCAGTCTGTGCAATGGGCTTGAGGGGTCTGTGAGCCCTAGCTCTAGCGCTACAGGTGGGCCCTAATCCAATAGGATTGTTGTCTTCATAAGAAGAGGAGATTAGGACACAGACACAGACAGTGGGAAGACCAGGTGAGGACACAGGGAAAAGGTGACTGTCTACAAGCCAAGGAGAAGAGACCTCAGCAGAAGCCAATGTTGCTGTCACCTTGATCTCAGACTTCCCACCTCCAGGACTGTGCAACAAAAAAATCCCTGTCGTTAAAGGCAGCTGGTTTGTGGCACTTTGCTAAGGCGACCTGAGCAGACCACGATGCAGAAAACTATCACAGCCGCAGGGGAGACCATGGAAGAAAAGCAGGAACAAGCAGTTCTGTGAGCAGTTGCAAGCCTGCAAATAACACGATGGCCAATTAGTCCACGGGACATGTGTTTTCAGTCAAGAAACCTCGGGAGCTGGCAGGTCGGGGAGAGCAGTCATGAGCCGAAGGGAGACTGGAAACCGTGCTGGGAGGGGTCTGACCACGTCCAGGAGGGGGAAGTGCTCCACCATCTGAGCCCCATTTTCTCTGAAAACCTTTTTTTGGGGCGAAATACTAAATTTCTTTGATTAAAACCGAAGAAGCAAAATGACCTACTGTGAATATTAGTTAATTCTGGGTGATAAGATTCTAGTGTTTGGCATATGGCTTCTCTATACTTTTCTATACTTATATCTCTTAAAAAATTTTTAAATTAACTTATTTTTAATTGATAAATAATTGTGTATATTTATGGGGTACAACGTGATGCTTGATCTATGTGTACATTATAGAAAGATTCAGTCAAACTAATGAACATACCATCACCAACCAACTTATTTTTTGGCGTGAGAATGTTAAAAATGTATTTGTTTTAGCAATTTCAGAATGTGCAATACGTTATTATTAACTGTAGTCATCATGCAGTGTAATAGATCATTAAAACTTATTCCTCCAGCCTAACTGAAACTTTGTACCCTATTTTGTATCTTTCGTGTTTTATTGTAGACAATTTCAAACATAATCCCTGATGTGCTCACCACCAACTGCAGAAGCCGTCACCCTGTGCATGGCGGTCCTGTTTCCTCTGCACTCCCACACAGTTGTGCCCACCCCTGGGATCACTGTGGAACGAATCTCAGACATTGTGTCATTTTCTCCATCAGTACTGGAGAAAATGTGTGTCTCTAAAGGTGATGACATTTCCTTAAAACTTAGCTGGGGGGTCCGCATCCTAACCCAAACATTCTAACTACAATTCCTTTGTCTCTGAAGACTTTTAGCCTAAGACGATGGTTTTTCTCCTCCTGGGAACATGCTTTTTATTATCAGCAGAGTGTGACCCCATCAGGGGAGGAGCAGGTGGCCTTTACCTCCAGCATTCTCCCTTTCTCCCTGCTGACTGCTCCTCTGAGCCTCTCACTAGAGGCTCCCGGGGAATCGCTGATGAACCAAAATTGCCCGGGAGACTGTCCGTCATGAAGCATGATTTGTCTTATGACCAACTCAGCCTTGAGCACCTGTATTAGTCAGGCTTCTGCAGAGAGACAGAACCAACAGGATATGTACGTAGACATATGAGAGGGGACATATCAGGGGAACTGGCTCACACGACAGTGAAGGCTGAGAAGTTGCACAATAAGGCTGGGAAGGTCGTCTGCAAACTGGACGCTGGTAGCGTGGCTCAGTCCAAGTCTGGAAGCCTCAGAACCAGGGCAGCTGGTGGTGTGATTCTCAGTCCCAGGTCAAAGGTCTGAGAGTGGGGTGCTGCTGCTGTAAGTCCTGGAACCCAAAGGCTGAAGAGTCTTGAGGTCTGATGTCCATGGACAGGAGAGAAGAGCCTATCCCAGCTCCAGTAGAAATATGTTGAGAAATTTGCCTTTTTCTATGTTTTTTTTTTTTCCTTTCTCCTGGCCCTCAGCAGGTTGGATGGTTCCTGCCCATACTGAAGGCAGATCTTTCCCATCCAGTCCACTCAGGCCTACATGCTAATCTCTAGAAACACCCTCATAGACACGCCCAAACATTTGACCAGGTTTCTATGTATTCCTAAAGCTAGTCAAGTTGATACCTAAAATCAACCATCACAGCACCTATTTCAAGACAGGGGCCCTAGCATATTAGCAGCAGCAGAATCTTGTAGAATTTTGTCCCCCGATTGGCTCATCTCAGCTGCTATCACCTCACATTTACATAGTACTCCACACCTGAGCTGCACCTTTGACATGTGTGGAGAGGTTTGAACATCCTGACACCCAGGCCCTGCCCCGAGACCCTGGTGCTGGTGGGCTATGGAGGGCCCAGCATCAGTCTCTCAGGGGGATCCCAGTGGGAGCCAGGGCCGGGATGCTCTGCTCCCGGCTTTTGACCACCATGGCCCACAGTGCTAGGTAATAAAGTTATTTGCCTCTGTATCAGCTCATGTGTTGTTGTGTGTCTAACTCAAGTATGTCAGGAAATATTCCATAATGTAAAAAAATTTTTTCATGTAATCTGTGTTTGTAAAGAGAACACAACCTAGGTATTTTGAATGAAAAAAAAAAAGACATGCTTTGTTATAAAACAACCACTAGCATGTAAAAAAAAATCAACCCACTGGAGGGTATAAGAACAGTTTACTTTTGCAAATTAACTTTTATCCCAACGGTCAGACAGTGTAACGCAGAGTCTTTCCCAGACCCTCATTACGTGTTGCGTGCACGGGCATCTGCGGCGCTGCCAGATTCAATCCCCACTACACCCTGTGGGGTGGGAGCCCTCACTGACCCACTTTACAGGTGGGGATTCGGAGTCCTGAGAGGTCGTTAAGCTCATGGAGCCGGTAAATGTCTGAGTCAAGAAGCCACTCAGGTGAGAGAATGGAGTTGGCCTGAAGGGGAAATGGGGTTTTACGTGAATGTGTGTCTTTTTGGCTATTGTCGGTCTAACCTAGTCCCTCAGAGCCAGTGAACAGCATCCTGTCTGGTTCAAGCATGTTTCAGAGGTGGAGGTGGGTGTTTACAGGCTGGGATAGGGGTAGATATTTTCTAACCAATGGGAGACCCCAGGAGCAGGAAGGTGAATTCAGAGTTGGTAGGAAAGGCACGCTCTCGATTCAGCAAGAACATCTGTGGCCATGGAGACCCAAGGGGCCACAGGCTGGCGCTGAGGCTCAGCCAGCAGGCAGAGGCAGCAACTGGGCTGAGAGTGGGTGACTGAGAGCCAAGGGTCCCAGGGTCCATGAACACAGGCTGGTGATCGAGCTACTCTTTGTGGGTGGCTGGCGTGGGATACCTGGGGGGGCCAGAGTGGACGCCCCTGAAGTTGCAGGGGATGGCTGGCTCTGCCTCTGGACCATCGAAGGGAGCTAACAGAATTGTCTCAGAGCCAGCTAGAGGGCCAAGGACCTCCTCCTCAGAGACAGCAGATAGGTCGTCCAAAGCTCAGGGCGCTGACGTAGCAAGGTGACGTCACACCTAGAGCAAGAGTGGTCTAGCAGCTTCCTGACTCCAGGAAGGGGCTCAAGGAAGGCTTTTAGTCTCTGGGCATAAGCTAAGAGTTTATTACCTTGTTGACTTAAACAGGCATGTCTATTGCAAAATCTTGTACCTGTGATTTCAGTAATCTCTTTATATTAGACAATGTTTATAGTAACTACATATACAATGTGTATCATTATTTTAATCAGAAGTTATCCTTTCACAGAGAAAGCACAAGACACTGGGATTTGCCCTAAAATCCTGCTTTCTGAGTCCTGCCATCTGAGGGGTCAGCCGTCTGGGCCTGGCAGCTCTACTGTCCTCCATGGTGCCCTGGTGGCTGTTAGTTACAAGTTGTGAAACTGTTAAGACGAAAACATCACAAGCTGTCCAAGTTGGAGAGAAAGAGAGGTTGGAAAGGGTGCAGAGAGGCCTCTCTGAGGAGTGATGTGTGTGCTGAGAACTAAAGCATGAGAAGGGTGTAGACATAAGGGCCCAGGGTGAGGAGCCACACACGTGCAAAGGCCCTGAGGCACATTTGTGGAGCAACGAAAAACCCCAATGTGGCTGGAGTGGAGTGAGTGACAGAAAGGGGCAGCGGCCAGGCCGGGGAGGCGGGTGGGGGCTGGGGGTGTAGAGAAGGTGGGTCTTTGTCTCCATGTTCTGGGAAGTTGTGGTCGGGCTTTAAGCAGGGCGATATGATTCTAGCAATGTTCTGAGGTGTCCATGTACAATTGGGGGCCGGGGACAAGAGAGGAAGCTGGGAGGCTGGTGGTTGGAGGGTGAGGCAGTAACAGGCAGGTGACAACAGCGTGCAAGGGGAGAGCCGTGGAGCTGCAGAGAAGGGCAGGCATTGGGGGTAGTGCCACGCGCCCCCTTCTAAACAGACAGACGAACTAAGTAACAGCAAGAATGAAAACTCTGTATCAGTTTTCTGTTGCCTCTGCAGCAGATGACCATGAACGCAGTGGCTTAAAACAACACCGATTTACAGCATCTCAGTCCTGGAGGGCAAACGTCCAGGTGGGCATGACTGGTTTCTGTGCCCCAGGTCTCACGAGGCCAGGGTCAGGCGGCCGGCCCAGGCTCTTAGCTGGGGGCTCTGAGGGAGAACCTGTTTACCTGCTCGTTTGGGTTGTTGGCAAATTCCGTGCAGCTGCAGGACTGAGGTCTCCGTGTCCTTGCTGGCTGTCAGCCAGGCTTGTTCCTAGCTTGCAGAGGCTGCCTGCATCCCAGGGATCACAGCCCCACCCCACCCCCAAAGCCAGCAGCGGCAGGTCGGGTCCTTTTCACTGTGAATCTCTCTAACCGCCTCTTCTGCCTCACCTCTCCTGCTCCAGCCGGAGAAATCCCTCTGCCTTTGGTGGCCTTGGGATTAGATTGAGCCCAGCTGGATAATCCAGGGTGATCTCTCTATTTTAAGGTCTCTAACCTTAATTACCTCTGCCAAGTCCTCTTTGCCATGCACTGTATCAGATTCACAAGTTTAGAAAGTGTGGACATCTTTAGGGGGACAAAATTCTGTCCCCAAGTTTAGAGCATAACTCTGGAGGGAGCATTTATTCATTCGCCATGCAAACATTAACTGAGCACCTGCTACTGTCAAGTTCACGCCATGCTGAAAAGGACAGTCCTGTCTTCCTTCTGTGCACAGCCCAATGCTGCGATAGTGCAGGAGGGGATAGAGAGGTCCTTTGGAGCTGGGCGCTCTGACTGAAGGCAGAAATTGAGATTCCAGGATGTATTCGAGCTGGCACCTGCAGGTGGGAGGCAGGGGCCAGTGTCAGCCGTCTCACTGTGGAGCTGAGCTGAATGGTGGAATGTTCTGGGCCTGCTTTGCTGCCCAGGGGAGTTTTCAGAGCCCCCACATGCCTCCAGACACTTCTGCTTGACATCAGATCCAGAAAGGGACTTTAGAGTTAATTTTGTTTCAATGTTTTCAACAGAAATCTCCCTCAGGAGATATAAAACAGATTTAAAAAAAAGAGCAGTTTGGTTGAGGCTGGATCTTGGGGGGGAACAGACCCCCCACAATTGGCAGGAGGGGGAGAGGAGAGAGATGCTGCCCCCCGAGCTCACGGGCTCTCAGTTCAAGCCCCACGGTCCTCGGAACTCAGTTTACAAACTAAGGGAAGCTGAGGTCTGGAGAGGATAAGTTTTTCAAGCTCCCTCAGCGACCTAATAGCCACCAGGACTCCTAGTTCAGTGCCGCGCTGACCACTCTAAGCTGGGACTTTTTACAGCGGGGTGGGGACAGAAGACCAATTTATCATGTTAAGATCGCTCCCAGGAATTTAGAAATTCTGTCCATAATGACGCCCCCCGACCCTACTACCAATTTTAATTATGACCTCCTGCCTCTCTTCCAAGGTTTAAAGGTCTGGAGACCAGCAAATCCTTCACAAAATATTTTGATGCTCTTTGTCTTAGGGCCTGGCTTGAACAGGTCTCTCACACACATCCACTCACACCCACACACACACCCACTCACACAACCCACTCACGCCCACCCACACCCACTCACACACACTCACACCCACTCACACCCACTCACGCCCACTCACACCCACCACACACTCACACCCTCTCACACCCACTCACACACACCCACTCACGCCCACTCACACCCACCCACACACTCTCACACCCACTCACACCCACCCACACACTCTCACACCCACTCACACCCACTCATACCCACACTCACACCCACCCACTCACACATACACCCACTCACACACACCCACTCACACACGCACTCACACCCACTCACACCCACCCGCACACTCATACCCACCCACACACTCACACATACACCCACTCACACACACCCACTCACACACACACTCACACCCACTCACACCCACTCACACACTCATACCCACCCACACACTCACACTCACTCACACCCACACTCACACCCACCCACACACTCTCACACCCACTCACACCCACACACCCACCCACTCACACATACACCCACTGACACACACCCACTCACACACGCACTCACACCCACCCACTCACACCCACCCACACACTCATACCCACCCACACACTCACACTCACTCATACCCACTCATACCCACACTCACACCCACTCACACCCACCCACTCACACATACACCCACTCACACACTCACACCCACTCACATACGCACTCACACCCACATTCACCAACTCACACCCACACACCCACTCACACACTCTTACACACCCACTCACACACCTGCTCACAGCCACTCACACACTCATGCACACTCACACATATGCTCACACACACCCCCCCACGGCTGCCACCTCCCTTGCTTCTGCTACGCTTGCAGGAGGTGACGTCTGGCCAGAACACATGGCAACACGCAGCTTTCTACTGAAGCACCAGCCTGCTCTTTGGAATTGTTTTTGTTTTAAGCTGGGTCGATTCGCTCTGTTAATGTCCCTCCTGTGGCCCATCAGCTCGATGTTTGCTGCCTCTCAGCTCTCCCTGTTTGCTTGAGAGACTCAATTACATCCTGGACTCCACACAGGGTGGATTTATGGAGCCTCGCAGGCATCTGAGGCACGGAGGAGTAGCCTGCCATGGAAACCACTGCCCTTGGCGTCGACCGAATGTGCCAGGGACTTGGGTGCACGGCTTCCTAGAGTGCTCTGCCTGCACCCCTCCCTTTGCCTTCCCCCTCCCCCTCTGGGTCTGGGATGCTTCAAAGATGCTCTGGAATCCTGGGCATCACATCGACCCCAGGAGCCGAGGTGACCAACCTTTGCTGTGGGTTGGCTCCACTTCCCTGAGGAAAACCAGATCAAACATCTTCACTGGTTTTGGCCCCTCAGCAGCATCTCTAATCAGTCCTGCAAGGCCACTGTCAAGTGCGGAAAGGAAAGCAATCCCCCAGCAGGGAGAGCCCTTTAAGCCATGATCAGTCATTGATGCCATAGCATGAGTCAGGGCTTTCTACCTTCTCCAAAAGGAATTCTGTGGCAGTGAGGAAGACTCCACCCCGGTCCCAGTAGTGAGGAGGAAGGGAGAACACGGGAAAGGTGGGAATGCGGGGTTCCAGGAAGCCAGAGGGATGAAGCGTGGCCCCAAGTTGGGAGGGGAGCTATGGGGTTGGGCTGCCTGGTTCAAATCCCTGCCCTGCCATCGGCAGCCTCTCCTGCTCATCTGCTCTCACCTCCCAGGTTCTTTCTGAGGATTCGATTGAGAAGAGAGCCTGCCACGTTGTAAGCACCGAATAAAAGTTCACTATTATCATCAGCATCTCACCTGATGTCTATCAGACCTGGGGAGAATGCATGGGTCTCTTTGGAGAGAATCCTTTCTCTTGAACTCTAGAGAATATCTCTGCAACTCTTACAGTTCATTTTAAGGAATAATGATTAAGAAAGGGCTAGTAGGGAAAATATAGGAAAATGGTCAGAGCTCCCTTGGATGTTCAGAATCTTGCCGAGCATTTGATGTCAATATGTAACTGTGCACGTGCGCCCAGGTGTTTCTTGGGCATTGTCTGTGGATGTGTGTGGGCACCCAGGTGTTCCTGGGTTGTCTGACTGCATCCAGGTGTCCTGGGTGGTCAGATTTAAGTATAAAGAACGAGTGGCTCTGATCCACAGTAGCCCCCTTCCCCCGGGATGCCCCTGGAGGGGCCATGGGGAGGCCTCTGCTGTTGCTAGAGGCTGTTGCTGGAAACCTCCGGGAGGCCACCGCCACCACTGCTACTGCTGCTGCTGCTGAGGAAGCTGAGGACTGAGCTCGTGTCATCTGCCAATGGCTCCTGGGATCTTTCCCAATTATGTAGCTTGTGGACCTGCATGTGAGGGGTCTGGTGACCCAGGCTGGCGTATGAGGGGTCAGTGATCCAGTCTGTATATGAAGGGTCTATTGGTCCTAGCCCTAACAATGCAGGGCTCTATTTAGGAAAACAGTTTTTCCTGGCAAATGATCTCTGCAAAAGTTTTGTCTTTAGAGCAGGGAGAATATATTTTAGACTTGTTAAAATAAAAATACAAAACCTAAACTTTCTCAGAGAACTCACAGACCCTGAAGAATTTGAAAAGCTTTCTTCAATCCGGTTGGGGAGGGCGACAGGTGGGGGAGATAATATGGGGCTCTCAGGCAGAGCTGGGACACGCAGGGGGTCCGAGCACTAAAGTCTGGTTTCAGTAACCCTGTGAGTTCACCGGGACTCGTTTCCCTCCACCAGCCACCCTCCATCCACCCAATGAACTACAACAAAGCAGCCCTGGGTAGGCCTCCCTGTGGCCAGGCCTCGCGGCGGTGGTGCCACCTCCTGGCGGCTGGCCCTGCGCACTGCAGACTCTCTGCACCCGGGGCAACTGTGGAGGGACCACTGGGAGCCCAGAAGGCCATGCCCTTGATCACCCAAGGTGCCACAGGCCGGCAGCCGGCTGGACCTCCCTCCTCTGTCCAGGTTGCCCACCTGGCACAGAGCTTCTGCTGCACCCCCAGGTCACCCCTCCCCATCGTCGGTCCCAGATGTGCTCTGCTGGGCCAGCCAGGGTCTCCAGGATATGCAGGCCTCTCATCCATGGCCTGTCCTAAGCTGCACGCTGGGCCTCTTTGTTTCTCTTTGTTAAACCCTTCCCTTTCCTTGTGGCCTTCTCCAGAAGCAAAACAGGACAGGTTCCGAATCGTGGTTGCCCTACCATTGCCTGAAGACTTTGTCAACCAGTGGAGCAAAATTTTGTAGAATGGATGCTTAGCGTTTGAAGCACTTGGTTTTGTTTATGTCCTTACAGCATGCCTGGGAGTGGGTGTCTTCAGAGGACTCACAGTCAGGGAGCTTCAACTCCAGGTAGTGTGTGAATCCCCTGGTGGGCTTGTAGAAACACAGAATGCAGGCCCCACTTCCAGAATTTCTGATTCGGTAAGTTTGGGGTGGAGGCTGGAGAGCTGGCAAGTCTAAACGTATTGCTGATGCCCCAGGATCCCACTGTGATAACTATTGGCTGCAGGTTGGAATCACCCGAAAAGTTATAAAAATGGAGATGCCTGGGTCCCCCACCTGCACATGGGACATGACTCATTTAGGGGTACACCTGTGTGCATGACACAAGGACCCTAGACAATTAGGGAGCTGGATCAGGGAGCAACTGCGGGAGGGGGAGCAGTTCAAGTGAGTGTCATGCTGTGCCCGCCAACTCCCCCTCACCCAGCCCCTACCTAGGAATACTCCAAGGCAAAGGTCAAGACTACATTCCCCAGTTAGGGAGGAGGCAGGACATCAGATCCCTAGGCAGGTGGGGGCCCAAGATCCACTGTGTGGTCTCATGCTGACCCTGACCTTCTCCACTACCTTGGCCCACTTTCCATCCAAGGCCTCAGTTTCCCCTTTGTCACCATGATGGCATTGGACCTGGTGAAGCCCGCAGTGGAGATGGTGGACGTGCTGCCCAGTGCCAAGCATTATTATTGGCCCTGTACACTCTCCGTGGGAGTGAGACAGGCGAGTGTGGACCCCACATCCCACGTGGACTCTGCAGCAGTTCTGCCTGACAGTAAAGCCACGCCTGCCACATGCTCTGGGCCAATAGTCCACTTTTTGGTGGCTGGTGCTCTTGAATGTTCTCCACGGAAATGGGCTGGGTTGGCCAAGCAGAGTTCTATGCCACTTAGTGAGCTATCTCCACGTTAGTTAAAAAGAGGAAGTGTTTCCGAAAAGAATGAGACGAACGGCCTCGTGCCAGAATGTTCCTCTCACCATAAGTGTAAATATTATAAACAAATGCACCGTGCAGTCCCTGCGCTGGCCCTTGCGAATTAACCTCGGAGAGGCGCACAGTCGGGGGCCATGTGTGTGGCCCCTCCCTGCTCCCTGCCCCCTGCCCGCTTCCTTCCCGCCCTAGGAAGATGGCAGCTCTCTTGGCGATGGAAGCAGCAGGTTCAAGTGATATATCCTAATAAAGGGGAAGAGATGATTTAGTGATGTTTCCCCCCAGCTACCATTCATCTTTGCTGAACAGCACCAGAGAGGCGTGCGTGGCTGTCCCCCTCCCTGAAATCAGGCAGCAGAGTGCCGGGCAGGTCAGGGAGAAGCTCTGCTCTTTCTCCTTCCAGGGGAGAGTGTTTAATGAGCAGGCTCCCGACAGCGCAGGCACCCTACAAGTGGCCGTGTCAGCCGAGTCCCTCATCTGCTTCACAGGGCTTGGCCTCTGTCTGGGGATGAGGCTCAGAAGTCTTAGTGGTGTCACAGGCCACGCTGGTGACCGTCAAGAGGGTGAGCAAGGCAGCTGTCCTCTGCACTCGGGCCCGGCTCTCAGGACGGCAGCGGTTCCTCCAGCACAGGCTGTCTCGCTCTCTGGAGGGGGAAAGGGTCTCTCTTGGGAAAGGCTTTCCCCCTCGCCCTCATCTTGCCTGCCCCAAATCCAGCCACTCCCCTTTCTGCCACCCCAGCTGGAGGTGAGCAGTGCCCCTCGAGGTCCCCAGCGAGCGAAGGCTGCTGCCCCCTATCGGCTCTGCTCACATTCGGCTCGTACCCACAGCTGCCGAGTTTCTCTGGCCATGCCAGGTGCCATCTGAGGGCGAGGCCAGGCCCTGATCCTCCTTATTCTGTGGCAGAAGAGGGCACAGAGCTGCAGGCTTGGTGAAGGTTTGCTGAATGATGCTCTGGGTCAAATGTATCCCCCAAAGTTCTCTTCTGTGACATGGCTAAGAGGGTGGGAAATCTGATTATGGTATTTGCAAGGTGGGGCCTTTGAGAGGTGATTAGATTGTGGGGACTGTGCCCTCATGAAAGGATTGACCCACTCATGGAATAATGGGCATGATTCTGACGGCTTTCTAAGGACAGTGAATGAGCAGGTTAGCTCTCTTGCTCAGCCCATTCTCACCATGTGACACCCTCGTTGCCACGGGACCCTGGAGAGAGTTCACACTAAGAAGAAGATCCTCACCAGATGCGCCCTCTGGACGGTGGACTTCCCAGCTTCTGAAACTGTAAGAAATAAATTTCATTCCTTTGTAAATTACCCAGTTTCAGACATTCTGCTATAAGAAAAAGAAACAGACTAATACAAATGATTAGTGGATGATGGTTGAGATCCGACATGTGGCCAATGTGCCATCTGTCATGGACCTGGTGGTCATGAGTGGTGCTCACACCCAGCCTTCTCCTTTGGCTGTCCCCACCCCATGGTGAGCTACCAGAAAAAGCATCCTTGGTCTGCCTCATAATGGATTGTTGCCTGGTCCTTGGCAGAGGGGGCAGAAGCCTACAGCAGGAGTCCTCTAGTGCAGGATCTGGAAGCTAAACGTATGTCCCACATCTTGGAAAAAAAGGCTGGTCCTCAGTCATGACCCCAGCTGACTCTGTGTCCAGCCCCTGAGGGGAGGGCTGCTGTGCTGTCCTGTAAGAGCCATCTCAATGACAGCAGTGGCTGCCTGCTGGATAATTGAGCTATTTTTAGAATCCAGCAGTAGTCCTAAGGATTGGATTGGGTAAATTTAATCCTACTGCTTTAAATTATCAATATCTTACCACATTCCAAAGTGGCCATGACAAAACACAAATGATAATTGGGTTAACACTGTAACATCTTTAGCAATAATAAATGAGCCCTCATTTAATAACCCACTTTAAGAGTGGAAATGGCTATGTTAATATATGGTAAAATATCTTGGTCTGTGTATACACAACACTCTGGAAAATACATTAAAAATTAATTATAGTAAAATCGATATGATTAGAAGCAAAAGCCCTTTGTGCAAAGGCAGTAAATATGCTTGAGATCTTACGGGAAAGAAAAAAATGAAACTCTCCATGATTAGAGAGCTGGGGAATGCTTATGGAAAACTTTTAATAAACGTTCTCTCCTTGGGCAACATTTATTCATTTACTTTTTGTTTTTGTTTCCTTTTCGGGCAATTTTTAGATGACAGGTATTTAGAATCTGATTCTGTGTCTCAGATGCAGCCACATAAAATGATCTCTCTCACTTTTTCTTCTTCTGTTGGAGATTTTCAGCTTGGTCAGTAGATGCCCAGTACAGCCAAGCCCCTGTCCTGTGGGAGGCCCCCAGCCAGCAGTGCCCGGGTACTGATCTGGACCTCTGTCTGTGTGTGTTGGTCAGGATGGGCAGGGTTATGGTGCCCATCCTGTCCTGTGGGAGGCCCCCAGCCAGCAGTGCCCAGGTGCTGATCTGGACCTCTGTCTGTGTGTGTCGGTCAGGATGGGCAGGGTTACGGTGCAGTAACAAACAGAACCCACCACAGAGCTGCCACCAACACTGTTCTATTTACCCCTTCCATGGAGGTTGCTACAAGGTTGAGAATTCTTCGAGTGACCATGTATCTTAGTCCATTTTGGCTGCTGTAACAAAACGCCGTAGACTAAGTAGCTTGTCAACCTGTGAGCTTATTTCTCACAGTTCTGGAGGCTGGAAATCCAAGCCAAGGTGTGGCAGATTTGGTGCCTGGTGAGGGCTGGCTTCCTGGTTCACAGACGGCGCCTTCTCACTGTGTCCTCACGTGTGGGCTCCTCTCTGAGGACCTAATCACCTGCCAAAGGCCCCGCCTCCTAACACCGTCACCTTGGGGGTGAGTTAATTTTGGGGTACACAAACATTCAGACAACAGCACTGTGGTCTTTCATGATGGCTCAATAGGCGCTTAATCACTGTGGCAGGAGAAGAGGGCTCTGAATGGTTCGTACCAGCAGTTTGATGTCTCTGCCCAGAAGCGACATACATTTCATTGGTCAAAGAAGGTCACGTGCCATTTCCTACCTTGAGGGGCAGAGAAGGGCATTCTCCATGGAGGAGCAGCAGGAGGAGCAGAGCCACACTGACGTCTGCATGAGTGGCCTTCCTAACTGCTTGTGTCCGGGAGACGGGTCGATTGTGGACAGCTACCACCTAGGGGAACAGAGATCCCAATAATCTGGACCGGGAATCCCTCCCAATGTTAGTT
Organism: Cynocephalus volans; assembly: GCF_027409185.1. NCBI lineage: Eukaryota > Metazoa > Chordata > Mammalia > Dermoptera > Cynocephalidae > Cynocephalus > Cynocephalus volans. Next base: position 4,067,258 of record NC_084467.1, on the reverse strand, counting down.
CATAGCCTCGGGGGGTACTGACCTCCTGGTTTCAATCCACAAATAGGAGCTCTAGCTGGGATTTGGCTTTTCAGAGGGTTCGATACGCAGTTTTTGGCAATGCAGGGCGGTGGCTCCTTTAGCAACTCTGGGCTCAAGAGCCCCTGACCATTCCCTATCTTGGACCCAGGGGGACGGAGTCAACCCTGGCACAGGAAGCCCCAGGAGAAGAGCCTTGTCTCAGCCCCTGGCTGAATGGCAAAGGCTGGGCCTGGGGACTTTAGTGCCATAGCCACCAGACAGCCAAGACGTGAATTCCCAGGAGCGTCCCTGAGCTGCTACCGGAAGCTTCTCTGTGCCACCAGGGAGAGGCTGTGGGGCCAGGTGGGAGGCCCGTCAACACTGCCTCTCCCCGCAAGGGAGAGTCTCCACTGAGTGAAGGGTCCTGATTGAAAACACTCCTCCTGCTGCCCAAGTCCTGAAAGTGCCGCCAAATGTCACAGGGTGGTAGAGAAGCCAGAGTGTCACCCTAGTGCACAGGAGGCCAGGTGGGGATGTTGCACAGGTATACTGGCCCATCCTGGACCCAGGCCAGACCTGCTCCTTCCCTAGTGCTGTGCCCCGGTAGCCCCCCACAGTCTCCTTGGGGACTGGGAGGCAGCAGAGTGTGATCTCTCTGTGGCCCACTGTCCCCAAGGGAAGGGAGGAGCAGATGTACTGAGCAGGCCTGTTATTTCTGCTTTCAAATGCAGGTTTTATTAATAATCAGCTATGGTGGGGCCAACAGATCAGGGGATGACTGCCTTTGAAAAGGTAAGTCTGTTGGGCCGAGCCCGTGGCGCACTTGGTAGAGTGCTGCGCTGGCAGTGCGGCGACGCTCCCGCCGCGGGTTCGGATCCTATATAGGACTGACCGGTGCACTCACTGGCTGAGTGCCGGTCACGAAAAAAAAAAAAAAAAAAACGACAAAAAGAAAAGGTAAGTCTGTTACTCACAGATCCCAAGAGGGGAGCGGGCCCCATGTCACAGGGCCACACAGGTTGGCACCGGGTTGGTCGGGAGGCGGAGGCAGCGAGGGGGAATCTTGGGCAGAGCCTGTACTGTGGATTCTGTGGGAAGGAGCAGGTGAGACAGGATGAGCAGGTTTAGGGTTGGCTGGTGTAATGCCTCCGGCAGGCCCTGGGGCACAGGGGCTGACCCCAGTCATCTCTGTACCTGGCCCTGGGACGTTGAGGGCAGGGGGATAGTGGCCCTGGGGTGAGACCCTGATAGAGGAGGTGGTGGGGTGTGGGCTCTGGGTTGGTTGGTTTGCATATGAAAGGTGGCTCCCAGGGGGTCCTTTAGTATCTCTAGGAATTGGCCAGCCCTGGGGGGGCCGTCCCTCCAGGGTCAGCAAGGCCCCAGAGGTCAGAGCACTGGAAATACAGAAAATAAAACAGCATGGTTAACACACTTCCTCGAAGTTTCCCACAGTGAGTAAGGGCAGAGTGACACCATGAGTGTGCTGGGGTTTGAACCCTCCCTTACCTGCCATTATCAGGGGGATCAGGTGGAAGAAATTGCCCCTTAAGTTGGAGGTTATCGGCTGGTCTTGCAGGACGTCTCTTTTAACCTACACAGTGGTTCAGTGAGAAAGTGATTGTTCCCATTTTACAGATGAGGAAATGGAAGCTCCGGAAGCAGCTGGCCATGGCCCAGCTCAGAGTATCTCATGAAGACCTCGGGACACTATAGTCCCAGGCGAGGTCAATGCTGCAGTGTCAGGGGAGGATGCTGCAGTGGGTGGAGCCCTCGTCCCAGGTGCAAACATCTGCCCCGGGATGGACTCCGGCCCTGACCGCCAGTACCGTCCTGGCTGAGCATCCGAGCCCTGGGTCCTGTATGCCTCCCGATGTCACCGTGCTGTTTGTCCTCTCATCGAGTCTATGCACGTCCACCGCACTGGCTGAGGCCTGCTGCGTCTGTGAGATGCCCCCTTCTGTATCTGTGAGATGCCTGCAGAAGCCTCTGCCCAGGCAGGGCCAGTGTGGGGGCAGCTGCAGGATACAAGCTCCTGGTGCACTCAGGTGGGATCACACCCTTGGAGGTGTGGACCTCCCAGAGCGCAGAGCACCTCCTGAGTCACAGACGGGTGGTGAGAAATCTTAATTTTGCACCAAAGTCATTCTGCTTTTTGAGCTTCCTTTTTTTTTCTAGCCTCCTTTTGGACACTGCTCAAATTCTCCGCCTCTGATTCATGACAGGGCAGCCATCTGTGCCAACGAGAAACCTGCGTCTCTGGGTGAAGGAGCTTTTAGGAATAAATCCAAACAAAACTTTAAAAAAGTCACACTTAATCACACTTTTTCTTTGTGTCTGGGACCCAGCCCAAGGACTGATTTGCAGCCTTTAGTACAACTTGGAATTTGCCGGATTATCCTTTGTATTTATGTAGCTCATAAGTCTCCCCTGACTGGTGGGATATCTCCATAAATACTTGGTGGCAGGAGTGCTGTGACTGTGGGTTTGCCAGCAGTGGTGACTTTCGTTTCTCAGAGACGGCTGAATCGAAGGAGGTGGATTTGGGTCTGAGATGCCTCACTGCACTTTGCAGTCTTGCCGAGGGTCCATGCTGCACGTGACACCTTCTCTCTTTTTCGTCTCATTTGTAACACCCTGTGATCTCTCTTGATCTCCTACCGGCTGTGCACTCCCTGTGTCTGAGACGGGGGTGCGTGGAGCATGTCTGTTCATCCTCACTGGCGCTCGCTGCAGTGGGTATAATCACTTCCATTTCAGAGGTGAGGACAGTGAGGCTTAAGAGATGTCAAGTGTCCTGGGTCCCCTAGCTATTGAAAGGGACTGGGATTTGAACCTCAGTCTTTGGGACCCCAAAGCCCCTGTTCTAAGCCTCCAGGCCACATATTTAATGTCTAGAACAAAAGAGAAGCTCTTCGGTGCCCACAATGAAGCCAGACCCAAGGTTTGAGCCTTCTGGCGCTTTCTAGGGCCAACTCTGCAGTGCATAGTCTGGATTCGGGATGTAGGGAAAATAGCCGTGACAGAGCTGAGAGATAAGTGTTGTGTCCCTGCCTGTGTCAGAGCAGTTCGCTCCGTAAACTAACCCTCTCCAGGAGGAGAAGGCTCCTGGGAAGGACATGAGTTCATTGGGCTGGGTAGAGGGCTCCTGGTTTATCTTCAGAACTGAGGGTGAAGATGTCAGCCTGGGAGACAGAGACCATAAAGTGGCACCTGTGAGCGACGTGAGGAGTAGGGATATGACGTGGCCGGAGGAAGACTGATGGCACCATGAATAATGAAAAGCTGGGACATTAACTGGGGAGAAGGGAAAGACGAGGCTGGCAGGAATGTCATTAAAAATAGATCGAGACAGTGGAACGAGGGACAAGGCAAGATAAATTCTTCATAAAAGATGTTACTTAAGAAGGGGGAAATTAAGGCTCAAATTTACTATTAAAGGCCAAGTCAGCCTTTAATGGTAAATTTCAGTTAACTACACCCAAACAAGCGTGGGCTCAGTAATGAGGCTTGATTTCTGTGAGAGGCCGGGCCGGGTCCTGGGTCCTGCTGGACCTTAGAGCAAGGCTGTCGTGGTCCACAGAGTGCTAACAGAGGAATCGTTTAAACTGCGTCCCAGTGTCAATTTTTGGAATAATTTGAAATTATACATAGTATCATTTCCAAAGGTAACGTCTTTTTTGTCCAGAATATTTAGTTAACCAGGATAACACTGGCCCAGTTATTTTGGGGGAACACATGTTTGTTCTGGAGGAAGCATCTGCAAGATTTTTTAAAAAACAATTTCAGTAGAACAAAATTTTCTGCTGTGGAGAGATGTCTACATGGATACAAATGTGACCAAGAGCCTAACTACAACTTCTCTTTTCATATTTTATTTTCATATCTATGTCTATTACACATGTATTTACATAGATGGGTATGCATGTATATGTATATTATGTGTTGACAGATGCATGGACGGATAGATAGATGGATAGACAGATACATGGATAGATGGATGGATGGATGGATAGACAGATAGATGAATGCACAGGTGGATGGATGGATGGATGGATGGATAGACAGATAGATGAATGCACAGGTGGATGGATGGATGGATAGACAGATAGATGAATGCACAGGTGGATGGATGGATGGATGGATGGATAGACAGATAGATGAATGCACAGGTGGATGGATGGATAGATGGATGGATGGATAGACAGATAGATGAATGCACAGGTGGATGGATGGATGGGTGGATGGATAGATAGATAGATGAATGCACAGGTGGATGGATGGCTGCATGGACAGATAGGTGCATAGAGGCATATATTGATAGGTAGACAGATAGAGATGTAGAGATAGGGAGAGGCTCTTCCTTCTAAAACAGAACATTCTGTCACCTGGGGACTGGTGAGAACATTCCTTCTGCTCAGCCTAGTGGGTGACACAGTTTTGTCGGGTGGAAGTTAACAGCCTCTCTGTCCGATGCTACCTTTGTGTTGAACTCAACGGATGCTTGTTTGGACTGTGTCAATGCCCTTGCTCCCTGCACCTGAAAGGCTGTCTCTGTGGCCCTGCCCAGGGTAGAGGCCCTGACACATTCCCACAGCACCCACGTCCTTCACCTCTCGTGTTGCTCACTTGTTTACCTAAGCTCTGCTCTTGGCAGGAGGGGAGAGTGCGTTTTTCTTCACTGCTGTGTCCCAGCCCCTAACATGGTGCCTGGTGCATAGTAGGTACTCCCTAAATATTTGTCAAATAAATAAATGAAAGAATGAAACTATGTGTGAGATTACAAGGCCTCAGCCTGCTTTCATCTCCCTTGACAGTCTTGCACTTGACTGCAAACTCTGCTTCCCAGCACACTCAGGTCTGGAAAGATCATCCATCCACCCATCCATCATCTATATGTTTACCCATGCGTCTATATCACTATATGGAAAGCGTATGCTTTAATTTCACCAAATACTTCAACAAAGAACCCAGAAAAACCTTGCATGACTAAAGGAAAAATCCCAAGTTCTAAGGTGTTAGCAGGAGGTGCCAATGACCTCTTGCTAACACCTTAGAACTTGGTGAGAGAAGCCTGTGTCCCCTGGGTGGCTTCTGCAGACTGCACCCTGAGAGCTCCTGCTTGGACACAGCTGGAGGACAAATTCTCAGTGTGGTCCTCCTGCTTTGGCAACTCCCCCATGTGGCTCCTTTGCAGGAGATGGCGATCCTGTCCTGTTCCAAGTCTTGCCTAGTGCCCTCTGTCAGCTAGGAGGTCTGAGTTTTCCTTTGTTTGGGAAGCCCTGGGGTCACCCTGGGGCCCTATCTCAGGCCTCGTGAAGATGAGACCACAGGCATGGGGCCCTTTGACTTTTGATCACAGCCTCTCTTGGGTCAGTCTTGGCAGGTCGACTGGGAACAAGACTGCCTGGCTCCCCCCCTGCCCCAAGCCCCAGCAGCAGCCTCAGCAGCAGCCTGACTAGGATTCAGGGGAGGTCTCAGAGGCGGTTGTTCAACAAAAGCATCATACCCCATACCCTCTCCCCCACTGCCATGAGGTGGTTCTGCCCCCACAGGGTGGGAGCCCCTGCACTGGGACATATGTGGGGCTGGGGTTCCAGCCCTGAGTCTAGGTCCCTGTCTGGCATCTTGGGGACCGTCTTCATGGCTTTGCACACGTGCCTTCCCTTGGCCAAGCCTTATGTTCATGTCTGTTCAGAGGAGAAAAGAGCACACCTCTGGGGGAGGGCATGGGGATTCAGTAGCATAAGATGCATCAGCCACCATGCCTGACACCTGGCAGATGCCCAGACACTGCGAATTCCTTCGCTGTCCCCTCCCTAAGAGCTTTAGACACCAGGAGACCCCAGCGTGGGGAGGCAATGTGGAGGACACCCTGAAAGTGAGGGGAGCGGCTCCTTGCTACTTGAATGTGAGAAGACAGCCCTCTTCTTAAAGAGGAGGACCTCAGCAGCCTGAGGACAGATTTGTTTGTACAGAGGTTCCATTAGAAACAAATATTTTATGGCCTTTATGTTAACCAGCTCCATTTATGTCTCATAATCTTTAGTGCTAATATTGTGACAGGACAGAAAATCACAGGCCTAGCCTAAAGAAATACAGGTCTTTCGGTAATGTTTCCTAAATACACCCACTTACATATGCAAATATAAACCCATATGCTCAATGCACAGCTGCACACACCTGCACATGCATGCACACACCTGCTCAGATGCACACATGCACACATGGCACACACCTGCACTCATGTATGGGAACACACGTATGGGAATGCGCACACATGTATGGGAATGCACACACCTGCACAAGTGTACGGGAGTGCACACACCTGCACACATGTATGGGAGTGCACACACATGCACATGTGTATGGGAGTGCACACATGTACAGGAGTACACACACATGCATTCGTACATGCACACGTCACCCAAGCTTTTTGAGCAGCATCCCTTCCAGTGATGGAAGGAGGGCTCGGAGGTCTGGCGAAGGCCAGTTAGCTGATTGAATTGAGGAGATAGAGTGGGGTCTGGCCTTGCTCCTTGAGTATCTGCAGCCTGACCCTGGAGCTGTGGGTAGATGCTGCCTTCACTACTGGGCAGAGGCTGTCAAGGTCTCAGCCTCTTCTCCACTCCTGCACCCATGCTGCGGCACGAACGTGTGTGGCTGCCGGCCTTCTGATCATGTGCCAGGCAGGTGCCATTCAGGGGTCTGTGAGGAGGCTGAGGTGAGGCAGACACCCTCATGCCCTCACTGGGCTCCCTGGCTGCAGAGGTTGGATCTTATTTCACAGTTGCTAGGGGACTAGCCCTGCACAGGACTCTGAGAGCACCTGAGAAGCTTAGCAGCTCCCACGTGTCTCCACGTATCTGAGATGAGGCCAGGTATCACTCAGGGGGCATCACAATCCTAAGAGCAAGAGGTGACTATTGCAGCCAGTGTGGACAGGGTTCCTCTGGGAACAATGAGGGGACCAAGGGACGTTCGTCTGTTCATTTGTTCATGCTGCAGATGGTAATTAGGCACCTGTGATGGGAGAAGACAGACCACATGTAGCGGGTTGAATCGTGGCTCCCAAAAAGATGTGCTCACATCTGAATCCCCAGAAACTGAGACTGTGACCTTACTTGGAAAGAGGGTTTTTAAGACGTTATTAAGGATCTTGAGATGAGGAGATCATCCCAGATAATCTGAGTGGGCCCTAAATCCAATGACAAAGGCCTTTGTGAGAGAAAGGCAGAGAGACAGACACACAGAATAGAGGCAGCAGTTGGAGCGATGCAGCCACAAGCCAAACACCACCCAGAGCCCCCAGGGAGAGGCAGGAAGGGTCCTCCTCCAGAGCCTTTGGTGGCACTGCCACACCTTGATTTCAGGCTTTTATCCTCCAGCACCATGAGAGAATACATGTCTGTTGTTATAAGACACCAGTCTGTGGTCATTTGTCATGACAACCATCGGAAACAAAGGCAGTTATAACAAGGCAGGATCAGGGAGGGGACAGAGGACCTGTGGGTGTCTGGGAGCTGAGCAAGAAGCCCCTCATCTAGGTGGGTGCTTGGGGTCAGGCTGAAGGACAGTGAGCTCTCCACCTTCAGCACCTCTGGACAAACACAGCACATTGAAGGCAAAGCCCCAGGAGGAAGGCAGATCTCTCGTTTGCTCTGTGCTTGTCACTGTGACCCTAGTCCAACGAAAAGCAGAGAAGAGCCCATATTTCTCGGGTGCCTACGGATGGGCGGATGTGCAGGCACAGTGCTTGGTTTGGCAAGGAAAACCCCACAAACGGCAGCCCCGTGGTGCTCCCGCTGCCCGGGAGCATTAGTGACACCCAGAGGGGATGTCCTGAGGACCCCAGGAGCACACACGCCCCAGCACCCACCCCGAATGGCACTGCCCATTCCCACTCGGTGGGTAACCTTCTCCCCACAGGAGAGGCTGCTGCTGGAGCTCTTCTTCAGTCCCTCCGGCAACGCTTCAGGGCCAAGCACGAGCCGGGTGTGCGCAGGCCCTGCGCTGTCTCCCGAGCCTCCGACGTGCCCCCTCTAGAGTGGGTATGGTGGACGGGAAGGTGAGTCTTCTCCTTTACCAGCTGGCTGAGAACAGCAGGCTTCTTGAGCCTTTCCCAGAGCATCACAGTTGGAGCAGTGATTCACACATGACATCTGTGCAACACCGGCTCCCGTGAGACACTGGAAAATTCCACGGGTAAAAGAATTTCCAAAGTGAAAACTCCCCGAAGAGACAGGCAGGGGCTTCCTGTAGAACTACGGAACACACCGTGATTCAATGCACCTGGCCACCCTCCAGCTTTGTGGGGGCCCCGCCTCCTCAGGAAGAACACATCTCCCCTGGGGACGGGCTGGCATTTGCAGGGTCATCCAGCTTGACACCTGCTTTAGCTGATATCCGAGCGCTCGTTCTAGGGCTGACCTGTAGCTAGTCTTTCAAATATGGTATTTTGTTTAACGTCATGGCAATGACCATTCCCATTTTGTAGATGCAAAAAGGTACACCTAATTTGTCCAAGATCACCTAGGTCCCCTGTGGCAGAGTTGGGATCTGGCTTTTACTGTTTGCTGTGAGAGGCAAGATCTGATTGTCTTCTCTCTGGAAGGAAAGTGCTGCGTGGTGGCGACCAGGTAGAGAAGGAATTTATTCCTGAAGTGGCCCAGACACATCTGTGCTTGCTTGTCCTCTTCTGCCATGGGTGTCCTGCCACAGGGCTCAGAAGGACCGCAAACATGACAGTTTAACAGCAGTGCCCCTGGCAGGCATCTCGCTTTTTAAATAAATAAATAAAAATACTGCCACTGACTCATGACAGTGACTTGCATGTCATCCAACCATGTGGGGGAGTTTTACACAAATTCATTTGTTTAGTTTGGGGCTATTTTGGAATCTTGCTTTAATCTAATTTGTTGAGAGTTGACTCGATTAAAGGGTATTGATCTGGGGTGCCTAAAATTGCTGCCATTTGTCAATAGTGGCTTGCTTGTAAAATCTCATTGTTAATAGATCAAGGCTCAGGCTGTTCAATATGTAGTTATTACAGTTAGGATACAGACACAGCTTTTCCCTCTGGCACCCTGTGACAGATTAACACCATTGAAAGTTGCATACATTCCTTTCAAAGAGTTAGCTTTGTATTTGGGCCTTCTACCCCCACCCCCAAACCCCTCCCTTACGATTTGGGACTCAAAAGAAAAGTTCAAAGAACTTAGGAGAATGGTCAGGTTTCAAGAAACATGGCCAGGGTTACGTCAGTGGGAGAGCCCCGAGTTCGGGGACTACGTGGGCTGTCTTGTTGCTTTGTTGGACAAACACTGTCAGTCTTGACAGAACAGGGACGGATGTTGCTGGGCAGGCTGAGGACTGGACTGAGTGTGGCAGACGGTTTCTCTGAGCAGCTTTAAGGCAGAAATAATAACAATCAATTAATGAACATCCAATATTTCTGTATTACCTCCTTTGTATGAACTGCTCTGCTAGAGGCTTGATAAATATTTGTTAGTACATGTTTTTGTATTTCAAATAAGAAAAGCTACTGATGGAGAGCTGGAACAACTGAAAAGGGTCTGGCAATTTATCTGGTCCAGTGCCCTTATTTAGAGGGGGAAATTGAGGGTCTTCTCTGCAGACCAGCATGCACCCAGCAGAGGCTATGATCCGAGAGACCTGGGGCTAAGGGACGGAGCTCGCTGGCCACGGCTCCTGCCTCCCAACCCGTGCAGGTTGGCAGTGGCGATCTGAAAGCAAACTCCATGAGATGGGAGAACGTTCACTGTGGCTGTTCATGCATTTCCATGGCAAGTTTGCAGAGTTCCTTGCCCAGGCTGCTCTGTCTCTTCCCAGGACTCCGAACGACTGGGCAGGCTTTGGAGCGCTTGGTCCCGTGGACACAGAACTCTGCTCTTGGTCTCTCAAATCTCACTGGCACTGGATGAAAAGTCCTTTGAAAAGGCTCTCTCCCCTCTCAGCATTTCATCTTCTCATTTTGAATCCGGAGAGACTGGCTTTTCCCTCTTTTTTCCCCTTTGTTCTTTCTTTAATGTGCTGCAGAAATGTCTTGGGGAGCAGGATCCTCTGCAATGTGCACTAGGAATGCAGGGTCACCAGGGAACCCCTGGCTCCAAGCCTGGCCTCCACAGGACGGGCGTATATTCTGCAGATGGCTGGTTTAATGGGCACATCAGAGGCAGAAGTTCCCGGCAGTGTTTGCAGCAGGGGTGGGAGCAGTGCGGCAGGATGCCAGCGAGGCAGTTGGGGTGCATTTCTGTGACCATTTGTGCATTTTCTTGCCTCAATGGCCCTCCGTGGAGTTGTAGAGCAGGAGGGGCTCTGATGCAGGGGGTCAGCTTCCTGCCTCCAGGCACCATGGGTGCCTGTTGGGTTGAGGAGCTCAAGCTTTGCAGAGAGCCCTTGGCTGGGCTGAAAGGTTGTGCCAGGAACACTTGAAGGGTCTGCTCAGAGCTGTTTGCAATGCATAGGCATTGGAGGGGCCTGTTTTCTAGCGCTGTTCTTTTATTCATAAGCCTGCGTTTGAGAGGCTTGTAAATGACATTACCAATTTTGTATTAAACAGGCCTGGCAAGGCTGGCCACATTTCTATATTTTGGGCTTCACTTGGGGGGGCAGATGGGCTTATGAGCCAATTGCTGTTTTAGGCATCTTAAGGATATGCCAGTGTCTTGGCTTTTTAATCTAAAAGTCGTTAGGGAGCTCAGAGCTAAGTTGATGGGCAAACCACTCTTGTTCATGTCCTTGGCAGCTAAGTGGGAGGGCAGACCTGTCCTGGAGCCTGGGCACCTACTACCTCCTCCACCTTCAGGGTGATGCTCACACATCTGGGAAAAGCCCTGGGACAGGAGAACAACAGGGTTGACTGCTCCCCCTTGGGTCCAAACCGTCATCCGTGGGCTGGAGCTGGTTTCTCTGCTCAAATGGAGCAGTGCCAGCCTTGGGAGCCAGGAGCCGTCCTGGGCTGAGTTCAGAGAGGTGGGGGGTCCGCCATCCCTTGCTTTCTCCCGCCACTGGTTCCAAACCTAGCTCCAAGTGGCGTCACAATGGGAGCTTTTAAAATCCTGGTCCTTCGGAGAAGAATCCAGGAGTGAGTATGATAAAATGCAGCCAGTCCCAGGCCGCTCTGTCTGGAGACAGGCAAGGGACATTTTCCTTGTGCCTGGTACAGAAGGAGACAATTACTGTTTGACTGCAGGCGCAGCACGGGACCTGGCATGTGGTAAGTAGGCACTGCGCGTTTGTCGAATGAACGTTGGAGCATCTTAGTACTGACTCCTGGTTTCTGGATTCATGAGCACCGACTAAAACAAGATATAAAGTAAATGCCTTTTCTGGAGCTTTTTCAAAGCTCAAGTGGTGTTTGTTTTAGTAGCCACAGCCTTCTCCTTCTGGAATGTTCTATAGGGTGTCAGTGGGTATTGTATATAGCTGCTCATAAAAGAGTTTCTGTGGTTAAGTCAGTTTGGGAAACATTTGGACGCACAAAATTTCTTTGCTGCAGGACTTCTCAGAGCCTTCATTCAGTCCACAGCACTCTCGGGGTTCGGGAGCAGAGACAGCAATCAATGCTTCCCACTCTTGGGTGAGTAAAGAAGGTTTTCTTCTTTCAAATCGAGAAACTCTGGAAATTGCATTCTGGAGCTGCTCTGTTCAGTATGGTAGCCACTAGCTATGCGTGGCTTTGTAAACTGAAACAAATTAAAATGATGAAAATGAACTAAAATTTAAACTTCACGTCCTTGGTCACAATAACCCCATTTCAGGTGCCTGATAGCTACACGTGGCTGGTGGCTACTAAATGTTCTTGTCATTCTAGAATGTTCTGTTGGACAGTGCTGGTCTAGAGGGATCTTGGAGGTGAGAAAACAAGACACTGGGCAGATGGACTTTGAAGGGAGCTCCACGGCCCCCCAGAGTTGTTGCTGTCTGAGCCCCTCTGTGAGTCACGCAAGGGAATATCTGTGTCTTGAACAGTGGGGATGAAATTAGCTCATATTTACGGAGCGCTTACCACGTGCCGGAGGTTGCTCTTAGTACTTCACACATTTGATCTTATTGGATCCTCAGCAGGATTCTCTGAAGTGCTGTTCTTAATACCCAGACTCTACAGGCAGAGGTTCCAAAGCACTGAAGTGAAGACAAGCATCACACAGATAAGACATTTATGGGGCTCAGGACTAAACCCAGGTAGCCTGAGACGAGAGGCCGTGCACTTAAGCACAGAGGAGGCTGTGCTGACTGCACTGGGGGGCACAGCTGTGAGTCCCCCCACCCCATGCACCTTAAACCCCTGCCTTAGGGAAGGACGACCTATGGCTGTTTCCAGCAACCGTGTCCAACCTCCAAGGATGAAAGTGCTCTGCCTTCAAGGATCTTCAGAATAATGCTCCCGGCTCTCAGACCGTTCCCAAAGAGACTCAGCTCCTCCACAGCCGCACGTGTCCAGCCTCTTCAACTGAAGGGCTGTCGTCTGCTGTGATGCATGGTTGTGGTGTCTTGTGGACAAACAGCCGTGGTTCTGTGCCCTCACTCTGCATGTGCCCGCATTTAATGCAGTGGGTGGAGGAGGGTGTGCGTGGGTGTCTTCACGCAGGTGTGCTGGTGGGGTTGGGGCCAGGCCCTGATGAGAGAGCTTTCTTCCGTAGATCATAGAGGCAAAAAGATTCCGTGCCCAAAACAGATTTTAAAAATAGCTTGAAAGGCTGAAAGCAAGACACAACAGACAGTTCCACTAAATTTGCTGTCTTCAGCCTAAGTGGATGCTGGAAGCACTCGGTCCTGTTGAAGCATGCTCGTCTGGCTCTGGGGTCATGTCTGGACGTTTCAGACATGGAAATGCAAGCTTCTGGCAGGAGTTCCTTTTCCTGTTGAGCTGAGCTGCGTTTTGTTTGCTATTGTGTTGTACAAGGTGGCAGGAGGCATCAGGTCAGCCTGGTGCTGTGTGTGTGTGTGTGTGTGTATGTGTGTGTGTGTGTGTATGTGTGTGTGTGTGAGAGAGAGAGAGAGAGAGAGAGAGAGAGAGAGAGAGAGAGAGAGAGAGAGAGAGAGAGAGAGAGAGAGAGAGGCTAAGGCCACTGAGAGGCTTGTCCCAAGAAGCCCGTTCCCTTGCTTTCGTGTAGAACCCACCTCCATATTTTGGCCTAAACCAGGTCTGGTAGTGGAGGAAAAGCCACCTAGGAGCTCAGGCAGGTCCTTCATGTTGAGAAAAGTCTTGGGCCACTCCAGGACCAACGACCTAACCTTCCCCTGGCCAGCGTGATGGCCCCTGCTTAGAAGGGTCTTGTGCTTGGTTTAAGGCTTTGCTCTTGCCATCTTCTCAGTAATTTTTTATCTTTGAACTTGGGTTTTGCAAGCCAAGTCCAATGGGACCCTGGAGCATGCCTGTGAACAGAGCAGATGCATGTGATAATGCATGTGATAAGTGTCCGCGTTTCCTCGCCACTCCACCTGCATGTGGCAATCATAGGCCCCATAAGCTCAGGATTCCCCGAACCATGGGAGTTCAGCAAGGCTCAAGGTGGGCACAAGGTCAGCGGGCTATGTCTACGGCAGAGCAGGACACGACGGCCCTGAGAAGCTGCATTTTCCACCGGGAAATGTAACTTGCTTCCTGAGCAGAAAGAAGGCATTGGTATCCCGAGAAACACGAGTGACCAAGAAGCTCTATCATGTCCTCTGACTCACGTGGCTTCCCTGTAGAGGCAGCCACTTATGCCAGAAACAGTGATGCAGAGGAGGGGAAGGAGAGGGGAGCCCGTAGTTCCTTTTCCTGTCAGTCCTTCATTGCTCACCATAAGCCAAAGGTAGAGGGTGTTGGTGAACGTGCCCAGTCAAGAAAGGAAATAAAAACAGCTGTTAGTTTTGTGTGGCATTTCCGTGTCCTGGTAAGAGCACGGTATGTGTTCATGAATGAGCTATGGAACAGGAATCGTGCAATTCTGGTGACTCCACATACAAACTAAATGCTCTTATATTTGCATTTAAAACTGACATTGCACAGTATAAAGATGAATGGTAAAATCCATGACAATAATTTAAGATTTAAACTTTTTGTACTTAGAATGACATTACATAGCAAATAAAAATGATCGTGACAAATCAAGAGGCTGTGGAAGAAAGGAAAGGAGTTCTTGTGTTAGGACCTTTAGTGTCACTTTTTTTGCACTGGGCCTTGCCAATTATGTGGCAGGTGCTGGCCACACCTTCCTGTCCTACGGTTCTCTGGTTGGGGTTACAGGTGGGGTTGGTCCTCGGCAGGGCCTCAGTGGCTCCTCTTCCTCTGATCTATTTTGATATGTTCCTTTGCTACCTGACAGCAGACTATGTATGGACCCTTCCTTCCTGCTCTCACCCTTCTGCTTTCTGCCATGGTCTGACAGTCCCTCCCTGGAATCCCTCCCTCTGGTCCCAAACATGCAACTTTTCCATGCATGTGTTATTCACAGGATTAATAAGGACAAGCCCCTTGGCCAAGCCCCATGTGCCATGCAGAAACTGCTGACAGACAGATGACCGAGGTCCCTTTTCAGCATTTCTATTTCTGTGGAGCCTCCCTCCCTCTGCCAGGGTCTGCTCCAGACCTACTCAGAGAACTTTTGGTGCACGTATGTATGTATGCATGGATGGTGGATGGATGGATGGATGGGAATGGATAAATGGGTGGATGAGTGGGGAAAGGATGGATGGACAGATGGTGAGTGGATGGACGGATGAATAACGGATAGATGGATGATAGTGGATGGATGGATGAACAGAGGGAGGGTGAATGAATAGATGGATGGAGAAAGGATGGATGGATGGATGGATGGAAGGACGAATGGTGTAACTGAATAAATTCCTCACCTGTTTATTGAGTGCCTGCTCTGTGACAGGTACTGTTCTAGGTGCAGAGGATGCATCAGAGAACAGAACAGACGATGCCCTGCCTCCAAGGAGCATAAGTGTGCCCAGAGAATGAATGAATGAGCAAACAAACAAGTGCCCTGTGGTGTCCGCCATGGGAAGACTTCATCCAAGTTGTGCAGAACACTGACACTCACAACTAGGCCACATGCTGCTGGATGCAGTGTGGTGTGGGAGGAGCCCCGAGAGCCACTGGCATTTGGAGAAGAGCAGCGAGGTGGGGGACATGGTGCAGGTAGGAAGGCTTCACTCAGGATGGAGTGGGGTGGTCAGGACTTGACTGGGAGAAGCTGTGGAATAATAAGTGTTAGGGGTAGACCTGCCAGCCGGGGTGCAGGGTACATGAGGACAGCTTGGAGTGGATCAGGCCTTGTTCATGTGACTAGAGGGGGGTGGATTGTCCTTGGGCTGTGGTCAGGCTGATGGGGGCCTGAAGCTGACTTTGGTCCAGGCCAAAGTGTGTGAGAAAGAGCCACTGAGAGCTGCTGAGCAGAGTACTGCACTACCTCCAGAACAAATGGCTCTGCTGTCCCCTTTCCTGACCCCTGGTTCCAGGGCAATGGGCTGGATACAGAGCTGGCCTGGAGGGGGTTCTGCCAGGCAGGAAGAGACCCAGGCAGGCGCGGGCTCCATCCACCACAAATCCCACGTGCTGCCTACCTCTCTCCACCACCATCTCAGAAGCATTGCTGCTCGATGAGAAGCACGCAGGACCTGGGGAGTGTGCCTGGAGTGGGGACACAGAGACACAGAGGGAATGTTTGTAGCTGCAGCAGGCTGAGACTCCAGTGCAGAGGCCTAGAGCTCCTAGGCAAGGCGGGAGAGCAGCTGCCTCAGGGATTGAGCAGCATTTCCCTCCCAGCCTCACGAGGTGTTGCAAGGATCAAATTAGATAATGGGGCTGCACACATAGGCCTGGGGTGTCATTAAAATGACTGTCAGTGGTGATCTTCTCCTGGGGGCACATTTTGCCCAGGAGAACAGGTGGGGAACTTGAGGGGCTGAGCCCCCAAAAGTTGGTGGGACGTGGAGGGTAAGGGTGTCGTGTAGAAGAGGCCCGGCTTCTCTGGCCCTGGCCTTCTCTGGGGAGCTGTCTGCTGACATCTCTTTGCAGGATCCAAATCCTAGGTCCTGCCAGGTTGCTTCACCATCCCTGGCCACCTGGCCTCCATCCCCAATCCAGGTCAGCCATTTACATGATGACCCTGGGCGGAGGTCTAGAGGGGGCTGGTTGGTTGCTTGGCAACCAGACAGGATGGTTGTTAAGTGTCTGATGAAAGGACTGAGTCTCCAGTGGGCAGCCACCCAGGCCTGACACCCAAAGGCCACTTCTCTGGGCATGGCCTGACCCTCCATGGGCCGCAGGCGTGGGGCAGCCTGTCTGCCTGCTGTGCTGTTCTGCCACTGGGTTTGGACAACTGTGCTTGTTTTTCCTAGAAATCTGACGTTGGATACCAGCCTGGATTTATATAATAGTTTTCCAATGGGTCTAATGCGTCAGTAATCAAGGCCCTGTGCAGACTTTGCAGATATACAGTGACCCTGGTATTTTATTCCTTGCTAACCTTCAATTTCTGTTCCTGACCTTTTTCTGTGAAATATTTCAATATAAATAATGCAGTTTTGCAAACACATTGCCCTGATTACTTTGTAGGGCCCTGATTCTCCATGTGTGAAAGTCTCTGAAGTAAGTAGTAATTTGTTCTCCTTTCTGGTAATTGCTGTTTTAGAAATAGCTTCTTCAGACGTCTGCCACAAATTGGCATCGCCCTGACTCTCCGAGGCGTGCTTGCCAGAGCAGCTGCTGGATGCATACTTCTGCAAAGTCCCGGTGCAGAGTCCTGGAGGCAGACAGACTGGGCTGCAGGAAGAGGGGAGGAGCAGGCTTTTGGCTGTCACCTGTCCATGCACCCTGAAGGTAACCTCCATGTAGGTGCCCAGGAGAGAGGAAAGAGGTGTTCTGTCCTCTCCATCTGCTGCTGCCAACTTGGAGGCTTATGATGTCCACGGCTGCATCTTGAGCCCGGGCACAAGGCTGGCCCGGACAGTGTGCTGGCCAGACAGGGGTGTGTGTGCAGAAGTATAGCAGCGGTCCTCCCCTGGAAGAAACGTGCAAACAGATGTGAACCTGGAACTTGTCTGTCACATGTGTCCTGAAGTCGACCATTTCTTTAATTTCCAAAATAAAACCCTTCGTGTCCCCTTCCTGGCTGTGCTGCACATCTGTGGGTTTTGCTCCCAATTCTCCTTTCTTCTGGAAGCAGTCCCCAATTGTCCTCGTTGGACAGGTGTGTGGCAATGCTTTATGGCAGCCACAGGAAACCCACACATGCAGGGACTAGAGTCTCCATGTGGAGCTGCTAGTATTTGTAAGGGAGGACCTGGGGACTGCTGGGTGAGGGTCTCAGATGAAGACTAGAGTCAACCTAGAGTGGTGGACAAAGTTGTCGACCAGAAGAAGGAACCAGGAAGGACTGTGCAGCTCTCTCCGCTCAGGGCTGCTGCTGGGGAGGTGTTTCTAGGATGGGAATCTGAGCAGGCTGCCCGGCAGCTGACCTCCCCGCTGTGTGTTTACTCAGTGTTCCTGGGATAAACTCCTCAGTAGAGCGCCTGGGTCACCCTTTTATCCACTTTCTGCTTCATTCACTCATCCATCCATCCATCCATCCATCCATCCATCCATCCATCCATCCATCCATCCGTCTCTCTGCCTGTTGTCCCTCATCCAGCTTGTATATTTCTTCAGCCTCATGGGCTACCACGTACTTCACAGCCCACCTTCAGCAAAACTGGGGCCTTGCAGCTCTTGGAACATGTAATAGCAGCAGCAGCAGCAGCAGCAGCAGCAGCAGCAGCAGCAGCAGCAGCAGCAGCAGCAGCAGCAGCAGCAGCAGGAGCAGCAGCAGGAGCAGCAGCAGCAGCAGCAGCAGGAGCAGCAGCAGTAATAATAACCTCTCCCGTGCATAATTACTTACTTGCCAATTAAGAAATATGTGTCTGGGAGGGAGACCGATGCTCAGGGAGGGTGTTGTCATCACACAGCTGGGCCGGCTGGCCCCAGGGCCCCTACCTTCATGCTGGGCACGGGCTGTTCCTCCTGGAGCGCCTCCTCATGGCAAATGCCTGCTTGTGCTTCAGAGGAAACTTGAAATGTCCTTTCCTCCATGAAGCCCTCCTGGCCTCCCCCAGGCACCTCCTGTACCTCCTTTTTTGGGATGCCCTGTGGTTGCTCCGGCTACACTGGGAGGATCACGTGATCCTTTGTGTGTTCCCTGAGGGCAGACATTGAATCTTTTTGGCCTCCGTGTTCTCTGTACCAACGCAGGTTCCAGCATATCATGGGTGCTCAATTAATGTTCAAAAAGGGAACGTGTGAATGAGCAAACGTGCAGGGATGTCTCTGCGTGTCCCCAGAGGCTAACCTGTAAGGGGCAGAAACCTGCCTTTCTTCCCTCTCTGTGGAGGGCCCCCAGCTGACATGTCGACCCAGTGGGAGGGGGACGGCCCTTTTCTCTACTCCTGGGTGGCGGCTGTGAGGGAAGAGGTGGATGGCCAGGGGCTTCCAGCCACCCTCTCAAGTAGCTGTATCCAACCCACCAGGAGGACTGCCGGGGAAGGGAGAAGGAAATGAAGATGGGGGTCCTTCCTCCCCCCCGAGGGGCTGCCCCAAGTCCCTGCTCCCCAGGACTGGGAACAGAGCATGCTAATCTTTGGCGGCTGTCTTGAGCCCTTGATGATTAATTTCCGTGGAAGATTAGAATCCAACAGCAGGGAAAGAGCCGAGCACTAATCTGTAAAGTTCCTGGGGTAACTTAATTTACATGTTTTTAATGATTGCCTCCCACCGGAGCATTCTAGAAGCTAGGTAGACCTGCACACCAAGAGCATTCTAAGTGGGCTCACATCATAAGGGCCACAGCTCTGAGGGTGAACAGCTTGAATGACCTTCCTGAGGCCTGAGCTCCTTGCCCCTGGGACATTTTCCTTGGCAAATGTCTGTGTACCTCAGTCTGCAGAGGGCAGATACTCCAATCCTTCCTTTCCAGAGCTGGATAAACCTGGCACAAGTTTGCTGTGATGGCTGGAAACACTTGGACCCATTCTTGCAGCTTGAACTGCAGATTTGACAAGCCTCCCCCTCCAGGGACTCTCTGCCCAGACCCAGCAAAGTCCCAGACAGTCCACTGGGGGCACCAGGCTAGATACAGCGGACGAGGGATCCAAGGAGCAGACTCACCAGGCGGCTGTGACCTCCTCCGGCAGGTGATTTGGAGCTAATTGGAGGACTTGATGATGTGTGTTGCAAATAGCTGGAGACTCTGTTGGTTCTGCTGATCGTTGCCCTGGGTTGAGTCATATCCCCCCAAAATTCACATTCACCCAGAACTTCCCAATGTACCTTATATGGGAATAGAGTCTTTGCAGATGTACTTAGTTAAGATGAGGTCATGCTGTGTTAGGGCCAGCTCTTAATCCAATATGACTTGTGTCCCTATAAGAAGAGAAGAGACGCACACAGAGGCAGTCTGCAGAGTGAAGGTGGAGGCAGAGATTAGAGCCCTGTGTCCACAAGCCAAGGACAGCCGAGGACTGCCAAGGACCACCAAGGACTGATGGCAGCCACCAGAGCTAGGAATGGATGAGGAAGGACCCTCCTCTAGAGCTTTCAGATAGAGCCCGGCCCTGCCCACAACTGCATTTCAAACTTCTGGTCTCCAGAAGGAGGAAAGAATATGTTTCAGTTGTTTTAAGCCCCCTGGTTTGTGGTGCTTTGTTGTGGCAGCTGCAGGACATGAACACGGTCACCCTCCCTCGCCTCTGCTTTTCTCCTGGCGTTGGGTCTCATGAGGAGCCTGTCTGCACCTGTCCTGGAGGTGCATGCTCCGAGCTGTCTGCTCAGAGCGTGTCCCTGGGAACCTCTCCTAAATGGCAGCAGTGGCACTGGGGACTCTGTCTGAACCACAGGAGTGCCTGTTTTGAGGAATGGGCCCTGGGGGGCACTGCCTTGCTGTGGCTGTTGCCTCAAGCAGCCTGGAAATTCTGGAGTGACAGACACAGACACGACCTCTCTTCTTCCTTGGGTGACCCTCCCGGGGGTGCTTGCTCAGGTGCAGCAAACAGAGAGGGTGTCTGTGCTCCCTCCCTGATCATCTGGCTGACCTCTGCTCTGTACCTTCCCTGCCCCTCACCTTCAGCAGGACTCGTGTTTCCCTATTGCATTTGCTCAGTGTAAAGCAATGTCCAGGGAGAGGGACAGGATGAGGGACCCCAGGACAGCATGCCACAGGACTGTCAGAGGAGGCAGCTTGCAGAGGAAAGAGCACATGTTTTAGTTTCATTTGCTTACTTGCAAAATGCCGGTAGCACTCCAAGCAACCCGCTATCAGCACTGTAGGTTGTCAATGTTTTGTACCATGCGATCTCTGTACAGACAATAGTTGCCAGCTTACATGCCTGGGATGGTGGGCAAATGGGGCAGAGGACACGTGTGGGAGTTTTTGTCTGGGGAGCTTCTCTCCCTGTTCTAACTTCCCCCTTATTTCCCCCTGGGGTGTAATAGTTAGCTATTTTTGTAATAAGCCTGCTTAACAAAATACCCCAAATCTCAATGGCTCACAATGACAAACATGGAATTTTCTTGCTCATGGTCTGCAGGTGGCTCTGCTTGAAGCTGCAGCTCAGATTCGTGTCTGCTCCACGTGACTCTCATTCTGAGTTCAATGCTCCCTGGATCACGCTCCTCTCATGGCAGGTGGCAGAGCTGTTAGAAGGACAAGTGGAACCATGCAACTCTTCTTAAGGCCTCAGCTTGGAACTGGCACTTGGTCGGTTCTGCTGTCATTCCACTGGCCAAAGCAAATCATGTGGCCAAGCCCACGTGTATGGGATGGGGCAGAGTACTCCTTCCCCAGGAGAGCTGTGGCCAGAGAGGGGGGAGAAAGAAGAACTGTAGGCAGACGGTACATCCCACCCATGGGATTACCTCCCTGTGTGGTGTGCAGTTCTGATGGGATGATCAACCAAGGGGCTCTGCCATCCCACAGTGGAGACTGAAGGGTCCCTGGAGATTTCTAAGCACAGATCTGGCCTCTCCTGCCATCTTGGTAGCCATGAGACCTATGCTCAGTGGCTCTGGATCTCTCTGCCCCAGTGCTTTGAATCTTGACTGGAATGATAAAAATTTAATAAATGATTGCAGAATATGCCTGCTGGTTGTAGATCACTCCTGCTGGTTATAGACCATACCTGCTGACTGCAGACCATTCCTGCTGGTTGTAGACCATTCCTGCTTGTTGTGTACCATTCCTGCTGGTTGTAGACCATTTCTGCTGGTTGTGGATCATTCCTTTTGGCTGCAGATTATTCCTCCTGGTTGTAGACCATGCTTGCTGGCTTCAGATCATTCCTGCTTGTTGTAAATCATGCCTGCTGGCTATAAGCCATGCATGCTGGTTGCAGACCATGCCTGCTAATTGTAGACCATGCCTGCTGTTTGTAGACTATTCCTGCTGACTGTAGATCATTCCTGTTGGCTGCAGACCATTCTTGCTCGTTGCAGATCATTCCTGATGATTGCAGACCATTCCTTCTGTTTGTAGACCACTCCTGTTGGCTGCAGATAATTCCTGCTTATTGCCGACCATACCTGCTGGTTGCAGATCATTCCTACTGATTGTAGACCATACCTTCTTGTTGTGGACCATGCCTGCTGGCTGTAGACCATGCCTGCTGGTTGCAGATCATTCCTACTGATTGTAGACCATACCTTCTTGTTGTAGACCATGCCTCCTGGCTGTAGACCATGCCTGCTGGTTGCAGATCATGCATGCTTTCCATTGGCATTGCCAGGTGAGACCCAAATGATCTCTGTTTTCCACAAGACATTCTGGAATTGCTTGGCTCTTGGTCTACAGGCTTTCCCTTGGTCTTGAGAGCTCCCCTCACTTCTCTCTGATACATTTCATTTTTACTTAAGCTAGCCTGCAGCTGGAGAACACCTACTCCTACAAAAGGCTTGCAGAGAAACATGGCACCTGCTTCATAACTAGACTGAGTTGGCCTGGTGTCCCAAAATTTCCCTGGGGAAGCAGGCTGGCTTCTCCGCTGAGTGAGTTTGTGTGTTCACAGTCAAGAACTTACTGAAGATTCCATTTACATGAGATTTCTAGAATAATCAAATCTATAGAGACAGGAGATTAATGGTTGCCTAGGGCTAGGAGTTTTGGGGGAGAAATGCTATTGAGTCTGGTGCGTCTTTTAGGGGTGACAAAAATGTTCCACAATTAATCGAGGTGATCATCGCACAACTCTGTGAATATACTGAAAAATGCTGAATTGTACACTTTAAATGGAAATTTTTTGGTGATTACGGTGGGCAGGTGGGGGTAGGATCTGTGACTGGCATCTAGTAGGTAGAGGCCTGGGCTGCTGCTGAACTTGGTCCAATATGAAGAACAGTCCCCACAACAAAGAATGATCTGACCCCAAATGTCCGCAGAGCTGTGGTGGTGAAACCCTGCAGTAGAACGGAGCTGTTAAGAGTGGGTTCCTCAGAGTTAAACTGCCCAATTTTAAGTCTTGGCTCCAGCCCTTACTAAAGCTATGGACTTGGAAAATGATCTACTTTTCCCATGCCTCAGTTCCCATCTGTAAAAGACTGGATGGTGACAACACCTGCCTTCTGGTGGAGAGGCAGCCCAGGCAAGGCCTGCCTCCCCAGCCCTCTGCAGCTCGAGGTGGCAAGAGCTCCCCTGCCTGGCAGGAGCCACCGAGGGCGGGGCTCTGAGCCACTGGACCTCTGCCCTGCTTGCACAAGTCGTTTCAACCTTGTAAATATCAGTGTTTGGGTTTGTATAAAAAATCTGAGCTAAAAACCAAAGTGATTCTTTTATGGGTAACGTCAAGCTTAAATTATGTAGGAACTCAGAATAATGATAAAAAGAAGGATTGCCTTCAGGGAGGACTTTTGGGATCTAGTGCTGTGCTCAGTGCACTGAGAGCATCGTCTCATTTCATCATGAGTGCACGGGCTAACATTGCGGAGAGGAAGAAATCGAGGCCCAGCGAGCTGGGGGCCCCTCCGTGGACACGCAGCTGGTGCATGGTGTGGGACCAGATCCCGTGCTTGTGACCAGAACGCTGTGTTCACTTTTCATTCTATTCTTTGAAAGGAATAACCTGGAACGATCCTGGAAGACCCCCCTGCCATCCTTCATTCCAGGACCCCAGAGACCTGCCCGAATTAGCTGATCATTTCTGGTTCCCCAGTCCCCACCTTGCTGTTGGCCAAAAGCTTTCCATCAGCATCAATCCTAATGTTTTCGGGCAAGTCCTTAAATTAAATTCCTTGGAAATGGTTTTGTTTCAGTGAACCAGATTGGAGTAGCTGGAATCATTTGGAGTAGAACAGACGCCACGACGGAGGCACTGTCCCCTGCCACGCCAACTGCCTGTCACCTCCCGTTTGGGGGACACCATCACCGGGACAGCCAATAAGGGTGACATCTCAAGTGTGTGAACAGAGCCGCAGTCAGAAAGATGATGTTTTCTCAGCACTGCGGGGCGAGTGCCCAGCAGAGCTCCCCGGCGGGGCTGCGGGTGAGATGCCCGGTGAACTCACTGTCGGGTCCCATTAGCGTCCGCACTTGGGGACAGCTGTGTCCCCACTACCATGCTCACAAAGAACATGGAGCTCTGACCCAAGGCCTCTGAAACCCAAAGCATGGGAGGAGTGGGCCCGGTTATGACGTCTCTCTATGTGACAGCTTGGCCACTACATACTGCTTACTGGGCCTCCGAGTGTCCTGGGGTTGCAGCTCCATTGCTGACCGAGTATGTGACCTTCCCAAGCCTAGTTTCTCTGTTTCTAAAATAGGAGTGATAATTCCCATCTCAGAGGACATTTGTGAGAGTCAGGACAGGGTGGAGGACAGGGCGCCGAGCCTGGGCCTGGACCGCCCACGAGGGCATCCTGGCTCCCGCTTCCCACGCAGGGCTCCAAGACACCTCACAGCCCCTCAGTAGCGTCTCCTTGAGATCTCCTTGAGGGCTGTGGGGATTAATTGAAATAACACATGTGCAGGATTTTAACTAGTTCCTGGAACACAGTAAGCTCTCAATATAGTTAGTTAATATTGCTATTAATTGAGGTAATGTCCATAATTACTCAGTATACTGTGCAGCATTGTTACTGCAAGAATGTCTCTGAGAAGAAATACTGGAGAAAATGAAGTGGGCATCACCCAAGAGGATTTGCTTGAGTAATTTGATGGGGTGTAAGAAGCTCACGGTACAGGACTAGATGGTACCTGGCACAGGTCCGGCTGTCCACCCCCTTTCAAAAACAAATCACTCAACAGTCAAATGTTGGTGAAAACGGAAGTCAGCTTTTACTCAGGAGCACCTGTGACGTGAGGAGAGGTGTTAGGCCAACCCATCTCCCTGGTAAGCCTGAAGGAGAAGGGCCAGAGGAAAGCCTCCCTGACTCAGATTTACTGAGGGGTTTTTAAAGGGGGGGATGAGAGAATGGAACGTGGGAAAGGAAGAGCAGAGGGGGCGGGATGTGAGCAGCAAGGACGTCGTGCAAGGTGTCAGGTGCAAGGTTCTCGCCAAGATTCTGCTTTCTTTCCCATCGTTGCTGTTATCTCAGGGTCTGTGTAGTACGTGCAAGTCTGTAGCTTCAGGCTGGCTAGAAAACAACATTACATTCATGTAAACGATGTCATCTTGCCCCATACCAAAGTTCAAAATATTAAATAACCGTGGGAAAAGAAGAAACCCAGAGAAACGTGTGCCAGGAAAAAAAGCCTGTGTCCTTTTATAATTTGCCTACAGCCCATGTGGTTTTAGGACCCGACATGGCTTCAGAACTGCTCACTCTAACGTAGATATGAAAATGTGGTGTGACTGTGGCTTCCGATAATTGCTGACAGTATTGGGCTGCACCCCCAGGTGGCTCTTGCATTCACCCAAGCTTTTATTCACAGTAACATGGAAGGGTGCTATGTCTGCCTAGAGTCTCCACACAGGTGACAGCTCCCGGTGGATCCTCCCCAGGTACCATCTCCCCTGACCCCAGTGCCCTCATTGTCCCCGCATCGCGGCACGTGTCAGAGGGTGTGGTGCTGACTGGTTTTCTGGGGCATATCATCCGTGGATTAGGCCATTGATTAGCTCCTTCCTCCTGTATCCCCCAGAGATGGCACACAGGAGGTGTTTGTGGGATGAACGAGGGATCCCGTCACCAGGCCAGGAAGACACGTCATCTGTCGCAGCTTGTGGTGAGGTCAGTGTTGGGGCAGAAGCAAAGAAGAATCATAGGTGCTGTCTGCGAGGCTGGGAACACCATGCTGGTGCCATGGCTGGGAGCACTGGTAGGACTCTGCTGGGCAGAGAAGGATGGGGAGGCATGTGGGGTGGCGGGCACAGCTGGAAAGGGGCACCGTGGTGGAGCAGGACCGAGGCAGGCCCACCTCTCTGTTGTGAGTGACGGCCCAGTGCCTCAGGCCCGTGGCACTTCCAGGGGCCCCTGGAATGTCTTAACTGCTTCTAAAATCAGAAGGAAAAAAACAAACTTTCAGGTCAAAGAAAAATGTTTTAGTATATACACGGATTTATTCCTCTTTACGCCAATGCCATTGTAATATATAATTTCAATATGTTTTTATGGAGAAAGAGCCAGTGAAATTCATACTGTGGCCCTATTGAAGGACACTTGGAGGAGTTTCCCTTTCTTTTTAGGCCATGGGCAGCCATCAGAGACTTCCAAACAGAAGAGGGACAGTCCTGTCTGATGGTGAGAAAGGACACTTTGGAGATAGCAAGGGATGGGTGGAGTGGGTATCCTGAAGGAGACACATTCAAGAGTGCTGGGTGCCTCTGTGGGGGTGCTGGGCATGGTTTGGCTGCCTGTGGCCGCGGGTGGATGTTGGCTGGGAGCAGGGAGAGGAGAGGCTCCTGCTTTCTGCACCTGCCAGCCAGCAAAGGGGCAGAGCCTGGGGCCCACGGCTCATGGCTATGCTCACAAGCTGGTTCACCTGCTGTGATCTGCCTGCCACCTTCCAGGGCAGGGACCACACGGAGTCTTGCCAACTCTCGTGTTCTTGGTGTTCGGCACCCGGCACATATTAGGGCTGCAATACACAGTTCTGAGTCATTAGTGAATGATTCCTTTGATTTCTGAATTAAAAACGCCCCACGCCCATTGAAAGGACGTATCTAATGACACACATTGTCCTTAGATCTACAGAGAGAAAGAAGGGGTTGTCCCTCTCCTCACCGAGGGTTTGTCCCCCGAGACCACTCTCTGCTGCAACATTTGGGGAACGGGCTGAGCACTGTGCTTCCTGTCACTTTCTCTCAAGGGTCTGAGTCCCCATTCGATGACATGGCAGTTGGGCCAGCCGGGAGCCAGCAGGCCAATCCGTTCTTGTGGCCTTGGCATCAGTCAACAGAGGAAATTAATTAGTGCCTTTTAATCATTTATTCTAAAATGGATGGATGTTTGCTGCTAAAATCCAAACACTTGCATACTCTATAAATGACTCAGGCCTAATTTGGGAGACAGACGGGCTTTGATAAAAATCAGCCTGGGAACAAGTGGCTTATTTACTTGAAACTTGGACATGTTCTGCAAGTGCTGGCTGATGCTTGCCAGGTCACTGCCTGGGTGAAGGGCTCTGTAGTTAGTGGAGACAATAAAGGTCAAAGCTGTGCATTCAGAGAGGTGACCGAGAGGGCCACTAGGCACGTGTGCTGGGTAATGAACGTGGGGTGGGCCCAGGAGCCTGTGCTGACCTGTCAGGTGGCCGTGAGCAACAGCTCTGCCATACTGTGCCCCGTAAAGAAAGCTGAGGACAGGGCAGCTGACCACAGTTTTTAGGTATAAGGAGGGCTGAGCTGGGGTTGGCAGAGAGAACTTAACTTACAACAGCATGGGCGATGTTCTGTGGTGGAGATGCCTGGGTTTTTAGAGGTGATTCTGATCAGGACAACACGTGGCTTTCTAGGATGGGTAGGATGGTTTTCTTCTGTCGGATGAGAACTGGAGAACATGACCCTGTGAGATCTTTCTGTTCCTAAAGATTCAGGGACTCCATGAATTCCTGGGAACCTTCAATGGTCATTAAAAATATAGCTCCGTCATGCCAAATGACATTGCACGTCCCAGTAACCAACAGCTGGTTTGCTGTAACGATGACTGCCCTCACTGCCTCCTGAGATGCTGACCAGTCCTCACATGTGGGAGAGCTGGAGAGCGAGTTATGCTCCTGCATTTGTTCCTACAAAGTGCGTAAAACCCTCTACCTGAGCTTTGCATCGTGTAGGAAGCAGACCTGAAGTGAGGGTTAAAACGTTGGTACTGTATCTGGAAGGTACAAGCCCAGGGTGGCACGGGCGAGGACAGTGAGGAGGCAGGAGAGACTGCAAAGCTGTGCATTGGGCTGCCCTGCCCTCCCACATTCCATGGAGAGCTGCCAAGAAACGCGGCATGTCACAGGCATGTTTGCTCAGCACAGGGGGCTTCTCAAATGGTACTTGAGGAGTTTGTGAAGAGGAGAAGCGTGGGGACTTATCTGTTCCTACCCCTCCCATTTCCCATTGGAAAGCAATGTCCCCACCCCTCCAAACTGTGTTACTGACCCTCCAGGGGCTACTCCGGAAGGCAGATCCCACCCCCACCCCATACTGTGACATTTCATCCAAGTCTCGTCATGGAGGGACAGCTCAGTGTGCTGGGGTCGCTGACCAAGAGAGACAGGAAGCAAAGGCAGCTGATGAACCCGAGAAAGTGCTGCAGAGTACATGTTCACACATGCTGTACCCTGAGAACGTTACATGAACGGCTTGTAATAGGGTCCTGCCTTCAGGGAACCGGTGGTTGGAAAGGAAACATCACAGTCAGTGTAGTGGATTGAATTATGTCCCCCCAAAACTCACTGAAGCTTGAATTGTGTCCCCTAAGTTTTATGTATTAGAAACTTAGCCCCCACTGTGACTGTGACGAGGGTGGGAAATCCTATTACGGTAACTGTAAAGTGGAGCCTTGAAGAGGTGATTGGATTGTAGGACCACGCCTAGTGAATGGATTAAAAACGGTGGTCAGGGGTGTGGTTCTGAGGGCTTTAAAAAGAGAGCGTGTGAGAGTCTGTCTGCCTCTCTCTCTGCTCTCTCTGCTTCCACCGTCTTGCAGTGTGACACCCCTGGGTCACTGTCACCACCACAGATGGACTTTGGACTTGCCAGCCTCAGAAACTGTAAGCAATAAATTTTGTTTTTCTTTACAAGTCACCCAATTTCAAGTGCTTTGTTGTAAGCAACAGAAATGGACTGATACAGGCGGTACACAGTAGAGTAACTGATGAGTGAATTGTTAACTAATTATACAAAATGGAATGTGAAAGCCAGTTATCAGGAGGTCATATGTTTGGCCACGTGCGTTTTTTTGCTTTTCCATTTACTTAGGATTTTTCTCAAAACACAGCCAGCCTTTGGGGAAAGAGCTTAATTGTCTAGCAAAATCCTCTAAACTGACATAATTGGGTTATTTGGTTAAGTCAAAGTTGGGTAAAGTGAGAGAACATAAAAAATGCTACATGCCTGCCAAAAGGATAAACATTTGCATTATTTTTGTTAGTCTTAATCATGTGGCATAAGGCAAAGCCTTTTGCTCTGAGCACAGGTTCCCTGGTTTGAATTCCAACCTCTCTCTCATAAACCACACCTGCAATGTTCTGTCTTTCACTTACAGTTTAGGTTTCTTTGAGATGGACTGAGAACTTGAAGTCATATATAAAACAAGCTGAGGTTAGAATCCTTCTAGATTCATGTGATTTATTTTTCAATCTTTCATGGTTGACTCGCCCAACCTAATTCCACCACAGCAGATTTGAGAACTTACCTTTGTCTGTTCCTTCTGAAGCAGTCATGTGGTCTCAGAGCAGCTGTTCTCTCTTCACACTCATATAGACGGGCTTATGTCATATGTAACTAAATTACCTAATTCCAATAACAAAGATGACTGGCCTGAGTACATTTGGGAACAAACACAGTCAACTTTGGTGCGTTTGTTTCTTGGGGCTGTCATAACAAAGTGCCACAAACTGGGTGCCTTAAAACAACAGAAATGTATTCTTTTCTGGTTCTGGAGACCAGAAGTCTGAAATTAGAGTGTGGGCAGGGTTGGGTCCTTCTGGGGGTTCTGGAGGTCATCTATTCTGTAACTCTCTCCCACCTTCTGGGGGTCCCTGGCAATCCTTGGTATTCCTTGGCTCACAGATGTACCCTTTCAATCTCTGCATCCGTTTTCACATGGCCTTATCCCTGTGTGCATCTGTTTCTGTGTCTCTTCTGTTCTTATAAGAACACCAGTCATATTGTATTAGGGCCCACCCTAATCCAGTATGACCTCATCTTAACTTGACTGCAAAGATTCTATTTCCAAATAAGGTCACATTGACAGGTTTCGGGGGTTGGTACCTTACTGTATCTTGTTGAATAAGACCTGTACCTTATTCAACCCATCACAACAAGCTGTACTTTTTGTGGTAGCTGGCGGGCACGGGCTTTCTGCCAAGCAGCTTACCACTGCAAGTATTTGGTGAGTACAGTGTGATAGTACATTCTTTAGTTGGTTAATTCAGGGAATTGGTTAAATGGAGGACGGTTAAGAGAGCTTCACCTACCCATGGCAGCTCAGGATCCCACAGCTCTGGAAGATCTGTGAAATACCTGAAGGATCTCAGCCTAAGGCTGGGACATGAAAAGCAGTTGCGGCCACCTGGGTTGGGGCCAGAGAAGGGACCCAGTGCTAAAGGGAAACCAGGGGAAAAAAGTTTGAGAAAACCTGGGTGTGTGGAGTGTGGATCAAAGGAAGACCATGGTAGTTGGTGGCTACCACGAGAGGCAGATAAAGGACACAAAGTCACCCAGAATTCACCCCAGGTTTGCCAAACACAGACCAAACCTAAAGTCTTCTTCCAACCTCTGCCTCCCAGTTTCATTCGTCACCAAGTCCTGCTACCCCCATATTAGTCCTTATCTATCGCTTATAAGAGAATACCCCAAACTGGGAAATTTATAAAGAAATAGAATTTATTTATCAGAGTTTGGAGGCTGGGAAATCCAAAGTGCAGGGAACACATCTGATGAGGGTCTTCTTCCTGGTGGGGTGACTCTGTACAGCAAATCAGGGTGTCACATCATGAGGGAAATGGCTAAGGAAGGGTGAGATCTGACCGTCTCACTTGCCCTCCTTATGAGGCCATCAGAACCATGCCCGTCACTCCATGAATGGGTCAATCCATTCACGAGGGCACAGTCCTCACAATCTAATCACCTCTTAAAGGCCCCACCTTCCAAATACCATCATAGGATTTTCCACCCTCTTAGCACTGTTACCATGGGGGTCAAGTTTCCAACATATGAACCTTTGGGGGACACATTTGCCCCATAGCACCCCCTAAGAATTTCTCAAATTCCTCCGCTACATTTTGGTCCTTTGGATCCCAAGCTGGCTCTGAAGTGTGTTGTGATAAAAGACCCCAAGTCCAGTGTGGTCAGTGCACACCCAGTCAGCATTGATCCAAAGTGATTGTGGTTTCTAAACACACAGAAAATGATATGGAAAGGGAGGCCAGTGGGAATGCCTGGGTGTTAGGGGGGTAAGGGCTGGAGAAATGAGGCCATGGCAAAGGAAAGCCACTGAGTGCTGGGTTCTCTTTACTGACCTCAAAGACTGTGTCAGTGTCCAGAGAGTGAAGATTAAAGCTGAGACCTGGTTCTGTTCCTCCAGGACCCCGGTACACCAGCCCCTCACCTTCGCCTGTTGCAGGGCCACATCTGGGGTCATTGCCGGCCACACCTTCTTAGTCCGTCTGGGCTGCTGTAATGAAACACCATAGCCTGGGTGGCTCAAACAGCAGCCATTTGTTGCTCACAGTTCTGCAGGATGGAAGACCAAGATCAAAGAGCTGGTGCATTTGGTGTCTGGTGAGGACTTCCTGTTTCACCGATGGTACCTTTTCATGGTGTCCTCGTATGGTGGAAGGGGCTCAATAGCTCTCTCGGGCCTCTTTTTAGGGTCCTGCCCTCATGGCCTAATCACCTTCCAAATCCCCGCTCCCCTAATACCATCACCTTTGAGGGTAGGATTGCAACCTGTGAATTTTGGGGGGACACACCACCCTTCTGCTATTCCCTGCTGTCTTGTTCTGGCTCCCTGCACCATGAAAACTAAGGAAGACAGCCACTGAAATGCTTCTCTGGTAAAGAAATGGCCTCATGCGGGGCTGCCCATGGAAACCAAGTAGACACCTCTGCGGGGTGAGGGCCGCCATCTTGATCTGGGCTGGCGGCAGCTTCGTGTGTGGGACTCTTCCAAGCAGACTGGGTCGGTTCTTCTGTTGTGGGAAGAGAGGAGCATGTGCCTGGCCCAGTGCTAGGGATGGGTTCAAGAGGGGCTTTGTGCTCAGGTTGGCATGTTCTCTGCCCTCACCCCCCACCACCCGGGCTCTGGGGGAGGCACAGGACCACAGGCCAGAGTAGGTCACTGGCTGTGAAAGGACCCATAGCCAGCAGCATCGTGAGGTCACCTCAGCTTGTCTTTGGCTCCCTTAGCTGGATGGCTCTCATGGCCTGTGTGAGCATGCATGTCTGTATGCATGTGTGTGAGCAGAGGTGCAGCTGTGCATTTGGAAGGCAGCGGCGGTGGAACCAGCCGCACCTGGAGCCATACCTCCACTCTGCCGTTGGCTACCTCCGAGCTCACCATTCTGGGCACTTGCCGTCCCAGCCCCTCGGCCACCCGCCCTGGGATAGGCACAGCCATGCTACCCACAGGCCTGGAGGCTGGAGATGCTGGCCTCAGCTGGTGTGCACACTCAGGCAGGGGAGGGGCTGGCCTCAAAGCCTTCCCCTGTCACCGACCTGCTGTGTGATCTTTGCCAATGCCAATGCATTCATCCTACCGCTTGCTCGATTTTCTTATCTGTAAAATGGAGCTAATGACAGGGTTGTTTGGAGGATTGAATAAGATTACGCATGCTATTTAAACACTCACTAGTGTGAGTTATAACTGTGATAATGGCTATAAAGGCCATTGAGTGAGCATCTACCATGTAGTGGATTGAATTATGTCCCCCCCAAACTCACTGAAGCTTGAATTGTATCCCCCAAGTTTTATGTATTAGAAACTTATCCCCCTTAAGAGGGTAGGAAAACCTATTATGGTAATTGAAAGGTGGAGCCTTGAAGAGGTGATTGGATTGTAGGACTGTGCAGTAGTGAATGGGTTAATAATGGTGGTCAGGGGTGTGGTTCTGAGGGCTTTAAAAGAAGAAGAGATTCTGTCTTTTGCTCTCTCTGCTCTCTCTGCTTCCACCATCTTGCAGTGTGAGACCCCTGGGTCACCGTCACCACCACCAGATGGCCTTTGGACTTCCCAGCCTCAAAAACTGTAAGCAATAAATTTTGTTTTTCTTTATAAATCACCCAGTTTCAGGCATTTTGTTATAAGCAACATAAACGGACTAATACACACCGTAAAGAGACTACCATGTAAGATGGGAGACTGAGCTGGCACAGAGTTCCCCTCACCAAGCATGAGAGCATGCCTCATAAAGAGCACATGTGCACACACACACGAATGCACATGTGTGTGCCAAGGCTAAAACAAGAAAGTAAAATCCTGAGAGGGTGGCACGAGCTGGTGGCCCCTGGGGTCCCTGGGCTGATGGGGGCTGGGGTAGGACTTGGTGCCCACACCACAGTGAAAACCCAGACTCAGGGCCTGTGGAAGAGATTGCAGAAGTAATGAAAGGGATAAATTACACCCTGGGAAGCAGGGAAAATAGGACAACTTCAAAGGAACGTTAAAGTAAGTGTGTTTAAAGAATTTCAAGAGATAAAGGGAAGAAAAGACACCATAAAGCAAGAATAGGACATGATGAAAGAAAATACAGCAGGTGGATCTGGAAGAGACTGAAGGAGCACCACAGAAATTAAACTAAATAAAACTAAATGGACACATTGACAGCAGCTAGAATTAGTGATTTAAGGAAACCATTAAGAAATCAGAGAGCTTCAGGACGCGGACAAAAGCAGCGGCAGATGTAATGCCTGCCAAATGCAGGATCCCAGAGCAGAGACCAGAGCAAGTCTGGAGAGGCAGCCTTCTCAGGCCTGCGGCCGAGGGCCTCTGAGGGCCTCCAAGAGCCGGCAAAAGACAAGGGACAGGAGTCTCTGAGCAGGACAAGTAAAAACAAGTCCCCACGTAGACACATTTTGCTTCATGGCTGGTGACTGCAGTTCAAAGAGAAAAATCTCAGCTGCCATCAGAGAGAAAAATTGGGCATTTTCAGACACTGCTGCAGGGAATGCAGGTTGATAAATAAATGATTTTTAGAAGATAATTTTGTAAAACAGATACAGATCCTTTAAAATAAAATCCACAAACCGTTCCACACATCTTCACTTCCAGAAATTTGTTCTAAGAAAATAATTGATGTGGACAAAGATTTAAATTTGGCCATGCTTGCAATGGAAAAAAGAAAAAAAAAAAGAAAATCTAAATTATTTCTAAACAAACAAATACACACAAACTATGCTCCTAACCATAAACCAAATTTTATGACCCACTCATAAAAATTATGCTTAAAAGTGTACTTAATGATATGGAAAGATGACCATGAAACATTAATTCTTTATGACCCAGCCATCCCACTGCTGGGAATACACCCAGAGGAATGGAAATCATCAAGTCGAAGGTATACCTGTTTCCCAATGTTCATCGCAGCACTCTTTACAATAGCCAAGAGTTGGAACCAGCCCAAATGTCCATCATTGGATGAGTGGATACGGAAAATGTGGTACATCTACACAATGGAATACTACTCAGCTATAAAAACGAATGAAATACTGCCATTTGCAACAACATGGATGGACCTTGAGAGAATTATATTAAGTGAAACGAGTCAGGCACAGAAAGAGAAATACCACATGTTCTCACTTATTGGTGGGAGCTAAAAATTAATATATAAATTCACACACACACACACACACACACACAAAAAACCCGGGGGTGGGGTGGGGAAGAAGATATAATAGCTACAACTACTTGAAGTTGATACGACAAGCAAACAGAGGGGACATTGTTGTGGGGGAGGGAGGAGAGGGAGGTGGGAGGGAGGTTTTGGTGATGGGGAGCAATAATCAGCCACAATGTATATCGACAAAATAAAATTTAAAAAAAAGATTAAATTATCGGATTAAATTAATAGATTGTTTTGTTTCTCCAGCACCTTTCACAATGTCTAGCACATATTAAGTGCTTAATAAATATTGCTGGGTGAAAAAAAAAAAAAAAAGCAGATAACAAGGCTATGTTCAGCATGTTCTTATTCTGGCTTTGCATGTGTTCGTGTGTGTGTGTGAGCATGTGTGTGTGTGTGTGTGTAATTAGAAGAATTTGACTGACATTTTACAGTAATTATCTCTGGATAAAAGGCATACTGTAATTTCATTCTGTGCAATTATGTTTTTGTCTAGATGTGTTGCTTGCATTATCTGTAATAACATGTATTAATATTGCTATAAGAAATATATTACTTCCCAGCCCTTTGGAGGCTCAGCATTGGCCAGACCACTAACGGTGCTAAGAGCTAAGGCTTCAGAGCCCCAGCACCTGGCTCGAAGCCTGGCTTAGTCGCTTGCCCACTGGTGACTGGAGCAAGTCACTCAGCCAGTCTGAGCTGCGTTTCCTCACCTGTGAGGTGGGCTGATGGCACTGCCCACCTCCCTAAGCTGGTGGGGAGCATTAAATGAGATAATCCAAGCAACATGCTTAGCATGGAGCCAGGGACAGTGCAGGTGCAAATAAAAAAGAATTGATTAAATAAGCAATATTATTGCTACACATCATGATTCACCAGCTATTACCCCTCCTATGTCCCATAGAACCAGCCTGTGAAGACTTTGCTCCAAAATGAAGCCAGAGAGAGGTCACAGACAATCAAAGGGGGGAGAGGGAGGCCTGAAGAACATTAAGGAGGGCCCAGTATGTGCATGGGGAGCAGACACCTGAGATGCAGGTGGAGTTCAGGTTCAGTGTGCTCTGTCAGTGCTCATCAGAGAACCAATTGGTAAGGGGCTTTGGAGCAGATCATTTTGTGCAGATGTAATTGTGAGTGGTTTATAGGGACAGTGTGGCTCCTGTCCTGCATGAATCCCATGCCACACCAGGCCTCAGAGTGCTGTCCAAAGCAGTAGTGGAAAATGCACATAACTGAGGGTTCCTGACAGCAGGTGGGTGAGTTTGGAGGAACTGGGGAAGGCTTCAGACCCTAGAAGCCCCGTTAAAGCCTCTGCAGGAGTCTGGTGATGTCTCGTCTCACGAAAGCATGTGGCCTCTCCAGGGATGCCTGGACTCTCCAGTTCAGTGCTGTGGAGGCACCGCAGCACACGCTATTTGCTGCTTCCTAGAGAATGGCCCTGACTCAAGGAGAGGACTGGGGGCCGGAGCAAAGGCAAGAAATTTGCTGAGAAGAGCAAGTGGCGAGGGGTGTTGGTCCTGGCCTCATCCACGTTGCTTTCCGGTTACCTAGTCCCTGACCCACCTGGGCCACTGGCCTTCCTGCTAAGGGTCTGTGCCAGGTAGAGTGCCATTTAGCTGAGAGTCACAGAAAACCTCACCAAGCAGTGGATTAAGCAAAATCAGGATTTGTTTCTTTCTCTTATACTGGGAAGCCCAGAGGTAGGTGGTTCGGGCTGCCGTGGCTTAACGATGACACTGAGGACGCAGCCTCTGGGTGTTCCCCAGCACCTTGGCAGCTGGCTCTCACCTCTTCAGCCAGGAGGGTCCTGGCCGCAGCATGGTGTCTGTGGTGTAGGCCAGAGGCAGAGAGAAGGACAAGGAGCAAAAGATACGACGCACTGAGTCGGTCCCTTGTAAACAGCTGAACAATGACACCGGAAGATGTCAGATCCTAATCCCCAGAACCTGTGTCACCTTCTATGGAAAGAGAGCCTTTGCACATGGGATTAAGTCAAAGATCTTGAGAGGGAGAGATTGTCTTGGATTATTTGGGTGGGTCCAATGTAATCACAAGTGTCCTTATAAGAAGGAGGCAGAGACAATTTGACACCGACAGAAAAGGAGGAGGAAAAACGAACACAGGAGCAGAGATTAGAGGAATTCCAGAAACTACCAGAAGGTGGGGCAGGCAAGGAACAGATTCTCCCCCAGAGGCGTCAGTGTGAGCCTGCCCTACAGCTACTGGGGTTCTTGCCCTGATGCTGATTTTGGACTCTGCTCTCCAAAATTGTGAGAGGAGAAATTTCTGTTGTTTTAAGCCACACAATTTGTGGTAATTTGTTACAGCAGCCACAGGAAACTCAAACACAAGATTTCCCCAAAGCCCTGCCCAAAGGCTTCTATTTACTTCCCATTGGCCAAAATTATGTCGCGGGAGCACCCCAGTTGCAAGGAAGCTACAAAATGTCACTTCTTTCAGCTGTTCCCGTGCTGCCTTAATAAAATCGGGTTCTGTTAATAAGACAGCAGGGTGTGATGGATTTGGGATAGACAACCAGCAGTGTCTGCCATAGGACCAGAGCTAAGGGGTCTTCTGAAAAGAAGAAATGATCTGTGGTTCTTCAATTGGGAGGGTCTGAGAGGAGACTGTTTTCATGGCCCCCAGCTCCTGCCATATAGTAGATGCTCATTTAATACTGGGGGACAGTTGAACTCTTCAAGTGACCAATACCTCCTCTGTGGACTATTTCCTTTACCCTGATTGTTCTGCAACTTAAGTCATCAAATTTAGGGATTTGAGATTGCTGCACAGCATCTTTCTTTGGGCATGAACTCATAGGTGAGTGTGTGTGGGGGGGAGTGTGTTAGTGGGCCACAATTGGCAACTAGGATGATAGGAGGAAAGAGGGAGGCTTGGCTCTAACAGGAAAGAAACTCCAGCAATTTAGGGAAGGCAGAGTTGTCCAGGTATGCTACGTATCAAAAGAATAAGTGAAGCCCTGTGCTGGGGGCTTGGGATCCAAGGCTGGAAGCTTCCTGGTGTTAAAGAAAGTGGACTCTAAGCAGAGCACTCTGCAACGTGCAGAGGATGTCAGAGTGGGCTGAAGCCTGGGTGCAACGTGACAGGCTAGGACTGCCTCTCCATTTAGTGGCAGTGGCTCTTTGTACTCGAAGTCATGTCACGAATGGTGTTGATTCCAGAATGAACTCCCTTTGGATTGAGTCTTAAAATTTTGGTGCTGACAAATACCCAAGGAAAAAACGGGCCTTTAAGAAAGGAATACTAAGTCTTTTGGCTCCCACAGCTGCCACCTCTGTGGGCGAGCTGGTTCTTCCCGTGTCCCATCTGCCATGATAGCACCAGAGCAGGGGTCGGGGGATGTTACCTTATAAAGCAGGAGGAAATGATGCTGGGGGGTAGGAGTGCTAATGGGAAAGAACTGAAAAAGGAAAATTGAGTCTGATGCTTGCTGAAAACAGTGAGGAAAACTTTATTCGAGACTATTACAGCAGGGGAGAAAGATTTCACTTAATTCCTTGAGTGGGAGGAGTTTTAGATGCTGGTGTGACCTAGTGGAAAAGTACTGCTGAGTTTCAGGGGAGGCTGATCAATGCGATGAGGCCGCCTGCATTTGCTAATTGTTGCTCATGGAAGTGAGGCTCCCACAGTGACCCTCCCACAGTGACCCTCCCACAGTGGCCAGGAAACAGGGCCCTATCTTTCTCGATGATTACATTTCCAAGGGGTGGCTCCCACGTCCTTGAGAAAGACATTCCTGGGTATGGAAGATTTGCATCCCAGGGGCAGAGAAAGAACATACAATTGCAAGTTCTCTCAAGTCAGTTCTCCAAGCAAAGGTCAGGTGCCTGGGGCGGGAAGAAACCTGACCAAAGTTTAGTTGAACTCCTCCTGCACCTGCCTCAGGAGTCACGGTCAGACACAAAGAGAGTGGAAAGCCTGTCCCTTCTCAGCCCTGGTGGCTGGTAGGGAGGGAAAAAGACAGAGGAAGAAGGGAAGATGTGGGGTCACAGGTGCGGCATGGCCCAGAGGTCATGGGCAGCCCCGGAGCAGAGAACCGCATGCACTCCCTCCCCCTGGGCTTCCAGGAAGAGGTGGCCTTGCAGGTTCCCCTTTCTGCCTCCCTTATGCATCTGCCCCTGACACAAGAGGGCTGTATCCAAGAAGAAGTCCTGCTGAAGCCCAATTAGGGAAGGGGACTTCCTCAGTCTCCCACAAAGCTATGTGGCAAGGAGGTGATTGGGAATCTTGCTGGTGGAGGGATGCTGAAGGTGGCCAGTGATGCTGGCTGATGGGAACCTAGGAGGCATGTGGCAGGAACATGAGACACCTCCAGCTTCCTGTGGTGTCCCAGGCAGACAGGGTGGGAGCAGCAGGCAGACCCCAGGGGCCCATGCAGCTGCAGTGAGAGCCAGCCTGGGGCTGAGTCCACCTGTAGGGCCACAGGGCAAGGGGTGGCCAGGCAGACCAAGGCTGCTAATGCCATGGGGGCCCAGAGGCCCAGGGGAGCTTAATGCAGGTCAAATACCCTCCTCTTTCTGCTATACTGAGGTCACTGGAAGCTCCTTGTGGCCTTGGATATGATCTTGGAGAGGGAGATGGGGAAGACAAGGCTAAACTCTGAAAGTCTATGTGCATATCTGAACAAGAGTGTCTTAAACAGAGAAGAGGCTGCTTGAAGCCCCACAGAGACATTGTTAATGTGTTTGATAGCCACTTCCTCCCCCATGCCTCGACCCCACACCCAATGGGAGAGGTGCCAGTCTGCTCATTGAAACTGGGGTGCTTCCTAGAGATGCTTGCACCTCCTGCTTTTGGGGATACAGGAGCAGTTGGCTTTGCTGATCTCGTGAGGTTCCAAGCTTCTGGACATTTAACCAATTTAGATTGAAGGTCTCAGTCTGTGAGCTTCTCCTAACCAAACTTGGTTCTCTTGTATACCTGCTTTCAAAGCCATCAGTTCCTGCCTGAGTTTCTCTATTTTGTATTCTACTAAAAGCAGCGAAGAGCAGCCATTGTACACTAACATTCTGAGTTTTTCCAACAAGTTCCCGGTAAGACTGAATCTGGAAATGGGGTAACAAAGTGGTGTGCCTTCCGAGTTACCCTAGGGGACAGCTTTACCAAAATTTCCATGCACAGCAAGGGTGACCAGCTTCGAGCCTGCAACGTCTGGGCCCTCACTCCCTGCAGCAACTGCTAAACCAATGGGTCTATTCTGGTCTTTGTTATGGCAGCACCCCACTTCTGGTACCAGTTTCTGCATTTGTTAGGGTAGGGGCTAAGCTGCTGAAACAGAGAGACCCAACCATGGTGATTTCAATAGCATATTTTCTCTCACTCATAGTACCATCTGGGGCTGGCAGGTGGCTGGATCACCCCTAGCTTATAAATTTCATGGTGGCTCCAATTTGTCATCACCCTTCCCAGTGGCAAGTGACTAAGAGAGTTCCACGCAGTATCTTTGGAGATGGGACACAGATATTGTACGTATCACTCCATTCATGTGACCACATCTAGCTGCAAGGGTGGAAAGGATGGAAAATGTAGTCTGTACATTTTCCAGGTGGCCATGTGCCCAGCTAGAGTGTGTGGGGGGCTCTGCCAATGAAAAGGAAAAGCGC
This sequence comes from Cynocephalus volans, assembly GCF_027409185.1. Classification (NCBI taxonomy): domain Eukaryota; kingdom Metazoa; phylum Chordata; class Mammalia; order Dermoptera; family Cynocephalidae; genus Cynocephalus; species Cynocephalus volans. Next base: position 4,027,666 of record NC_084467.1, on the reverse strand, counting down.
AGAAGTGATGCTAAGAGATCATCTTTCAGTCTCTCTCGATCACATACTCAGTGAGTCACTGAGTTTCAAATACCAAATCTCCCTGGCTCTGTGCTGCCATTTCTGCTCTCGTGTTCTCAGGAAAACTGAGCACCAGAGATAGAAGGTAACTTTCCTAAAGTCACAGAGCAATATAGAGTCGGAGGAGGGGTCAGTGTTCAGAACTTCCACCAGCCAATCTGTCTTAGTCTGTATGTGCTGCTATAACAAAACACCTGAGACTGGGTAACTTGTAAAGAATGGAGATTCATTTTTTTTCAGTTCTGGAGGCTGGGAAATCCACGATCAAGGTGACAGCAGATTCAGTGTCTGGGAAGGGCACTTCTGCTTTCCAGATGTCCCTTCTGGCTGCTGCATCCTCACGTGGTGGAAGGGGCCGAAAGGATGAGTGCTGTGTCCTCACATAGCAGGAAGAATGGAAATTCAGCAAAGGGGACTAAGGTGCTCCTTCAACCCCTTGTATGTGAGCATTGACCCATTCAGGAGGGCAGAGCACCTGTGACTTAACCACTTCCCCAAAGACCCCACCTCTCAACATCATCACCTTAGAGGGTAAGTTCCAGCAAGTGAATTTTGGAGGGAGACACATCTTCAAACCGTAGCACCATATGACACTCAGTGCCTCTTCTCCATCCCTCCGCCCCAACAGGGTCAGACAATTAAGAGATGCCAATCAGCAAAACCTTCACACTGGCTATGGTTTGGCTTCTACCCCACTAGCCTCTGGTGTCTTCTGACTCCCCCTCTGCAGGGGGCCAGAGATTTTCCTTTTCCCTAAAAAACGAGAATCCAGTTTCTTTTTCAACGTGCTATGAGTGAAATCTCCCAAATGCAACCCATTTTCCAGATCCAGTTTGCATGCACCTGCTCCAGGAAGCCTTCTTTGACTGCTGCAGCTTTCTCTGAGGGCTCCTTTTCTGAAGTGCTTTTTAAAAGCACATTCCTCCTCTGTTGCGCTCTTTGGTACAATGGTATCCTCTCGTGGGGTGCTGGCTAACTGTTTCACCCACGCTCATCTTTCCCTGACCCTGGTGCTCCCCTGTGTCCATCGCAGAGCCCATGGCCTGCCTCACTTCCTAGGTTCTGGGGGGCTCCCCTCCTCTGTGCCTCCTCTGCTCCCTTCCTTACTCGCATCGCTGGCTTGTCCTGATCAACTTTTAGTCACTTGGTTACTTGTCTGTCTCATCCACATGACCACGACCACCCTGACAGTAGGGACTTTGTTTTAATTTCCTAGGGCTGGAGTAACAAAGTAGACCGGATGCTTGAACATCAGAGATGTATTGTCTCATATTCTGGAGGCTAGAGGTCTGAGATCCAGGTGTGGGCAGGTTGGTTTCTCTGAAGCCTCTCTCTTTGGCTTTCTTGCAGTTGGTCATCTTCTCCCTGTGTCTTTATGTGGTCATCCCTCTGTGTGTGTCTGTGTCCTAATCTCCTTTTCTTATAAGGACACCAGACACTTTGGATTGGGACCCACCCTAATGACCTCACTTTACCTTAATTACCGCAGTAAAACCCTATCTCCAAATACAGTCACATTCTGAGGTCCTGGGGTTAGGATTTCAATGTGAAGTTTTTTGGGGGACACAATAGATCCCACAACAACTTGTTCTTTATAGCACTAAGTACCCCTGGCCCCAGCACAGAGCCCCTCTCGTGGGCATGCAGTGACAGTCACTGGATAAATAAAAGAATGTTTAAAGCACACAGGACTGATCTGACAGCAAGTGCTGCTTTTACCGCAAATTTATTGCACAGATCTTGTGGGTTCACAGTGAGAGCACCCCCTCCCCAAAGCAGAGGAGCTCCCGAGATGGGGGCAAGCAGACAGTGGAGGAAGGGGAGCTAAGCAACCCCCCGAGAGCAGGCGCAGCTCTTAGGGGCTCTGGCATTCACACTCTACGTGCACGTGGACAACGCATCAGCCCCATCACCCTGAAGCATGAGAATCACTCTGAAGCGGTGGCTTTTTCCTGAAGAACCGAGTGCTCTCCAAAACGAGTGGCAGGTGAATGACGCTCCTCTGTGCTGAGCGGGCGACGTGAGCCACTCACCAGGAAAGGCCCAGACACTCTGATCCAGCAACTCATTGCCTGCAAAGGGGACGCACGTTGCCTTGTGCGTGAGGAGGGAGGGCCACGTGCCGTGGCCTAGACTTCTGCCTGAAATATTTAAACACCGAACTCCACTGGCCCAAAATGTAATCAAATGTTAAATTATGAAAGGTCTCCTAGTTGAGCTCGGCCTCTGTAGAAACGGATGGGCTTCAGTGATTCATGAGGCGGCGCATCGCTAACTGCCCATCAAGGGCGATCTTGCATAATTAGTGAGCAGCTTCCTCATCTGAGCGAGAGGCCGCGGCTCCGTCAAGGCCCTCGGGCACTCAGGTGGAATCAAGTCACTGGGAACCTCCTTCATCCGCTGAGAGAAGGGGCCTCCACTGGTGGGCACAGCCATGAGCAGCGGAGCGGGGTCTCCATTTCTGGAAACAACTTGGCCCCGGAGGTTTCTGATCAATGTGGGCTGATGACAATACGGCCTTTGCCATCATGTCTGGGGTGGAGACCACAGCAGGTTGTGAACAGACCCTCTCATCTGGGGTTCTACCCACGAGCAATTTTATTTTAGCCGCATACTGAAGTTGACATCAACACTAGACATGACCCCTGCCTTGTCCACTGCTAACCCCTTGTCTTAGTTCAGGCTGCTGTAACAAAAAGACCGTAGACCAGATGGTTTAAATAACAAAGATTTATTTCCAATAGTTCTGGAGGCTAGAAGTCCAAGATCAAGGTGTTGGCAGATTCAGGTTCTGGTGAGGGCCTGTTTCCTGGACTGCAGTCAGCTGCCTTCCTGCTGTGTCCCCACGTGGTGGAGAGAGAGAGAGAGAGAGAGCAAGATCGCTCCTGTCTCTTCTTACAAGAGCTGTTTCCACCATGAGGGCTCCACCCTCATGGCCTCATTACCTCATTATGTAATATGTCCTCTTCCCCACCCAAGTTTTGAACCGAGAGAGAGAGAGAGAGAGAGAGAGAGAGAGAGAGAGAGAGAGATGCAGGTGACTGGAAGGTAGAAATAAACATGTCTCTTTATTACTAATGATGCTACTTGGCATATGTGCCTTGGAATGTGCAGGTGGACTTGATCAAATGCCCCCTGAATGGAACTTACCTGCTCCCCTTCAGCTACAACCCAAGACCAGAGCTGCCTGCGGAAGCACTGAGTATCACAGACAGGAGCGGCCAGAGTCTATCTCCGAGGAGGCAGGAAGAGCCCAAAAGACAAGGAGAAGGGGCCCTGTTCATGCTCTGGTCTTTCTCCCTGAGCTCAGGGGTGACATGGGATCAAGAGAGGCTGGAGTCTCACTTCTATATGGAAACATGAAGAGTGACTTTTTGTAGCTGTCTTTCCTTTTAATCAATAAGCTAATGATCAGCCAGGGAAGAGTTTCCTCTTCAGATGTCATGATCTGTCTTTCAAAACCCTCCTTCCCACCTGCATGAGGCAACTTGCCCCAAAGAAACAGTTGCTTCTTCAGGGAGCCTCCTTGGACTGCCGGTGTGCAGGGCAAAATTTTCTCCAGAAGTCTCAGAAATTGGAGAAGTGCATGAACTAAATTAACTCTGAGACTACTCTATTTCCAAGGCTGAAAAATATCTCCTGTCTTCTAGACCACATCCCAAATTATGTCCAGCCACACTGTCTGATTTAGCTCATTAGAAGGTCTCAAAATGTAGCAGCTTAAGCCATCAATAAACACTTATTACTCCCACAGTGTTTTGGGGTCTGACTTCAGGAGCAGCTTACCTGGGAGGTTCTGGCTTGTGGTCCCTCATGAGGCTGTATTCAGACATCAGCTGGGGCCACCATCATCTGAAAGCTCGACCGGGGCTGGGCAATCTGCTTCTGCCCCCGAAGTGGCTGGATATCAAAGCAATGTCTGCCCCAGAGCTCAGTGCTTAGTGCTGCAGACACAGCCGAGGCTCAGTGATATTGAGCGAAGTTTTCAACCTCCTCCCTTGCATCAAGTCCAGACCTGAGAACCTGCACTTGCTGGGCATAATCTCCCATTAAGAAGTTGGTGATGTTGCCACATCGGGGTGAGAAGTCCCTGTGGGGTGCTGTCTTGTCTTTCTGAGAGCTGCCTGTGAGATGGTGTGGCTGGCTTGCCCCCCGTTACCAGGTCTTGCCTGAGATGAGTTTTTCCATCCCACACTACTGCTCCCCTTCAACTTGTGTTTTGGGTGCCTCCCTGCCAAACTGAGTGTCAACTCTGTCTCGTGACAAAGCCCCTCACATGTCTCTTGGGAAGGGGTCCTCATTTCTGCTCCTTTTGCCTCTCCTGAGGTGGAATTCCTTAGGCCTAAGAGCCATGTCTCTAGGGATGGCTCCACCCCCCACCCCCACCACACAGCTAACCAGCTGCACAGTTGCCCTGGGCAGCCACCGTATGAGTTTACTGTTGCTGCTGCAACAAATTAGCACGAATGCAACTGCTTAAATGACACTGATTTGTTTTCGATAGTTCTAGAGGTCAGAAGTCAAAAATGGGCTAAAATCAAGGTGTGGCAGGGCTGGTTCCTTCTGGAGGCTCTAGAGGAGAACCCATTTCCTTGACTTTTCCAGCTTCCAGAGGCTGCCTGCATCCCTGTGTTCCCAGCCCCCCAGAACTCCACCTCTGCTTTCATTGGGACATCTCTGACCCTCCTGCCCGCCTCTTCCTTTATGGACCCTCATGGCGACATTGGGCTCATCTCGATAATCAAAGACAGTCTCCCCATCTCAAAATCCTTAACCCGATCACATCTGCAAAGTCTCTTTTGCCATGGACACAGGTTCTTGTTGCATGTTCACAGGTTCTGGGGATGAGGATATGGACATCATTGCATGCTGTTATTCTGCCTGCTGTAGGTCCTGTCCTGGGACTGGGGTACACAGCCATGAACAAAACATGGGTACAGTCCTTGCCCTCGTGGGCTTACATGGGCTTAGTATAAAACACATGTTTCTTGCTCCATTTTTTCTCCAGGAGTGGGGTGTTGAGGGACCTAAGCCAGACCCGCCCTTTCCCATAGAACCTTCTGCAATAGTGGGAATGATCTCTGTCTGCCACATCCGATATTGTAAGCACCAGCACTTAAAATGCGGCTAGCGTGACTAAGGAATTCAATTTAAAATTTTATTCCATGCTAATTAACGTCAGTGCAAACTGAAATGGCCACAGGAGGCTGGTGGCTTCTGTCCCAGACGGACAGCACTCCTGCATGTGTCTCCACCATCTCCCGCACCCCATTGGAGAATTTCTAACCGTGAACCTGCTCCTGAGCTTGGTCCATTCCACGGCACACGCGGTGACTGTGCGTGCAGGCTCTCGGGGCCTGGCTGCTCTTCTCCCTTTGCCTGCACACTGGGCACTTGTTTTCTAACGTTCTCCTCTGGATTCTTTCCTGTAGCGAGAAATATGAAATCAATCAGTCCTGCCAAAACGACAGTTTAAACACATGGTTTCCTCATCAGCTTTCTGATTCAGAGAGCCCCCCTCTGGTGTCTAATTCCACAGGACCCCTCTCTTCCCAGGCCTGATCTCAACACGTTTCCACCCTGCCTGTCTCCTCTCCTACGTGTGCATTTGCTAACACTTTACAGCACCAACGTATGCCAGGCACTTCCTGCAGGCTTTACACAACTCACTTGTCTAATTCTTAGTCAATCTTGTAGTGCAGATAACATTGCTAGCCCTGTTTTTACAGAGGAAGAAATGGAGGCACAGAGCCGTTGAGTGACTTGCCTGAGGCCCCATCACATTAGACAACAGAGCCAGGACTCAAACGGTATAACAGAGGCATGCTCAGGCCCTCCCTGCCACATGCCTCCCCTCTGCTGGGCCTCCCCAGAGCCCTGACTCCTAAACTTCTTCATCAGGACACTGGCTGCACCAACACTTGGAGCGAGGGTGTTCCCCTGAAACTTACCTCCCTGCCTTCTGCTCTGCAAGCTGTCTAGATTCCCTGTGACGGCTTCCTGTAGTGGTCACCATGGTCAAAGCTCCTGCTGTACCTGTCATCTGTGGTTTCAGACATGTTCTGGCTCCCGCTCCTTTGGGGGACTCTAAGATTTGATGTTTCCAATTGGTAAGAACTGAGACATCTCCTCCTGCCCTCTTAGAGCTGTTCAACCTGGATTTTTCTTTAATATTGTTTACATTTTCATTTCCCCTCTTTGTTTAAGAGCAGTTAGTCCTTGAAAGTCTCATTCCCCAGTCAGTCACATCTTCCTGGAGTATTTTCTGAGGTCACCACCTTCCTTGCATTGAGATCCCTCTGTTCTGCCTCTTAAATATGCGTCTTCCTTCTTTCTGCTTCCTTCTTGCACAGCTGCTGTTTGGAGAGTAATTCTGAGGTGTGTTCTTAAGCTACTCTGTTTCTTCCGTGGGCCCTCTGAGCAGGTCTGGTCCCCAGAGACAAAGTTGCCGAGTGTGAGCCTTTGAGTCAACTGTCTTCCTGCCCTTGGGCACACATTAGATCTATGGCCCCAGCCTCTTTATGGGAAGGATGCTCGTCATGTCTCAGCCAGCCTCTAACAAGTTCTCCTACCTTCTGTGGGTACAGCCACCCCCAGGGCCTCAGAATCGAAAGCCACGACCAGCATGGTACCCATGCCGCCAGCCCCCAGCATTAAACAGCCACCCACTCACACACCCACAAATGTTCACTGGGCACCCACTCAGTGCTGGCTGTGCTCCAGGTCCCAGAGCCATAGAGAGGAGGAAGCACCCTGGCTGGCGGGGTAGACCCAGGACCACCCTCTCCAGGACTTTGTTACTCAAAATGGGGTCCCTGGACCAGCATGGGCGTCAGCCTGGAACAAATGTTAATCAGCTTGATTTAGCCATTCCACACGGATACATATATCAAAGTATCATTTTGTACACCATAAATATATACAAAAATATACAAAAATATATGCTTGTGGATTTAAAAAGTCAACAAAAGAAAAATAGAAAAAGTAATATGTTAAAAAAATGCAGAGTCCTGAGCCCTGCCCAGACTACTATGAGAATCTACGTTTTAACAAGATCCCTGGTGACCCACACACAAGGTGAAGGTGGAAAGCCCAGCCCTGGGGAGGACAGTGGTGGCGGAATGACCGTGCATGGAGGGTCTTCGATGCTTCCTGCACTGGGAACTAATCTTTACGTTTAATCTTGTTTAGTGACCGGGGAGCCAAACCTGGTTCTCCCAGGGCCCATTCTTGCTAAGCAAGCGCACACCCAAGAAAGACGTAAGTAGTGATGAAGACAGTCTGTGATCAGGCTCAAGGATGAGAGGTCGAGGAAGGAGGCAGAGAGGGCTGGAGGAGTCAGGGGACAGGGCTCACCACGGTAAACTGCGTCATTTGAGTTTCCGTGAGCTCACGGTTTATAGTCCACCCTCCTCATGCAAGCTGGAGCAGGTGTTGTCAGCAGCCAACGCGCAGCTCCTAAGTGCTGATTGGAGACTTGAGCCCAGGTCTTTGGCTCCCAGACCTGGTAGCTGAGGAACTCAGCATGTGCATTTGATCATGTGCACTTGCTCAGGTCCCGCCCTCCCCAGGACACCATCAGCTCTGCAAGGGTAGGAACCTGTTTCGCTGCTGTATCCCCACGGCCCGGCCCGTAGCAGGCCCTCATCAAATATTTGTCAGATACACAAATAGAAAAAACAGCACAGGGGCAGCCGGAGGAGGTGATGTCACCATCTGAGTGAAGGGCGAGCCCGTCTAGGGGCAGACTTGGTCCTGACGCAGGTGCTGCTGACAAAGCGGGGAGGGACCAGCAGGGTCATGCGGGGCCACAGGTTTGAACTCAGTTTCTGTCTCCTGCTCTCCTTGCCAAATGGCAAAACAAAATGCCCTGCTCTCTTGGCAGGAAAAGTCCTTATGGTGTGAATTGACTCACGCTATCAAGAGGCATAAATAGGTTAGGATGAATAATGAACGGTCAATAGCTGGATCCAGCATGCAGAGCTCATTGTCAAGTTTGCGTGACCTTGTGGCAAGGAGAGCCCAGCCTGGCCTCTCTTCCTGGATCCCTGATCCTTAATGCTCCGAGAGCTCTGCTTCTCCTCAAGGTTACTGCAGCGGGACATTATGTGCATTCAGGGGGTAATTAGCATCAAATAAGGGCAGAACCCTGCGGTCTGACACGGGCCATCAGCCTGGTTTGCTTTGTTCTCATGTGGCCTGGAACTGGCAGCCACACACTCCTGGGCTGCGGTTTCCCTGTTTTAACAGTTAGACCCCTCCCTCTTCCATCCCTCAGTTTCCCCCCGTATGAAGGGGTCCCGATAAAAGGAACGCTCCTGGCCTCTCTTCCCTTCCCCATGCTCCCTGTTCTCCAGACAAGGGGAGTAACTGGGCTGATGGGTGAGTTTTTGGGTTAGTTTCTTCCTGTTGCTGTAAAAAATTACTACAAATGTTGTGGCTGAAAACAGCACAGATTTGTTATCTGGCAGTTCTGGAGGTCAGAATTCCAAAAATAGGTTGGCAGGGCTGGAGTCCCCGGGGGGAGAATTTCTTTGCCTTTTGACTTTTGCAGCTTCTACAAGCTGCCCCTGTTCCTTGCCCTCATCCCTGTGACCTCAGCTTCCTCGTGACTTCTTGTCCGACTCTGACACTGCAGTCTTCCTCTTATAGAGACTCTTGTGATGACACTGGGCCTGCCTGGATACTCCAGGATAATCTCCCAGCTTAAGATCCCTAACCTGATCATATCTGCAAAGTCCCTTTCCCATGCAAGGTCACATATTCACAGATTCCAGGGATTAGGACATGGATGTCTATGGGGGGGTGATGGTGGTGCATTATGCAGCCTACCAGAGGGGGGGAAGTGGACATGGGTGCCCCAGCCCTCTCCCAGCCTGCAGAGGGGCTGGTCCTGAACGCCCTCCCTTGTGCAGTAAACTCGGAGGAGCCAGCCCTGGACCTGGGCAGGGCCAGGGGTCTGGAGTATCAACCAGTCCCTTTGGCAGTACCTTGGTCATTGCCTTCAGAATGAAGTTGTTTTCCTTTTACTCTTTATCTACTTAATTTTTTTGTCCATTTCCCAAACTTGGGGGGTGGGGTGCATGTCCTGTGTCGACCTGCTCAAATTCTGACACATTTCCAGGAACGAATGAAACAGACTAAGAATGGAGTCAGGGTACACAGCAGTGATGGAGATGGAGGTTTCCAGAGCAGTCTGAGCAGGCGACTTGAGGCCTGGGTGTCACGCCCCGTGGGTTCTGACTTTGTGAAAACTCAGCGGTGCCCTATAGCTGGTGTGCTCACGGGGCAGCCTGGGCCCCTTCTGGGCCTTAAGATCTTAACCTTGGCAGGTTGCCATGGCTTAGGGATGCTTTAACACAGGCCAGTGGCTAGATTTTGGCAAGTGTAGACCTTAGCTGACACGGGGAATTGCCTTTTTTAGCAGCACAGAGAAGGCACGGCTTTGATAATAGAGTTTTTAGGTATATAGACTTTAAGGCATTAGAGGATGGTACCAGTATTTTGCTGCTTTTAACTGTGTTTCTCAGTCAGACTGGCAGGCTTGGGAGCCAGGATTTAAAACTGGAAAAGCAGCTGGTTCTGCCTGCGTTGGGAGCAGACAGGAGGTGTCAGCCTGAACTTGCAAGTGCCGAGCACCGTGAGTGGGGTCGGTTCTGCTGGCCGGAATGCAACCCTCCCTCCTTCCCTCCCTCCGTCCCTAATTTCTAATTGCCTTCAAGGCTAAGACAGGGAGATGTAAAGGGACTAACCTTGAATCCATGGGATATCCATGCAGCTAGCAAGCATCTGGCACTTAGGGGAGGCTCCCCAAACAAACAACGAGAGAAGGTATGAATTTCCCAGAGGAAGTTAGTTTAGGGGAGTAGAGAAACAAGAGAAGAAACGAGACCACCAGCAGGGTTGGGGCCCCCCAGACTTCCTGGTTTCATCAAACAGCACCCAGAGAGCAGGAGAAGGAGCCCAGGCACTTGGCTCAGTTTGACCCCAGGTGGGAGGGAGAGGGTTAGGGGCCTCGATGCTTCTTTCTGGTCTGACTCACTTGCCCACAGTAGGAAAGCAGACTGAGACTTCGAGAACTGTCTAGAAATGGCAATTGGATTTTGGCTGTGCTGGCTCAGAGGAATCTGAAATTGTCAGGTGTCATAGAAAGAGGGGATTTAGTCCTTCCTACTTGCCACGTTGCCTCCCAAAACTGTTGGGAAGGAAAATTTTTCTGGCAACCTCCTATTGGTCCTTTAAAGCCTAATTCGAATTGTCTCCTTCCTCCAACCTCATACATGAGCCCTCTGCATTTCCCAGGCCCGTGGCAGGGTTAGTGCCCACACGTCCGTGTTGCCCACCACACTGAGAGCCCCTAGAGGACCAGAGAACAGATGCTGAATTTGTTTATGTTAAATCCCTCGCCTTCCCTGGGGTTCTGCACGTAGTAGTTGCTTAATAAAAGTCTGAATAAATGGATGTTGACTTGTGCCTTTCACACTCTGCTTGAAGGGCACCAAATGGTCGCCTTCTCTCCTGTGGCTCCTGCTGCTTAGATTTTCAAAGCCCTTGTCCTGCCCCTCTGCCCCTGGAATGTGCCCACACTCTCGGCTCCTGGGGGCACAGAGCTGGATGCCTCTGGCGTCAGCCCCGGGCCTCCCTCCAATGTGCACATGTGAATAGAGACCTGGCATGTGTCGCTGAGATTGATTTTCGTCTTTATGATTTAGGTTGTGATTGATTTTCTCAGGTGGAGGCTTTGCACTTAATGAAGTGAGGTCTGCACGGCTCCATCTGAGACAGGATTACGTGCAAGGACAATTACCCTTCTGGTGACAGCTCCTCTCCTTTTAAAATATATATAATGCAATGAAAATAACTCTTCCGTGAGGCACGATGTGCTATGAAGTGGGTGGTGACATGAAGTCTGTTGCTCGCAATTTTCCCACCACTGGGGGAAGACGGTGGTAAAGGATTTTATTATTATTATTTTTTGTAAATTTGGAAGAAATGTACAGCGATGATTTAGGAAAAAAGGATGAAATATTTAACTTAGCAGGAGAATGTTTAAATTTTGTTTTCCTTGCAGCTTAAGCCCGAGAGCTCAACATAGACTGAGATGCATTCACAGGAGGTGTGGAGCTTCCTGGAGGGGAGGGGAACCAGCAGCTTCTCCTGCGCTGGGCCCTGTGGGGCTGCGGGTGCTCCGCTACCCCTTCAGGCTCACCCCACCTGCCTTGGGGTTTTATTAGACCTCCAAGTTGGTGTGCAATTAAGTAGATATTATTAGAATTATTCTGTTTCCAGAAACATTGAGGGAAATCGTTCTCAGACCTTCTCAACTCCTACTTGAGGAAGTGCCAATGTCCCTTGGATGTGTTCTCTTGAAGTTCTATTTGAAGTGGGTCCCTAAACCCTGAGACCAACCATGCTGGTTTGCCAGGGATTATCCAGGTTTTAGCACTGAAATTCCCACATCCTAGGAAACTCCTCAGTACCAGGCAAAGCAGGTGAGTTGGTCACCCTGACTCAGATGTGCACAAGCCTCTTCATGAGAGAGAGTAGAGGAGATATACATACATGCATGCATACATGCATATAGAGAGAGATACACATGCATATAGAGAGATATACATGCATGCATACATGCATATAGAGAGAGATACACATGAAAGAGAGAGAGAGAGAAAGAGAGAGAGAGAGAGAAAGAGAGAGAGAGAGGACGAATTGTAAATAATGCTTTGCTCCCTGGCAGGACCCAGGAAGCGGGCAGCGGAAAGCAGCACCCCCTGGCACTGCTCCTATCTGAAATGCATCCACAGACCAGCCAAGCACCCTCGAATATAAATAAGCATTTTAAGGAACCCAGGTTTTGCAGGGCACCGTGGTTCATAGTAAAGAGAGCAAGGTGGGGTGTGTACGGCAAGGGTCATCCGACACGGCGGGTTTAAACAAGACATTCACATGGAGGTTGGCACTCAGCTCTGACTCGGGCCCGGCGAGAGCCACCCTCATGTGATCTCATTATCTACGGACATGGAGCTGCTGAGCCTAGATCCCTGCTCTCGTGGCTGTCGTTGATGTCCTCTCAAACTGGAGGACTTTTTTCTAGAGCAAGCCCTGTGCCTCCCCCAGGACTGGGCCGCCTGACCCTCAGGGCAGGTGTCACCTCCTCTCCCTGCCTGCTGCTTTTGTTATCTTGTTAAGCACTTCAGGAGTGCCACCTGCATGTAGGCTGAGTGCTTCAAAAACGATCTCAGTCAACATGAACGAAGATGTCATAAAAATGTGCCTAGCAGCACATCCTGGACACAGCCCCCCGGGTTTGCCTGATTTCTTCAGTAGAATCAGACAAGCGACTCTGATGTGCCAGGGACCTCCGTGAAGCTGAAGGATGGCTCCTGCTTTGTGCTGTCATTTAGAGGGGCTGAGACCTGTTGGTAGAACTGGCTGCAGGACAGGCAAGTGGGGATGCACCGGGCAAACCAGGCTGAGCTGGTCACCCCATGGGAAACCTGGCTGTTCTTACAGGTGAGGGGACAGGTGGTCAGAGGAGTCCCCAGCTGTCTGACTCACGATCCAGTGCTCCTTCCATTGTCTCTCTGCTGAGGGGACTGGATATCATACCTTGGCTGTCAGGACAATGGGTGGGGCTTTCAGAGCTGGACAGTGGTCTGGGCGAGGCTGTGGGTGTGCTGGGCTGGGAAGTGTGCTGCTGATGTGCAGGTGTGGTCACATAGTGGAGTGTCCTACTCTGGCCACATAGTGGGTTTTGCTTTTGGCCGTTGGCAGTCCAGGTTTGTATTTTTGGCTGTTCCCCATCACCCCTTGGCTCCTGTGCTTTCATGCCTCCACCACGGCACCAGGGAGCATTTGCATTCTGCACAGAAGACATTGGCTATGATGGTCACCTACTTTCTTAAAATGAAAATCCCAAGGTTGGAACGGCCTGTGTTATGGACGAGAGCTTTGGAGGAGATTGTACTAATTGGAGTCCTAATTAATGTTTGCTTTATGACGTTCCAGGGAATGATCGCTCGATAAGATAATGCAAACAGAATTTTTAAAAAGCATATGTTCCATTTAAGTAGTGGGCACAGACAGATGCATTGCGAAGCAGCCTGTTAGAAGATGTGATTATAGAAGTGATATTGCTCTTCGTGCAATCTGTGCTTGGTAATCATTTCATTAATTGTAAACAGACGTGACTGGGGCCTGCCTCCCAGCTCTCTGCAAGAACAGGGGGTCAGAGAGGAGAATGTGCTCCGGGCAAGATGCTCGGTGGAGTGACTCTCCTAGAGGAGGAGCCAGGAGGCATCTGGCAGTGCCTGGAGCTTTGTCAGGAAGCAGGCCTGATGGAGTGGGAATGGGGCAGGACTCTTCGGATTCAGGTCTGGGGTGTCAGGGTCTTTGGCCAGGTAGGGACCAGAGCTCAAGCTTCAAGAAGAAGGAGCCAAGAGAGCAGCTGAGCCCAGAGCACCTCTTTGTGGCAGAGTAGAGGGGGTCTGGGCTCTCCAGGAGATTTCGGAGGATGTACAGACAGTCCCCAACTTTATGATGGCGGGAAAGTGATATGCATTCAGCATGCCCCTTGACTTACGGTGGGGTCACATCCAGGTAAACCCATTGTAAGCCGAAAATATCATCAAGTCAAAATACACTTTCGACTCATTACGATGGGTTTATTGGCACATAACCCCATCGTAAGCTGAGGAGCATCTGTATCAAATTTCCCAATTGCTGCTGTAACAAACATCACACATTTAGTCGCTTAAAACAGCACAAGTATAGTACCTTACAGTTCTGGAGATCAGAGTCCACAACGGGTCTTGCTGGGCTAAAACCAAGGTGTCGGCAGGGCCGTTCCTTCTGGAGGCTCCAGGGAGACCCCGTGTCCTTGCCTGTCCCGGCTTGTAGATGTGCCTGTTGGCTCATGGCCCCTTCCTCCATCTTCAGGGCCAGTGACGGTGAGTCGAGTCCTGCTCATGTTGCCACTTCTCTAGTTGTGACTTTACTGCTTTTGTCGTCTACCTTTAGGGACCCTTGTGCTGACAGTGGGCCCACTCAGATGACCCGGGATAATTCTCCATCTCGAAGTCAGCTGATTAATGACCTTAATTTCATCTGCAGCCTGAATTCCCTTTACAGTGGAACTGACACAGTCACAGGTTCTGGGGATTGGGACATGGACATTGCTGGGGGCCATTATTCTGCCTACCACAGGTGATGAACACATTTTGCATTAGAGTGTATGAACGTGCTTCTCCCTAGCTGGCTTTCTTGTTTATCTTTTAATATTTAAGATAAAAGCCACGCAAGGAGCCAAAACCTGGGAGCCTGAAGTTTGGTTTCAGCACATCACTAACTCCCTGTCCAGCCTGGGCTGTGCTCGCTCAGCCTTTCTGAGCTGCAGGTGGCTGCTCCTTCAACAGGAAGGAAGCCCTCATCCTGACCGCCCCACAGTGTCACCATCAGGGGAAACAAAACACGGAAGAAGGTATAGAAACGCTTCCAAAAGTGTAAACATCATAAAACGACGCGGGTCGTACTCCCAGTGTTTCTGGCATTGAGTCTTTTTGGTGCATTGCTCCCAAAGCCCAAATTCCAACAGGTACACAGCAGGAGCGCCCTCATAGGTCTCTGGAATACCCTTTCCCAGCTGCTGTGCCAAATCCCACCCCAGAGCGGGCACAGATGTTGGAACAGTGATCGTTATAAATGAGAACTGGCCTTGCCCTGTGGGAAGCTGTCCCACTGGTGCCTTGGTGTGGACGGTGAGACTCAGCATGTTTCCAGCCTTTTGACCCCATGGCGCTGCTCAAGTGGGGCATGTTCTGGAGACAAGGCCATGTGTGCTCTGGCCCATTGCCCTAGGGGCTTGCTTTTGAAACTCAAATCCAGGATATGCCCTTCAATGAGTTTTGGCAAATACACATACCTGTGTCACTGGAAGCCCTATCAAGACACAGAGCACTGCCATGACCCCAGAAATTCCCTCCCACCCCTTCCTCCTCAATTCCCCGGTTAACCAGTGATCTGCATTTTTAGAATCGGAGGTTCGTTTTGCCTGTTCTAGAGCTTCACGAAACTGGAACCATCAGCCTGTACTCTTGTGCCTGGCTTCTGTGGCCCATCACCACATTCTAGATCCATCCAGGTTGTCAGGTGTATTAGCAGTCCCCTCCTTTCTCCTGCTGACTCGTATTCCACTGGATGACTATGTCACAGTTTGTTTTTCTGTTCTCCTGTTGATGGACTTCTGGGCTCTTTCCAGTTTTGGGTTGTTATGAATAAAGATGCTAGGAACATTCTTAAAAAAAGAGCCAGAACGGTTTGCTTGGTTTTAAGTGTTTTACCCACATGCTCACCGGCTCATAAAAAGAGAACCCAACAGTATCCATGGAATGACAGCCCTGCACTCTGGTGCTGCATCTGCCCCTGGCAGCTTCTGTGTCTAAGTGGAGTCCCTCGTGCTATGTGCTGTCCTGAGTCCTGACACTCTGTCCTTCTGTCACCCACAGCTTCATACACCCTGCTGGTATAAAGGGAGTGACCACCAGGAATCCATCTGCACAGGACATGGTCATAGAGTGTCACAGATTCCAACATGGGGGCCCCAGCCACCTGCACCCTGGTCCTATCTGCTTCCTTTAGCTCCGGGCCTCTGTTGAGTTTTGTTTGTATATTTATGAGCCCTGGAATTGCTGCTTCCAGCACACTACTTACTTAACGATATAACAGTAATTGTAGGATAATTGTGCTGCCGTGAAGGAACAGTCAGGGTCTGTGAAGTGAGTGGATAATAAAAACCAGGGTTTATGGGTTCTGCTACTGGGAAGAGTTATAGCCTTCACACTGCATTTTGTAACTCATCATTTCCAGTTCAGAATGGTGTGGGATTTGCACTGAGACCCTCATCCAGTGGTTGGTAATCAGGGAATAGGAAGGCAGAGCAATCTGTGTGGCTTCTGTGTTTTTCCCTGTGGCCCTTTCCTTCATCTTGGAGAGGAAGAAGTCCAGGAAGAAGCCACTGTGTCTTCCCACTCCTCCTGGGCTCTGCCGTCCCCTCTGTAATAGACAACAGGGCATTTAGAGCCCTTTCTGATGACAGCCCAGAGGACTGCTAACTGGGGTACCGACTTACCCCAGCCCCACAAAGAGCCCCAGGCATCTGCAAGGAGTTACAGTCCTCCAAGGGCATCCTGAACCGATGAGCCATTTCCAACTTCTTTCAAATATTTGGAGCTGGAAGGGCAGAGGAGACTTTTGAGTTGCCCTCCCCTTAGCTGCATTAAACCGGGAAACACTCAACTTCGGAGGGTGGACAGATAGCAGGCCCTCTGTCTGCCAGGAGCTTGCTAAGGAGCCGGGCAAGGCCAGTCGGCCAACTCTGTCCCCTCAAGGGTCTGGATGGCGTGGTCAGCTAGTGCACACTGTTGCATGTGCACTGATTTCAGGGCTACACAGGGAAATACCTTGTTGCATCAGAAAGAGCTGCTGAAAGAGCAATGGGCTACCAGGACGCAGGAACGTGCTTGCGGGGGTGTGGGGGCATCCACTGGCTAAATCTGGAAAAATCTAAGCATCAAAATAAGTAACAGTAGTAATAGATTATAGTCATGGAATAAAACAAAACCGGTGAATTTATATTGATATATTGAAACAAATGGGAGAAGGGAGCTCTCCTGACATTAGAAGCTCACCAAGAGAGAAGGAAGGATCCGGAAGTCATTAAGGGTGCCCACACTCGTGGGTGAAAGTTCGACAATGAGCAGCATATTTACATAAAATCAAGTATCTCCCCACAAATTATTTGTTAATTACAAAAGGAGAAAGAGTAGTTTTAGAGTCAGTCCTTAACCAGGACCTCAGAGCTCTGCCCACATGTGGGATGTCCTGTATGAGGCAGCAGGAAGAGACAGGTGGAAAGGCACAGACTGGACCTTAGGGTGGGAAAGCACCAACTAGCACAAACTGGGGATGTTCCAAAAGTAACTGGCCTTGACTGTCCAAAAACGTCAAGGTCAAGAAAGAGGAGACTAAGAAACCGCTTCAGACTGAAGAAGTCAAAAGAGACAGGGAAACTCCATGGGAGGTCTGGTCCTGAATCAGATGTTGGGCCAAGGGATGAAACGTGACCGTGCACTGCGGGTTAGGTCATAGTGTGACATCAATGTCAAGCTTCCTGATTTTGATCGTTGGGCTGTGGCTCTACGAGAGAATGCTTTTGTTCTTAGGAAGGGTGGATGGGAAGGGGCCTTGATAGACTAAAGGGAGCAAAATGTAACAAATTGGTGAGTCTTGGTATAGGGTCTTCAAGAGTTCCTTGCATGATCCTTGCAACTTTTCTGTGGGGTTGCAATCCGAGCTGAATCAGAGGAAGCGGGCAGAGCGAATTTCTATATGTGACATCGGCACAGGACAAATGTGTCCTGGGGACCCACCTCTCTCAGAAGTGTGAAGAGCATGCAGAGTGGATCTGAACCCAATGCCATAGCTGTCTGGCCGTGGTGAGCTCGACAAAGCGTGCCGATGTGCTGGGCCAGCCCAGGGTGGGAGCAGGTGTGGGTCTCGCCAGAGGCTGGAGCAGCCGAGCAGGCTTTCCGGGGCAGGTGGCCTTGCAGGTTGCCAAAGAAGAGGAAGCCCCGAGCTGCCAGCTGAGCATGGGGAAGGCACCACCTCCTTGAGGGTGCAATCTGCTGGTGTTCAATTCTGAGCTGTCCCCTTGTACCAATGTTTTCCTTCCAATTTGCCTCCCTACATGGAAGGACGAGGGGAAAATGTGGTCCCTCCAAGCACCCTGGGCAGGCCGGCGGTGGCTGCGCTCTGTGTGGCTCTCCCATATGTGGGGTACTCTCCACCCTGGGCTGCGGAGAGCCCTGCACTGTTCTTTTGCTTTCCTGTTTCATGCTTGCTTCCTTTTCTTTTCTTTTCTTTTAATTACCCCCTTAGTTAGTGGCCCAGCAACTTTGAAATGCCACCAAAAGCAGAGATTTGAGAGGCTCCTGAGGAGATGGGGGTAAAGTGAGTTTCTGGAGGGAGGTGGCAACCTGGGTGGAGGTTGGTGGGGCAGAGAGTCTGTGTCCCATGTGGATACCATGTAGGAGGGTCGGGGCAGGGAAATGCCAGGGATGAAATCTCGGTGACCTTGTTGAGCAAGAACTGAATCAGTGCAGCTTCCCCAGGAGCCTGAAGGGAGACACTGATGTGAAACCCAAAGGAAGGAGTTCAAAGACAGAGGAAGTCTGGTTGAAAGGCCGTAGAGAGGAGTCCTTGCCAGTCAAGCACCAATTGTGTCTCTGCACCTCCATGCACATGGCCATCAGTGTGCACAGTTGGGTGCAACGGGCAACCAGCTCAGTGCACAGAGCACTGGGCACCCTCGGTGGCCATGCTTCTCTTGCCAGGGAGAGAGGTGAGGAGTGTACCCTTTACATTTGCCAGCTACAGAACGTCGAGCCAATGTCCTGTGGGGCCACCTGGCATGGGGGTTTTCCTATAGGACATGACCCCGATCTCAGGGGTCATGGGGTGGGTGGAGCACAGAATACTGTGCATGGTTGAGATCCAGCCCCCAGTGTCCCCGCACCATTGACTGAGCAAGTTTGTGCACCTAGTAATGGGCTGGACACATTGCACACCTGATTAGACAGGGCTCTCCAAAAAACAGAACCAATAGGAGGGATATATGCAGAAAGAGATTTATGATAAGGAATTGGCTCACACAATTATGGAGTCTGAGAAGTCCCAACATCTGCAGCTGGCAAGCTGGAGACCCAGGCCCCATGGTGTAGTTCTAGTACGAAAGCTGGTAACCTGGAGAACCAGGAGAGCTGATGTTTCAGTTCAAATCTGAAGGCAGGAAAGAGCTGGGGGCCCAGTTCAAAGGCTGTCAGGCAGGGGGGCTCCTCTCCTATTCAGGGTGGGTCAGCCTTTCTGTTCTATCCAGGCCTTCAGCTGACAGGATGTGGCCAACCCATGTGATGGAGGGAGGTCCATCTGCTTTAAGTGGTCTACTGATTTAAATGTTAGTCTCGTGTTTCTAGAAGAAACACCCTTACAGGAAAAACCCAGAATCATGTTTGACCAAGTGTCTGGGCACCCTGTGGCCCAGGCAAGTTGATACACAACATCAACACTCAGGACCATGTTATTCATACTCTTCCCAGTGGCTCTGCCTGTGTGTCCCTGGGGTTCTCAGTTTGTAGACGCTGAGCCTCAGAGGGGAAGATACCTGTGTGGGACCACAGTACCAGGAGGCGGCTGAGCTGAGATTAGAACCCGGGTATGTCTGACTCCACATCTATCGTCAGGGTGATGTTCAGGATCCTGGGTTGGAGGTAAAGCTACCTCTGTCCGGGGTTCCCTGAGCTTACCTGGACGTATTTTCCAAGCCAGGCAAGTCCTCCTGCTCTTGGGGGATGTACCCTTCAGTGCTGAGTGTCTATTGCTGCTGTAACAAATGATCTCCATCTTAGTGGCTCAAAACGACACAGATTTATCATCTTGCAGCTCTGGAGATCAGAAGCTTGACACAGGTCTTGGCAGGTCTCACTAAAGGGTCAGAAGGCTGTGCTCTTTCTTGAGGCTCCTGGAGAGTCTTTTTCCTTCCTTCTTCCAGCTTCTACAGGTGCCTGCATGCTGCCTCGGCCTGCGGCTCCTTCCTCCATCCTCAAAGGCAGCTGTGGCAGCCTGAGTCCTCCACACCGCATCACTCCGACCTCCTCTCCTGCCTGTCCCTTTCCCATTTAAGCATCCCTGCAATTACATCGGGCCACCTGGATAATCGAGGATAATCTCCCTATGTTAGGGTCAGCTGATTAGCAACCTGAATTCCCCTTTGCCACGTAAGGTAACATATTATTTTATTTGTGGGGTGGGGATGGAGGTGGGGTGGGCATTCTTCTGCCCACACAGGCACTGTGACAGGTGGTTATTTCACATTGGGACTTTCCCTGAAAGCTCTAACCCTGGGCTGCTATGCATGATTTCAAGTGGGGTTCATGTGCTATAGTTATGTGGGGTCCCCTCCTTTGTGGGGTCTTCCTTCCTCTATCCAGTATTCCAGGGCTGTGGAGAAGGGGTTGCTGAGCAGCCTCCAGGACACTGTCTTGCCAGCTCAAGGGGAGAAGGCCCGTGCCTCTGCTTTGCAGGGTGGACTTCTGATGACATCTCAGTGGCAGGTTCTGTGAAGGAGCCTGGAGTCTCTGTGCACTTGCTGCTGCATCTGGGCTGAGGCTGGGGGCCCAGCACGGCTCAAGCCCCTAGAACCTTTGGGCAGGAATGCAAATGAGTGACACCTGCCCTGGTCTGTTGCTGCAGAGAGGCAGGGGCTCCTGATCACCACACCCTGCTGCAGTGAGCTGTGAAGGTCCAGGCAAGCTCCCCAGGGGAGCAGAGAAAGTCAAGGAAGTTTGATGAGCTGATCACTCAGAGGTTTGGATCCAGAGCATGGGTACTCTTCTCTAAACCAGTCCGTCTGAGAATGTTCTCCTTCCTTAATACCCGGTAAGTAGTTAACAACCGGTGATGTGCACCACCCTCCGGGGCTTTAGTTTGAAGAGCATCGTATTGTGTAAAACAGAGAGTCATTCATTCATCTATTTATGCATTCAATCCACAAACATTTACTGAGAACCTACTATGTGCTGGTGTTATACTGGGCTGTGGGGATCCAGCATGGTGAGGGTGTGGGGGATAGCAGGGAAATAATCACAGCAGATGTCACGACAATGGGCTTTGGAGTCAAGCTGAGCTGTCCCCTCCCAGTGCCATCTTTCTGAGCTTCTGTTACTAGACCTGTAAATGGGGAATATTACTGGGGTCTGCAGTGAGCTTGTGAGTTTGAGATGAGATGACTTGAGTTGCTTATGGACTCTTGATAGCTTAATCAAGAATGGTGACAAGGACAGCAGGGTCCAGGAGGCGGGCTGAAGGGCAGAGGAGGAGGAGGTCCTGAAGCAGGAAAGGTGTTTCCTGTGTCTTCCAGCCCTCCACGGGCAGGCTGGGAGCTCCTGCAGTCCCGAGCCTTGAGTCTGCTTCCTCCTTTGGCAACTCAAGGGCTGGGAAGCGTCTTCTAGCTCCAGAGGCCTGGTTGATAGTTGAGGGTCTGTAGTTTCATAAAGGCTGCTGTGGAGACTCCTGCAAGTTCTGGCTTCTGAGCCCTGGCTCACGGTTGGTCTTCAGCCAAAACAAATTGATTGCAAAGAAAATAAAAAAGAAGGAAATCTTGCCATTGCGACAACATGAGTGAACTTAGAGGACATTATGCTGAGTGAAATAAGTCAGTCACAGGACAGATACTGCGTGATTCCACCTAGATGAAGTATCTGGAATAGTGGGACTCGTAGGAGCAAGAAGAGAATGATGGCTGCCCGGGGCCGAGAGGAGGGGGAGACAGGGAATTGTTTTCCAGTGGGTGCAATTTTTCTGTTTTGCAAGATGAGTAAGTTCCAGAGACCTGCAGTGCGGCCTAGCACCTACAGTTAACAATACTGTATTGTGCTCTTTAAAATATACATCTAGATACATCTCGTGTTAAGTGTTCTTACCACACATACATACATACAGAAATCCACAGAAGAACATAGGAAATTTTTGGAGGTGATGGCTGTGTTTAGTACCTTCATGGGTGTGTGCATATGTCCAAAGTAATCGAGATGGGTAAATTAAATATGTGTAATTTTTAAATATCGTTTATACCTCAATTATGCTAAAAAAGAAAAGAAGGAAGCATTTTTCCAGAGGAGACCCCACAGCACTGTGCCAGTCTCATCAAGCACATAGTGTGCCGGTTGGGCTCACAGTAGGTCCACAGAACAGCCTAGTTAAGCCGATGACGGGTTCTCCAGCCGCAGGGGTTATTAACACTTCTCACTATTCACCCTGTTGAGTTGATGTGGGGGGATTTGGGGTCCACAGGGTGGCCTCCCTGTTTCAAATACCTCTATGATGATGCCCCAGATGGCTCTGTGCCTTTATGTGAATGTTTCTGGCTCATGAGATCAGAGCTGGGCACCGAGTCGGTGGACTGCCCAGAGATGCAGGTGTGAGGAAGAAGGGTGCTGGATTCAGCCAGGGGGCACTGGCCACAGCTGTGCCAGCAAGATGGGGAGCAAGGACAGGCCATCAGACACCCGCTGCCCCCCACGGAAGACCTCTTCGTGGTGTTGCAAACAGCTCTAGAGCATGTGTGAGCTTTCTGTAGCTGTCATAATAAATGACCACAACCTGCAGGCTTAAAACAGTAGGATTTATTCTCTCACAGTTCTGGAGGCTAGAAGTCCATTACCAAATGTCGGCAGAGCCATGCTCTCCTCTGAAGCCTCTAGGGAGGGTCCTTTCTTGCCTGTTCGGGCTTCTGGTGGTGGCCTGCAATCCCTGGCTTGTGGCTGAATCCTTCCAGTCTCTGCCCTGTCTTCACGTGGCTTTCATCTCCTCTCTCTTTTTGTCTCTCCTCTGCTGTCTCTATAAGGACACCTATCGTTGGATTTAGGGCACACCCAGATAATCCAGAGTGATCTTGTCAAGATACTTAATTACATCTGCAAAGACCCTTTCTCCAAATAAGGTCACATTCACAAGTTCCTGCAGTTAGGACGTGGACATATTTTGGGAGCCAACATTCAACACACCATAAAGTAGACGTGATTCTTCCAGGGCAGTGTGGGGTGCTCGTGAAAGATTTTCCCTCAGCTGTCAGAGAGCTTCAGGGCTGCTGTGTGTAGCCGTGATGGAGCTGCAGGAGCCCTTCCCCACTGGTCTTGATCTTTGTGCCAATGACAATAGCTGCAGAGCACTCCAAGAGCAGAGTGGGGGCACTGGGAGTACAGGGCATGAGCACTTGAGAAGAAGGGGTAGAGAGAGCAGGCAGAGCACTCAGTGAGGAGGGAGAGCACTCAGAGAGCAGGCAGAGCACTCAGTGAGCAGGGGGAGCACTCAGAGAGCAGGGGGAGCACTCAGTGAAGAGGGAGAGCACTCAGAGAGCAGGGGGAGCACTCAGAGAGCAGGCGGAGCACTCAGTGAGCAGGGGGAGCACTCAGAGAGCAGGGAGAGCACTCAGAGAGCAGGGGGAGCACTCAGTGAGCAGGGGGAGCACTCAGAGAGCAGGGGGAGCACTCAGTGAAGAGGGAGAGCACTCAGAGAGCAGGGGGAGCACTCAGAGAGCAGGCAGAGCACTCAGTGAGCAGGGGGAGCACTCAGAGAGCAGGGGGAGCACTCAGAGAGCAGGGGGAGCACTCAGAGAGCAGACAGAGCACTCAGTGAGCGGGGGAGCACTCAGAGAGCAGGGGAGTACTCAGTGAGCAGGGGGAGCACTCAGAGAGCAGGGAGAGCACTCAGCAGGGAGAGCACTCAGTGAGCAGGGGGAGCACTCAGTCAGCAGGGGGAGCATTCAGAGAGCAGGCGGAGCACTCAGAGAGCAAGGATGCCCATGAATGCTTGACAATGGCCAGAGAGCTGAGAAATCCAAAGGGCTCAGCGACTGGGGGTGGCCACTGGCCCAGGAGTGGCATCCTGCCTGCGTGCATGCCAGGAGAGATTACAGCACCACACACGTGGGATCTGCAGGCAGGAAGGTTTGGGCTTTGTTGGGGAAGGACTTGGGCTAACAGATGGGGCTGTTCTGCCAATGACAGGCACAGCTGCGGTACAGGGGCCTTGGGTCTGCAGTGTCACACTCCACGAGGGCAAGGGGACAGGAGGTTGTGGGATGGCTAACTCTGTATCTCGACTATTCCCGAGAACATCTTTTATGTTGCGCTTGTGCCTGGGCTGTTTCTTCTCAAAGCTAGGGTGGGCACATGTCTCTGATTTCTCTTTAAACCAGATTAAGGAGCTTATGAATGTAAACAGACCATTGGTGGGAACAGAAATGGACTTAAAGTCTATAACAGGATGAGCGGGGGGGGGGGGGGGAACTGGCTGACTTCCAGCTGGATATGTCTGCGTCTGCTTTGGTTCCATCCTGGGTCTCATTTTGGGGACTGAATGTTGATTATGAGTGAGGTATGGCAGGCAGAAGAGAGAGAATAATTTTCTTTGCAGCAGGAGGCTAAAGCTTCCAGCAACTCTCCTTTGGTGCCTGTTCTGCTTTGGGAGAACTGCAGTTGCCTGAGCCAGACTTCTGGCTGCATGATTTTTGTCTCAGTTAGACAGACATGTGTTTCTAGCTTCTTTATCAGAGGGATTTTGCTGGGTTATTCCATCAAAGCAAGATGGAATCCCGTGAGAAGGATCCCGAGGGCTGGTATATGGAAGCCACGTCCCCCTGCGTGCGGCTCACAGACATCGCTACTGCCGCCTCCCCCGCTCCACCCCAGGCCAGCCAACATGTGAGATGTTCTGTTGTGTGCTGACCCTGGGCCATTCTGTCAACACGTGTGAGGTTCAGTAATTGATGAGGAGTGAGGTAGAAATCGGAGCCAAGTCTGGACCGAGTCTGGGTCTGGACCTGCCACTGACCAACACCGTGAGCTTGGGCAAGTCTGCAACATCTGGGTTTCTGCATTCTCCTCTGTGGACTGGAGATTAGTGATCTCATAGTCCTTCCACGTCAAGCTCCTGCAAGGCTAGAGTACAAGCACACTCCAAAAAGCCCAGAACAAGCAGCCTTGCCCTTTGTGCAATAGGGAGATTTAGGATCTCCTTGGGAGTCACTTTTCTTGAATGTCATTATGCCTTCAGCGGCCAGGCCGCCTGCTACCTGAGATGCTCTGTCACCTGCCCTCTACCCAGACCTGGCTAAATCCTCTGTGAATCCTCTCTAGATCCCCAGCCTGCAAACCCCATCGTATGCTGTCTCCTGCAAGAAGAAAAGCATTTGGCCTGCTGTGGGTGCTTTGGAAGTACCTGCTGAATACATGAAAGGATGGGTACACGCATGAGCAAATGAATGAATTCAGTAAAGGATTTGCTGCTGATTATCCTTTCACCTAAACATTATTTGTTGCACCCCTACAATGTGGGAGGCAAAGATTCCAGCACAGGATGGACCTTAGAGAATCAAATATTAGAGGCTATTAGTGAATTAAAGGCCCCTGCCCTCCTGAAGCTTGCATCCAGGCACAGAAGATATTAAATAACCTAATCCGTGATGTAGGGTAGGTGAGGGGGTGAATCCGTTAGAGTCTAGAGAAAAATAAAGTAGGTCCTGGGAGAACTTAATAGAAGAGGCTTATTTTCTGCCTTTAGTGATTTATGTTTGAGCATATGTAGATCTAAAATGCTTCTTGGTCCTAAAGAGGTGGTGGTGGTCAGGGGTGTTTTTGGAGATTGAGGAACAGTTGGAGCCATCTGGAAAGACAGTGCAGAAGAGGGGGGCTTTGAAATGAGGTTGAAGAGAAAGGAAGTTGTATGTCCAGCTTCAGTTTAAAGACCCTGGATAACTACTTGGCTGGTCAGTAGACTGGGACCCTGTGCTCACTTACCATTCCCCCGATGCATTACAACTGAGCACATACTTAGCAACAATGCAATATTGCACACAGCCCTCCATGAGCGTGGTTGAAGGAACATCAGAAGGTTCCAGAAGTTCTCTTTCTGACAGCTGCTCCAAACTCCTGGCCAAAGCCTTCTTAACCTTGTTTCAGGGTCAGAGTATTCTCAAAGTGTGGTCAATTTTTTAAACCTTCTTTTTAAAATTACCCCAGTCACAGGCAATCAGAAACTCTAGAATGTTCTGAAGACTCTTAGAGTCCCTTGATTAATTGGACGTTTTTAACCACTCTGTATCTCAGCTGATCTGCAGATAGTGGAGGCTGAGAATTTAACAGGAGAGGAAAATTTAATTGGACTAATTTTATTCCCAGAGAGCTGAGAAAGTGGAAGTCATTTTTTATCACTGCAGCTATTAAAGAGCCCTGTTTTTTCAATAGAGAGGAGCACAGTAAACTTTATATAAAAGTGAACAGACGATCAAATAAACAGAGTTTATGGAGACAGGAGCCGGTGGCGATGGGGTCTGGGAGTGTTTATTGTTGCGTTGAGGGCACTGCTGACAGGCTGGAAAGATGGCTCAGATCTTCATTTCCTCCTGCAGCCACCGGAGCCCCTGGAGCACAGGACTCTGGGTATCTCACTGGGCCAGGACCCTGTCTTCAGGGCACATTGTCACCTGGGAGGTGGCCTTGTCAGAAATATGCTCAGGAAACATCCCTTGCACACTTGACACAGACACACTCACATTCACACACACACACACACACACACACACACACACACACACACACACACACACACACACACACACACACACACACAGCTGAGCAATGCAGACAAAAGGCCAACTCCCTTTTCAGGTGTGTTCTCCTCTAGGACTGAACCCAGAGCCATCTTCTCTGAGGTCATTTTTCCTGCTTTGTGATAAGTCTTATTATAGCCCTGAGCCCCCTCATGGGTCCTGGATCCCTTGGCATGAGCTGAGCTTGGGAAGGGGCTCAGAGTGTAGGAGCTGGGACGAAGATGGATGGAGTGAGACAGTAAGCAGTGCGGGGAAGGGGGTGGCAGGCACAGCTGCGGTCTGCCCTCGCTGGAGCAGGCTGGCTGTGGGCTGGGGGGTCTGGTTTTGTGTCCCCTGGCAGTCTGCCTGCTCCTCAGGTAGACGTGGCGACATCGCAGGCAAAGGCTGAGGGCTGGCAGATCTTGTGTGTGCATCCAGTCCCCCGGATGTAGGTGGGGGCCACGGCAAGGCTGTAGGAAACCCCACATTTCCCAGGCAGGCACCTTGTGTTCCATTTTCCAAATATTTGCCTCTCGTCGTTGTTCCAAGTTAATAAATGCTGAGGAAGTGAGACATGTCGCTGTCAATTGTGCAGAATCCCGAGCCAAATAACGGCCAGCCGTCCCCGGAGCTCCTCATCGGGATCTCAGAGGGGCTCACAGTGTATTAAAGGAGAACGCAGCTTGTTTAGCGCGAGCTTTTATTGGACACATTGCTATATTAACGTCAAGGACTCTGCCTTAGCAAGTCCCTGTACAGCTCAGGAGCTGCGCTACTGACAGCGGGACTGGAGCTTCAGGATTTGCCCCTGAAAAGCATAATCTCCAAGTTTCATTGTGAATTGTAAAGATCTGAATGAAAAATTGTCTGATGGGAAGTCTGTTGTCTCGTAATATCACGTTCATTGATTCCCTTTCATATTTGGATTAAAACCGAGAAGCCAGCGAGCGATAACCTCGGCCTGTCCGGGAGTCGGGTGCGGACAGGAGCAGCGGCCGGGAGGAGGCCGGGTTTCCAGGGAGGAGAAGGCGGACGCTCGCGAGGCCACCGGGTCTTCTGTCTCTCTTCACGCAGAACAACCAGCAGTGACAGTTTTGCAAAAGGGGCATGGCATTGAATTATCACAGCATTATCTTTGTGTCTGCTTTCGCTGTGTTGTGTAAATAATGCTTAAATGAGAGAACGGTACCTGACCTTGAGTGTGCGACTGCCATCTCTGCCGGATGCTTTGGTCTGTGTGACATCTGGGGGGAGTGGAAGGAGGTGGGGCGAGGAGTCCACGCCCTGCGACAGCGTCAGCGGATGCGGGCTGACGCTGGGAACCCGCATCAGGCGCGGCGACACCCCGGGGAGGCCTGCTCACGCCGAATCCGAATCCAAAACTCTCTATTCTGACACGTGTTAGCGGGTGCCTGCTTGAACTCTGACCTCGTGCAAGGTGCCTTAGAGGATACAAAGTGAGGGAGGCTGGGCCCCTGCTTTTGGAAGCTATGCCCCAGCGGGGTGAAGGGCAAGTTTATTAATACCTAGATCGAGGATTGGGAAGTGAGGGGGCTGGCCTCGAGGAAGACCCCCGGTGACTCCCGTCCCCCCAGCGCACACGATCCTGTGCAGGCCCCTCCCACAGTGCACCAGGGTGGTGCGTGTGATCAACAAAGCAGGGGACAACTTTCCAAAATTAGGTTATGAAAACTGCTGCCTCGGTCTTAGGTGGCCTGTTGCTTGGTGCTCTCTCTCTCTCGGAGTCCAGCTGCCATATAAAGAATTCTAGGTGGTCCACATGGGGAAGAGAGACCCTGGAGGATGAGAACCGAAGCCTCCCCCCCCCCCCGCTGGCCCTTTGAGTGCCCCTTCACGGAGGGAGGCAGTAAAGTTTGGGTGCTTGGTTCCACAGCGACAGATCGTGGAGGCAGCTGGTGCTGACAGTCAGATAGAGACAGATGCTCTGGAGGTGGGGATGGGGACGTGGGGGAGGGGCCTCCGAGAGAGCTGCAGGTGGGGGGGGCAATGAGCAGGAGAAGATGCCGCCAGGTTGTATGAACAGAAGGAACCTGTGCCGTGAGAGGAGACATGGGCTTCAGGGGAAAGGGCACGGACCTGCAAATCTGCAGAGATCCTGAGGCCAGGAGTCGTTCAGTGCGGTGCTGGGGATCAGGTGCTCTGTGCTTGCCTCCCCCCTGTTCTCAGTGCCACCGTGGCCCCACGTCTCCTGAGGAGATGCTGGAGCTGGGGAGCCCGGGTCCACGCTTGCTGGTTTTTTGCCTGGCCTTCGCTCTCTGTATATGTGCTGCCGAAGCGAGCACCTGGCCTTCGCTCTCTGGCTGGCCTGGGTTTGGCTTTCTGCCTCTGCCCAGCTACGCCTCCGGAGTCAGAGTCACCATCGTCCCACACGTGGCCAGATCCGCTGTGTACTCCAGAAGCTGCCTTCCTGGCTCTGCCTCGGTGGGTCACCTCCTTCTCTTGTTGGCTCTTCCTCCCCCTACCCGGGACTGGTCTCTTCCCTGCCCCCATTCAGACCATTCCAGATACCATTAGGTGAGGGCAATCGAGGTTGGATGCTTATTTTGTGGGACTATTTAAGAGGAAATGAAGACAACGGATGGGCGGTTGGATTCCAGCAATTTCGATTATTTCCCAATTGGGAAATGACCGGCTGCCGGCTCTTGCCTGTACACTCTACTGCGAACATTCACGATAGCTCAGTCCCTTCTGTGGCCGCGACGTGGCAGGTGCCCTGTGGATGGGGCATTCCTTAGGCTCACCGAGGGGATGTGCTGCTGGAGGTGCCCCCAGCTGGAGCTTCAGTACCGTCGTCTAATGTGATCTGCTCGGCTCCATACCCCGCGCTCGGCCCGTCTCCTCCCGATGGTTCCCCCAGCCCAGGGGCTGTCACTCTCTTGGGTTCCACATCAGCTTTTCCTCTCTCAAACTGACTTCTCATTGCAATGTTCTGAAGATCTGTTTTTATCAGATAGAAAGGTTTTCCCATTTTTCAGAGAAGGTGCTGCATTTGGCACTGGAGTTGTGGACATGGCAACTTGTTTTGACACCAGCGTCCTGGCCTTTTTCCAGGGGTCTTACTGCTTCTGCACACACCCCTGACTATTTCCAGGCCAGCTTCTGAGCAGAGCAATTCTGTCATCTGTCTCCTCCCCTCCCTGCCTCCTTTTCCTGTCTTTCCTTCTCCCCCCATCTGTGTGGATGAGAGCTTCTCTGTCTTTTCCTCTCTCTCTCTCTGTTTCTCTTCCCCCCACCATGTTAATAAGAGCTAAGGAGCAGACAGGTGGGAGCAAGACACTGGGAATGTGGCCCTGGGTGCAGAGCGGATGCCGCCCCATCTCTGCTCAGCCCGCGGAGGAGCAGCTTCCCCCACACGCTGCGGACCCTGCAAACAAGCCTGTGCAGCTCCATCACGACACACTGAGAGCCTGCTTACTTATAAAGCAATTTGCTCCTACGGGCTGGTTTGAGATTAAAATGGTAATTATCTTGCAAATGACTGTAACTGTCTTTCATAAATGCGGCAATGTTGGAGATGTGACTCACTGCGGTCTGCAGGATAATGAGCTTAATAAATGATATCTTCAGTGTATTGTCAGGAAACAGAACCTATTAGTTTGGGATGGGACAATACTGTAATTTCAGTGCGATGGATTCCATTCTTTTCCTTGGCTGTGTAGTTTTTTTCTTCCTCTGGTAGCATGGGCTCATCATTTTTTTCTTAATAGGACATTTTTCCTTAGGATGATTCACAAATTGCTAATCTGTTTTTATTATCTCTCATTTTTCCCTCCTGAAAAGTTTTGTTTTTCTTTTTGCCACTGGGAGAAGCCTCGGTTTTCCGGCACAAAGGCCAGGGAAATAACCTTCCTTGCTAGAACGAGATGAACAGGTCCACATCGCAGACATGTCCTGAGCCGGAACTGCAGCGACAGAATCCTCAGACTGTCGGATAGGAGAGACGGAAGACCCTACTTTCTCTTTCCTACAGACAGGGAATTGCAAGAGGACAACAGTTTTAGGCACCTGTTTTGCTTCATGCTGAACCAAAGACTCCTTCCAAACAAAAAGGTTAGGGGGTCCCAGCTGCTCAGGTGTCAGGTGAATCTGGTCTTCAGCCTGCAGATTAAGCAGGGAGAGGTGCAGGATCCCAGGACCTTGCAGAGGGCTGTGGGAACCTCGGTACGGAGCAGGACCGAGGGACCAGAGCCTGCAGGTCAGGATGAAGAAAGCTGGGCTGGCTACCAGGCTCAGGGCTTGGAGCTTTCTTGTGGATCTTGGCCACAGTTCAGCCAGTGCCTCCTGAAGTGGATGGGACGTGGAAGGGCCTGGAAAACCCTGACATGTGTTCACCATTTGCAATGACCTCAATATACAGGTGGCAGGTGTGTGGTTTTTACTCAAACACCTTGTCTCCTTACCTGCTAAAGGGGATGAGGAGGACCTCCAGACCCAGCAGGCTGAGAGGTTGGTCCAGCATGGATCCAGCTGGATCCAGCATGGTCAGCTCATCAGTAGCAAGTGGGGATCCGGCTGTCCCCACCTGCTTTCTTTTGGCTACATATTGACATTACACAAACCTGAGATCCAGCAGGACAACCTGAGCTGGGGCCGACAGGTGTACGTGATATGGAATGTTCTGCAACCAGGCGTGACCAGTGGGATGTCCCCTGAACTCAGAGTGTAGCTATGAAGTGTGCAGGGAACATTTGGAATATGCCAGAAGCAGGATGGGAGAAGGGGACAGAAAAACCAGCAGTAAACTGAGGGGGAGGGCAGGGATGCAAAGCCCATTAAGCATCCTCAAAAAGTCAAACACGGAATTACCAAAAGACCCAGCCATTCCACTTCTGGGCAAGTACCTAAAAGAACTGAAAGCAGAGACTCAAACGCATTCTTGTACATATATGTCATAGCAGCATTATTCACAGTGGCCAAAATGTGAGAGCAACCCAAGTAAATAAATGGATGAATGGACAGACAAAATGTGGTATGTCCACACAATGGAATACTGTGTAGCTGCAAAAAATGAAGTGCTGATACCTGCCGTAACATAAATGAGCTTCAGTAACATTATGGTGACTGAAAAAGACCACATATTGTATGATTCCGTTTATATGAGTCATCTGGAATAGGTAAATCCATAGAGACAAAAAGTGGATTAGAGGGAGTTAGGAGGGACTGCTTACTAGATATGGGGTTTCCTTTTGGGATAATACAAATGTGTTGGGATGAGATGGAGATAGTGGTTGCACAACACGGTGGATGCACTAAATGCCACTGGATCACACATTTAAAAATGGTTCATTGCTAATTTTATGCTATGTGGAGTTGATCTCATTTTTAAAACATTAAATGAAATAAAAACCTGTGCAGTTCAGGGAGAAAGGCGCCTCTCTATCTCTAAGCTGGGCTTTCTCTAGGGCTAGCTCCCAGGCAAACATAAAATCTGTCGTGGTGCAACGAAAATGCTGCCCAGACGCTAATTCCGGAGGCTCACGCTGCAAGGGACATGGTCATTTTCTACGCTTTGTTGTTTGTGCTGGCTGGGAGCAGGGGACAGAGCATGGGGGAAGGTGGGGCACGGCTGCGGAGAGGGGGAAGAGAGCGTCCAGGGGGACAAGGGCTTAATCCAAAAATAAATGTCCAATCAGATGTTTAGTTCCAGGACGTTGGATGTGGCACCACAGAGCAGTCACCTTCATTCAAAGCACAGGACTCGGTTCATTTTGCAAAATAGAAGAATGTTGAGGTCTAGAAGCCTGAGATCTACCCCGAGGGGAGCCTGGGCAGGCAGAGCAGTACTTGTGCTTCTCTTTCAGTCCCACTGGCACCCAGTGTTGTCCCTCAATAACCTTTTCCAGGCGAGAGGATTTGTGCTTGGTTTGTTTCATGTGCTAAATTCCAGAGCGGGGAAGTTCTTCCTTTGGTGAAAGGTATTCGGTCTGTCAATGCTTTGATGTCTTTTGAATCCTCTGTGGCCCCAAATCAAACAGAAGCTTTTTACTTCCACGCTTGAAACATCCCTGTTCCCATTTCCTTTCAGTTAAAGGATTTCTCCCCCGTGTGATTATCACAAATCACTTCTGAATGGTGCTTTACCATTCAGCGCTTGGGCATTCATTAAGAAGGCAGACATTACATTTACACAGCCATTTACATGCGGCCGTTTTTAAGCACTAGACGTATGTCCGCGGGTATTTATATATACATACACAGTATTCACTGGCGCAAGCCTTGTCTCCCACTTCCATTAATGAAATTATCCCTACAGAATTATCGTTGCTGAACAGTTGCCTTTCCAACACCCTGTGACTCATTGCAATTTCTGCCCTTTCCATCACAATGACTGTGGGCAATTACTCAGGCTCCGTAATTCAATGCCCAGCTTCCTGCCTACGAAGAGCGAGCGTTAGAATAAGATGCATTTTTTTTTATAGCTGGAAGAATGTTAATGGATGTCAATAGGTTGAGGGAGAGAGAGCCAGTGCCGGGCAGAAGCAGCCTCCTGGATCTCTATCTCTCCCTGCAGCACTTGCAGTAAAAGCTTTCTCAACTTTTCTGTTGCTTGAACAGCAATTACTAAAACACTCTACTTGGGAAGAATACATTAATTAGATGCTTCCTAGAGATTTTTCAGGTTTATCAACCCAAGTGTGTGTATGAGCTCTTTGGAGGGAATGTGGAAAATGCTTATGGAGCATGAATCTCTGGAGCAGCCCAAATGCCAGCTTCCTCCAGATCTGCAGCCCAGCCTCAGCCTGAGCGCTCATCTTTGGATGGGGAGGCACTGGGCTGTACACGTGCTTCCCTTGGGAGGGGCTGTGCCTGCCCTGGGCACTGACAGACACCAAAACCATAGCAAGGGTGAGGGCTGATGTGTATCCCATAATCATGCCCAAAGCATCTCTCTGTGAAGGCCAGGTAGAGGCCAGTGAGAAGGTAGCAACTGGTAGCAAAGGTAACTTAACAGTTAGTTAAGGTCCCAGCCTTTTCTCTCCCAGCTGTCTCTGGTGTGTGACCTTGGGCCAATTTCCTAACCTTTCTATGTGTCAACTTCCTCATTTGTAAAAAAGGGGTGATAATAGTACCCTTACCTCATCAGGTGGTTTTCAGAATTAACTGAGATCACACATGTAAGGTACCTGTAAATATAGTGCATAGCACATAGCAAGAGCTCCACAAAGCCGGCTGCTATTATTGCTATCTCTACTAGTAGAATGTCAGCTATGGGAGCATAAGGAAGCATGTCTGTCCCATCCCTTGCTATATCCTTGGGCTTAGAGTGGAGCCTGGTGCTAATCAAGCCCTCAGTCAATATTCATGGATGGGCTGAATATTGTTATTATTGTCATTGTCATTGTCATCATCCTGTTGCTGATGGTTTAATGGTGGAATTAGGGGGGCATAGGGTGTACAAAGGTGAGGGCAAAGAGTGCAGGGGGAGAGAGGACATTCCTGGCAGGCATCCAGGAGGGGTTCACTTGGGGTGGACTCAGCTGAGCTCTGAGGGTGGGGGAGATGTTGATGTTGTGTAAGTCATGATTAAGAGTGCTTATTACATGCTGGGTGCGGCTTTGCTGCTTCTCATGTTAAATACATTTGTGTCTCCTAACCTCCACCCCTGCTCATGTAGGAAGCTGGTTTCCCATAAAATTGGAAGGAATAACAGTCAGGGCTCTGGCATTGCTGGGGATGCTTGTTTATACTGTCCAGACTCTTGACTCAGAGCAGGAGTTTGTACAACCCTCTTGGAAAAAAGGCTCACCACCTCTAGCCATGGCTACCCCCAGCCCATCCCTCTAGCTGGAAAAAACCCTCTTAATATCATGTCCAGGCCTCATAGTACTAAATGCCCTATTTCTTCTCAAATCTTCAGGACCTCCCTTTGGAGACATGATCACAACTCTTTGGGATGGATCTGGCCTAAAGAAAAGCCCCACTCATGCCAGATGGTCACTTTTAGCTAGGATGAAAGCTGCATCCATGCACGTGTCAGGGATAATTGCTGGCGATGTGCTGCCTAAGCAGTCTGTGCAGGAAATGGGTGAGGTTTCAGGAGGCAGCAGCTCTGTCCACAGTCTGGCAGGCAGCCTGTCTCTCTCTGCTGGGGATAGTGTAGATTGATGGCAATGGGCGGAGGACCTGGCGTGACTTCCAAGGCTGGCCCTCTGGGTGAGCCAAGCTCCCCCTCAGAGACCAAGCCCAGCTTTCTGCTCACCCCTACCCTGGGCCCAGTGGCTGGAATGGGTTTCAGGCTGCCACTCCCATATCTCCAAATTTCTGGGGAGGCAGGTGGGGGGGGCAACCATGGAGAGCCCAGCAATGGGACACATCACCCCATCTCTGCCTTTATGTTCACACGGCCTTCTTCCTGTGAGGGCAGGCTACTCCAGTGCAGCCTCATTTTAACTAATCACATCTGCAATGACTCTATTTCCAAACAAGGTCTCATTTTGAGGTACTGGGGGATTAGGATTTCAAAACATGAATATTTTGGCAGGGGGACACAATTCACCCCATAACCGTGGATAAATCATTCTATCAATACTTGGGGACACCAAGCTTACCCCAGGAAGCAGAACCCTAAATAATTCTTGTAAGGTCACCAAGGAAGGAGACGCTAACCAGATAAAGAAAGAAAAGAAGATTTTATTAGCAAGCGGCAAGCGGACCTGCCAGGCTGAGCTGAGAAATGGTGTCAGTGTCGAGAGGCAGTTGGGTGTCTTCTTTTATAGGGTTAAGGTTGGCATCTGGCCTAGGAAGATGGTCACAATTGTTCGCTTTCTAAAAGTCAGACTCTCAGTTCCAGGGACCTAACACTTCTTGCACCTCTTACGTTAGGAATCAAACATCTTGTGTAGGCTGCTGCCTGAGGGGTAAACACAGAGTCGTTCTCTCTTTTTAAAAAATGTTTTCTGAGCTTTGGACTGTGTGAGGTCTCCAGAGTCCAACAGTAAACAGGAGAAGCACGATCTGAGCTCTCAGGGAGCTTATAGTCTGGGGGAAAGACAGTCAAACAGAAAGAATGTTAAACAGAAAAACAAAAGAATTGCTCCTCGTGGTAGAAACCAAAGAGACACAGAGGTGGTGACATAGAGAAAGACTTGGGGCACGGGGGCTGCTTTAGACAGGGTGGAGGGAAAGACCCTCAGGAGAGGGAGCCTTACTGCTGAGAGCGTTGCTAATACCGAGGACAGCGACAAAGTGACTGGTGCAAGGTAGTCCATGCCGGAGCAGGAGCATCCACAGGAGGCAGCAGCAACAAGTCCATGGGTCTGCAGCACTGGGGACATGCCAGAGCAGGTAGATCTGAAGGGAAAGGGGCGGGAGACAAGGTGGGTAAGCTGGGCAGGGGCAGCATGGAGAGCCGTGGAGTCTTGAGCTTTCATTTAATTCTCAGCACAGAGCACAGCCTTCGAAGGTGGATGGAGCCGTGAGACCAGTGCCTTGCGGAAGGACACCGTGTGACCTGTGCTGCAGACCTGCCTGGCCGTGGTTAGCCTTAGTCCTCTCCTTCACCTCCAGACTCCATTTCCTCCCTATCATGTGCTCAGGAGGTGGAACGAAGAGCCCGTACAATGCGCTTCTGTGAGCCTTTGCAGACCAGTGGTCTGTCTGTAAGTCTGCTTCATTCACCACGATCCCTGCACATCTCCAGCCCAAGGGACTGCTGGAGCCAGGTGGCGGCACCTAGGACATGTGAGTGTGTCTCCTGTGCTGCCATCGTGTGACATTGTGTGAGGATGTCCTTCCTCACACCTTGGATGGTCTTCCCATGGGCTACGGGAAGTGATAAAGGAGGCGAGTGGGGGCCGTTCACACTGCTGGGCCCTTGGACCAGCCACTCGGGTGATCCTGGGATCAAGCCGCTAAGAATCCACCTGCTGAGCATCCACCTAAACCAGGAGCAACAGTGCTGGTTCTCCGAGAACCAGAGAAAGCAGGGGCTTCTCTGGGGGCTCCTCCTTGGTAAGGAGGCATGCGAGCCTTAAACCCAAGCAAGGAGTCCAGCTTTCCCAGGGATATGAAAGTCACCAAGGAAAGCAGGACCCCCACACCCCTAGAGAAATACACCCCATGGCATTGGGGGAGGATATAAATTCAGTGAAAATTAAGAAACACTCTGAAAGTCCAATAGTAGAGGATGGGTCACGTGCAGGAGGATCTGCGGTCAGCTGGACAGCACACCCTACCTACACACTCCTCTGCCCTGTGGGGAGGAGCCTGGAGCTGCATTCCTGGGTCCCCTCCTCGCATGGTCCCGGGTTAGTGTGACGCCCAGGAGGGTTGCCCACGTGAGATGTGGAAGGCACTGAATGGGAGGTTTGCCAGGGCTTCTGAGCAAGCTCCCGCAAATCACCCACATGGGTGCTGCAGGCAGCCGGGAGGGGCGGTGGTCTCCCCAACCTTTACTCCCTCAGATCCTTTAACATTTATTTTAAACCCGAATCCCCTGCATTAAAACATTCCTGCTGAAACACCTGGAGCGGCTGCTGTTTTCTTTATGGAACCTGGACTGAAGCGGCTGAGTAAGTCATAGAATCCCACTCCATGGAATATTATGAAACCGTTCAAAATGGAGCTGCCGAGGATGAAGGTAGCATGCAACATGCTTACCACACACCACTGAGTGAAACGTGCCGTGAAATTCTCCCCCATTGTGATTCCTGGTAAGTTAAAACACGATGACAATCAGCAAAGAGACAAGAGGGAAATATATCAAAATGTTAATGGTGGGATTACAGTTCATGCTTGTTTTTCATTCTGTAACCTACTTTTCTGCATTCTAAAAACTTTATTTGACACACAATGATTGCTTAAGTAAAGAAAAAAAAACTTGTTGAGCAAAAGAAAAACTTGGGTGCGGAGTCCCCAACCCACTCTCTAATTTTGGCCACCTGTTCCTCGCTCCCAACCCTGCCAGAAGTTTCCGCCGTGCAGGTAAGTGGGTGAGAAGGGGCAGGGGATGAGTAGCTGGAGCCCGTCTGCCCCAGGGAAGGAGGGAGCTGAGACGCTCCGGCCAGGAACACGACCACAGTGCAGAAATCTGCTCCCCGAGGATGCGTCTCTCAGACTTTCCATATGGTGCTGGATATTTTGGGAAAATGAGAGATATTTTGTATGACGAGTGGAAAGAAAGTACAAGGCAGCAGGAAGACAAGGAGGACGCAAGGCCAGCAGGAGGGAGAGAAAGGGAAGCAGCTGGGTCACTCGGATTTGTCCTGAACTCCGATCAGGGAATTGAGGGCTGGATGTCGGCAGCCTGTCTCCTGCGTGAGGTTAGTGAGTGCAAATCTAGAAAGTCCTTCAGAGGGTGGCAGGTACCGCTTGTCGGCTTGTCGTCCTGCGTTCATGAACCAGCCTGGGGAACCACGGGTGGGGCAAGATTGTCGCAGAGGCAGGGCCTGGGGGACGAACTGCACAGTGGGCCCTCCTGTGCAGGCAGATGGGTCGGCTCTGGGCAGCACCTGGTCAGTGGATGGCCCCAGGTCTAGTTCTGACGACTCAGGAGACAAGGCCTCTGGTTGCAGCGTGAAGGTCCTGGGCTGCATTCCTACTTGGTATTGTAAGCAAGATTTATGAGTAGCGCTCTGTGGCAGAGGCTGCAAAAATGCATGCTCCCCTCTCCCCTTCCCTGGAGCTGAATTGGCCCTGGACGTGGCTGCCTCCTCTGAAGATGCTTCTGTAGTTGCTGCTGCCTCCTTTGTGGCTGGAACTAGTCCTCACCAGCTGACCTTGAGCAGCATGCTCCTGACTTCCAAGACTCGGCTTTAACAAACGGTGTAGGGCTTTCCCAGTCTCTTCATTCTCCCCCAGGCTGAGGACAGAGGGCTCCAAGGTCCCTGAGGATGTGGAGCCACAGGAGGGAAGGGGCCTGGTCTGCCCATCACCAGGCAGAAAACACTGTCCGCTTGCATGGGACACAGCACTGAACTTTCTAACGCTTGAGAAATCAACTATCATGTGAAACAAACCTCTGTATTTCCATCCCAACCTTCTCCTGCTTTGTGGACAAAATTGGCAGGTGTTCTAGGGTCTGGGTTCCCACGGGCATCTTGCTGCATGGCTCACTTTTTTAATGCATGGGAGAAAGGGTGGGTTTTATTTCAAACCCATCTCCAGAACTAATCTTTGAAGATGCAGGCACTTTAGATTCTGAAGTTAAACTTGGAGAATTTGGCATGTAGCAAACAGAAGAGACATCGCTCCTGCTGGACCCGCCTCTGGTGCACATGCAGTTCCTTAGGTGAGGCACACGCAACACACATGCGGGTGATGCGTCGAGTGATGGAAAGTCCTGCAGAAGCGGAAACGCCTCACAGGTGGGCCCTCTTGTGCAGGAGAGAGAGTCATCGTGCAGCCG
This sequence comes from Cynocephalus volans, assembly GCF_027409185.1. Lineage (NCBI taxonomy): Eukaryota > Metazoa > Chordata > Mammalia > Dermoptera > Cynocephalidae > Cynocephalus > Cynocephalus volans. Next base: position 3,989,039 of record NC_084467.1, on the reverse strand, counting down.
TAAGAATTAAGAAGGATGAGGATGAATGGGAGCTTGCTGTCTTCCCCAGGGGACCGTAGCCATGGAGGAAGGCAGGTGACGGGTGGCCAGAGGAGAGAGAAGCCAGAGATGTGAGGGCTGGCACGCAGAGCACGTGTTGCGGGCTCACCTGTAACTTTGACCCAGATGGATGACCAGGCCCACCGCGGGGGCTAAGGTGCCCTGGAATGGAGGGGGCTGATGGAGTGTTTCTCAGCCTTTCTATGGCTGGCTTCTGGGAGGAGACGGGGAAGCAGGCAGCTCCCCTGGGGGGGACTCTAAGGAAGAAGAGTTACTTCTGACTCCCATGGAAATATCCTATGACCAAAGAGCCCATGAAGCATTTTATCCAGAGTCACAGACACTCTTCCTGGTGCTCCTTTCAGGCCCTGAGCTCTGTCTGATACTGTCGCACGTGCTGGGATTCTCCCTCCTCTCCTCTCGCCTGGTCCTGCTCACTGCAGGTGTCCTGTCTGTGCATGGGTCTGCCGCGGTGCTGGGACGAGGGGGGAGATGGGTGGTCTGGGAGCTGCCGTCCTCACACCAGGTCCTGTGGGCCCTGGCCCTGGATCCTGGATCTCCCTGAAGCTGGGGAAGGTGGTGACCCTGTCAGAGCACAGAAGGCTGCTTGGGGTCAGATGCTGATGAATAAAGGTGCCGTGACCAGGGGAAGGACACTGTGTTTAGTTACAAACTCAAGACGCCCTGCGCATTGCTTTGTTTCTTTGGGCCACAGTCCTCAGGTAGAGAATGACTGGGTGAGATAAGGCTCTTTCAGGTCTGAAGTGCAGGACGGGAGGCAGGCAGGTGTAGGGAGAGAGGCACAGGCTTTGGGGGTCAGTGGTTGGAGTCCCTGCTTGGCCATTTACTTGTATCGGAAGATTGACAAAGGCCAAGTGGGCCAAGCCAAGAATCATGAGCTAATAAACCATGACAGTTTAAAGCCTCTAAATTTTAGGGCAGGTTGACTTTTGTTGAGCAATTTGACCCCTCTGAGCCCCAGTTTTCCCTTCGAGACGACGGGGAATCAACAGCTCCTGCCTGTACAGACCATCACGGGGATGAAGCAACAGGGGAGGGATGCCTGGTCACAGCAGATGCTCGGCTGGAGAGGCTGCCACCATAGCTGCAGGAAGGCAGAGCACGAAGCACGTTGTCATCACCATGCAAAGAGCGCTGTGTTTATTTTTGAGTGGGTGGTGGACAGGAGGAGAGGAATCAGTGCTGACCTGGGGGCAGGTGGGAGGCAGGTGTGGGAGCCCAGACCATGGTCCCATTCCTTGCCCGCAGGTCTCCCCGAGGCAGAAACAGAAGAATTAGTGAGCAGCTATGTAGTAGCCACATCAGGATCTGAGGAGCCATCAGTCTGGCAGGCTAACGGGGGACCCCGGGACTCTTCTCGCTGGCATGTGCTGGGAGCAGAACAGCCTGTCTACTTGACACCAGCTATCGGAGGTGAGGCTGTTTCCCCCAAACCTCCTGGCTTCTGTCGGGGGCTGCCAGAGATCTGTCATGCACAATAAATCTGCACCCACCGTGCAGCATCCCATCGGGGTGTGCGGGCTGGCAGGGGTGAGGGGCAGACTCGGCTTGCACACGGCTGTGGCGAGTGCCCAGGCAGAGCGCTTGTCGAGCCTCCACATTCAGAACCTCCCCCTCTCTCCTTTCTGCACAGCTCTGCCTGGGGCCGTCTTTGCAGCGAGGATCAGCCACAAAGCTACTGTGCTGGTGGCTTTGATGGAAGTTAGAGTGTGGGGGTGATGTTTGAAGCCAACTGGCCCGCAGAGAGAGATTTGTCCGGGCAGTGTGTCATGCCCCCGTCATGCCAAAGAGAAGTTTGTAGGGCAAGCCAGAAACATGGCTAGGAAGAGAGGAAAAAGGAGGCCTGACACTCCCCCAGCGAGCCGGTCACCATGGAGAGGGGCGGCCAGGTGACTGGGAGAGGGAGAGGGACTCCGGGCCATGGGAGAAGACAGAGGAAGGCCGGGAAGAGGGCACAAGCGGAGCTGGTGGGTCATATGTGGAGCTGGCATGCCTGAGATCCGATCTCGTGGACCACAGCTTTCAGCGAGGTCGGAACCTGTTTTCTCTCTGTGGGTGGTTTTGGCTCTGGCCGGTGAGTGAGAGACCGCGCTGAGGTGTGTGCTGGGCTCCGGGCTGCAGCGCACACGCTCCGATGCACAAACACACGCACGGGCCTCAGCATACCTCAGTGCACAGAGTATGTCTTCCTACAAATGCCGTGTGTGAACATAGCCGTGTTTTAAATACTCTGCAGCTGTGTTTGGAGGAGGATATCGTTAGGTGATTACTGTGCCCCATGGACTCTGTGAGGTGCCTGATGTGAGTCACTCCATCCCATCTGCACAGCCTGCCCAGGCTGCAGGGCCAAGGGTCAATGTCATCTTATGGAGGAGGAAGTCAAGTGGGAGAGAGGCCACGAGACTTGCCTGGTATCACATGGCTGGAGAGTGGGGACTTGAGCTCAGGGTGCTTTGATTCTGAAACCCACACTCTCGGCTACTGTGTGACACCACCTCCCATGGCCAAGCCTCCATCCGTCACAGAGAGAATTCTTTCCGCAGTGGAGATGTATCTTCAAACTTAACTCTGCTCAAAGAGAGGGCTACTTCTGCTGGTCACAGTGGCAAAAGCAACAGCGAGGGCCAGTAGTCTGACACCACCCACATTGGGCACTGGTCAGTGCTACATGGAGGACATAAGACCTTTCTTGGGAGTCAGATGCAGCCCAAAGGCATATGCTGTAACTGTCCGTCCATCTGCCTGACTATAAGTTGATGCCTACTCTGGGGCCGGTTGGGTCACGGCTGGGGCCCTGTGTCCCAGGGTGTGGCTGGCCTCTCAGTGACCCCAGTCCAGGTCCCTCTTGCTGGAGCTGAGGCTTGAGCTGGGGTTGCCCGAGGGTCCCAGGACACACTGAATGCTTTCTCTAGTCTTCCCAAGGGCTGGTCTGGGTTCTGCCTGAAGACATCTTCCTGAGGAGTGTACACAAATTAAAAATTCTGGAGTCCGTACTCCCACAGATCTGATTCTGTATGTTTGGGGCAGCATCTGGGGAACTATTTTTCAAAGCTCTACAGTTGATTCAGACATGGAGGCAGACGTGGGAACTCTGCTCCACCTGCCTGTGCTTCCCAGACACAGTAGAAAAAGCTGGACAAAAACACTGGGGTGAGGATGCAAGATCCACAGCTTATCTGACTAGCTCCCGTCTCATCGGGCATCATGCATCTGCTTCCTCGCTGCACCTTCCTTGTGCATCCACCACCGGGCAAGCACGGTGCTAGGCACTGGTGGTATAGGGGAGTCCTCACGGGTTCTGTGGTCAGTGAGCTTGCAGCCCAGTGGGGAGGCAGACACAGAAACTGTGGTACAAAGCATTGTCACAAGTACCCTAGATACCAGGGGTCTGGTCATCATTATAGATGCCTTGAATGCTGGGGGTACCACTCAGCATTATAATGCCCGGGAACATAGATGCCCAGGAAGCAAGGACTTTTGGTTGGAGGTACAGTTGAACTCCACACCTCTCTGAGCCAGTATCCCATTGCATGGAGTCTGCCCTCCTTGGTGTGAGCCTGAACCAACCCTGGCTGAGTTTCAGCTTTGCACAGACAGAAGGTTGAGAGGCTTTGACCTGACCACCCGCTGCCTGGCTGCCGGGCTGTGTGGGCCAGGACCAGACAGGCTGCTTGTTCATGGCTCATCTCCAGCCTGCCAATCAGAGCTGGTCAGAGCCTGTGGTTTTGAACATCAGCATGAGCAGAATGACAAGGTCTGGTGCAGGAAGAAAGGGCGAACAGCTTGCAGATGACTCATACTGAAGTGATGCTCGGCTCTGAGCAATGGGGCCAGCTGGGGGGAATCATATCCACGATGTCAGACCCACAGCAGGTTAGTTCTTCCTTGGCCCGGCAGGGGTCTGGAAAGAGCTGTGGGCAGTGAGACAGAAGATCCAGGAGCAGGCTTCTGTGTGACCTTTGGAGGGCTAGTTCTTCTCTCAAGGGCTCAGTTTCCTTCCTTGTAAAGAAACGCAATTGGATAATGGAGTTTCTAGAGTCACTTCTGGCTTTTAAGGTTAGTGCTGAAAATGGTGACTTTGGCTTTACGAGAGAGACAGGTGACACCTGCCTTTTCCTGGTGGCCATTTCTAAGAGAATGACCCAGGAGCCAATAGAAGCAGTCTTGGGTTTTATTGGGTCAAATGGGTAATAAAAGGAGAGATGGTTTCAAGCAGACCATCAAGTGGCAATCAATGATGGTGATGGGGGGAGCCTTGGAGGAGAGAGGCCAATGCAGGTGGAAATAAATGAATTAGTGAATCACATGGGCCATCCCTGAATTGTCACAGCCTAGGAACTCTCCTGTCTTGATTTCACTGCAGACTTTACCTGGCAGAGTTGTACTTCAGCCGTCCTGAGCGGCCCCTGGTACCCTGATCATGGAAGGCTATATTAGGACTCTATGCTGCAATAGATTGCATTGACAGGCCTATGATTGCCCTGCTTGTGTCCAGGCACCTTGCAATGTGACTTTGTACCTCTCCCATCAACAGGTGAAGTCTATGAATCTGAGCTGGATTTATGACTTGCTTTTGGCCAATGGAACGTGGTAGAAGTGAGGATGTGCCTCTTCTGAGCCTAGGCCTAAAGGGACCTTGTGTGTTTCTGCTCTCCCTCTCAGATTTTTGTCTTCACTGAGAAAAAGCCTGGGCTAGGCTGTGGGAGCATGGAGACAAGTGGCCTAGCCCTCCCTGTCACCATAGCTCTATTAGTTTGTTTCTCTTGCTTATAACAGAACACCTGAAACTGGGTGATTCATAAAGAAATGAAATTTATTTCTTACAGTTTCAGAGGCTGGGAAGTCCATGCTCCAGGGGGTGCAACTGGTGAGGGCCTTCTTGGTCATGACTGCACAGTGATGCAGGGAATTGTATGAAGAGAGAATGGGCTGAACAAGAGAGAACTTTCTTACTTGCTGTCCTTATAAAGCCATCAGAACCACGCCCAGTCCTCCATGAATGGATCAATCCACTTGCTAGGGCACCATCTTCACAATCTGATCACCTTTTAAAGGCTCCACCTTTCAAATACTATAATAGGATTTCCACCCTCCTGACCTTGTTACAATGGAGGTCAAGCTTCCAATACATGAACTTCTGGGGGACACATTTAACCAGTAGTAATAGCCAACAGCCAGCCAACACCAGAGTCAGAGCCACCCAGCTGATCTGCAGCTACCTGCAGATGCTTGAGTGAACCAAGGCAAAACCAGAAGAACTGCCTTGCTGAGCCCAGCCTAAATTGCTGACCTGCAGAATCATGAGTTTAAGAAATGGTTGTTGTTTTAAATAACCAAATTTGGGGGTAGTTTGTTATGCAGCAGTAGGTAGGTAACTGATGCCTATTTTCATGTGCATGCTAGCTCCACGATTCAGCTGACAGATACTGTGTTGGTCATTAGTGGTGTTAATCATGTTCTGTGCTCCTCTACTATACAGGGAAGACCACCTTCCTGGTCCCTTGGAATTAGGTGGGGTCATGTGAGTAGTATTAACTTGTGGACTGGGAGATGTATTACTTCTGAGCTGAGGCAGTACAAATGCTGTTTGACCCTCCAACTCTTTCTGTCATTTCTGTGGCCACCGGGAAGCCATGTGTTTGGATGAGTGAGCCTTGTGAAGGAAGAGGGCTACTCAAAGAGCAGTGCATTTTACATGAGTAAAAAGTAGTCTTTTGTTAGGTTCAGAATCTAGGATTAATACTGTGCTATTAATACTTGAGTACCTGACCCTCTTCTAGCCCCTGACTGCTATGACCAGTACCATAAGTTATAACACTCTTTTTAAGCTTAGCCTTCATTTTTAACCAACAGAAGACACTCGATGTATGAATAATAAGGGAGAGTCTAAACAGAGCAGATAACTGGAAGGACAGAGTTCCCCAGCTGCTCTGGTTCCTGGAGTGGGTTCTGCTCTACTGTCCCTCAGGTGGTACCTGAAAAATCATAACTGGGCATTTTCTTCACTAGTTATGTTTGCCCCCCATATGTGCTTTTTTCCACATTGTGTTGGTTTTGCTCAGACTGAGATGCTAAGCTGTGCAGGGGCACAGCCTCTCTTTGCTCTCTCAAATATTTGTGTAGTGAGTGAAGGTTGACCGAATCCATGGGTGCAAGAAACACACAGTGGCCAGTTGTGCATGGCTGATCTGCCCTTCCCCGAAGCTGGTATCACTTCCAAATCAACCCTCAGATAACTTGCGCCACGTTGAAAGTGAAATGTGCTGAAGATCATGCAGGTGCCTTGTTACACTGGGAATTGATACAGAGAATGCTGTGCTCATGCTTGTGTTTAAATGGGTTAGAAGTGGAGGCTTTGACACCTTTTAAAGGTTTCAGGGAAAAAGAGGCCAGGTGAGGCAGGTGTGATCGAAACATATCAACCAGCAAGCTGAGAAGCTGCCTCATCCTCACTGGATCTGATGGTGGTGATTTGGAAAGTAGATTTTCTGTCATGGCTGTTTTGGAGACTTGCTTGTGCTGATGCCTGGGAAGTGTGGGGGTGGGGGCAGGATGGGGTGGGGACGGTGCTGACTTTCCTCTTCTGCTGCCTTGCTCGAGGACAGCCCTGTGGGGAGAGGCGCCCGGCTCCCCAGGGCAAGTGGTCAAATCCTTCTGAGTCTCACAGGAGCCTCCTTGCACAGAATTTCTCAACGGCTTTCTTTAGATGGAACAAAACTCTTTGAAGTGTTCTCTTGGCCTGGACTGTGCTCCCCACCCTATCCCCCCAATGCGGCTTCCTTCAGCAAACTCCTACACTACCTACATGGCCCCATTTGAAAGCTCCTCTCTCAGACAAACCTCTCTTTGACCCCGGGCTGGTTAGGTTCCCCTGTGCTCAATGTCCTGCTCTTCCCAACAGAGCCCCTAATATAATGATATTCAAACAATTATGTTGGACATCTCTTAGACCTGAAAGACCGACTTGATAGATCAGTGAGGAAAAGAACAGGATACCATTCATTCATTCACTCACTCATTCATTCGATTAGTAGTGGTGGAGCTCCACATGCACTGTGATAGGTGTTGGGGTTAATGGCAGTGTCCCTCATCTCACAGAGCTGGGAGTTTAGATGGGGGAAGAGGGGAATAAAATACTCAAAGAAACGGGTAAATTGACCATCTCTGAAAATGAGCACTCAGAAGCCTGGGGGTGCCACCAGGGAGTGGACAGGGTCAGGGGAGTTGCTCCATCTGGTTCATTTTGGGACCTCGGCTCAGCGCCTGGAGCATGGTGGGCACCAAGATTTACAGGTGGTATGGACGTCTGGGTGGAGGGCAGTGGTGCCCAGCTGTAGTGCCTCAGGTGGCAGCCCTGTGACATCCAGATTAGTGGAGCTGGGCCAGGCGTCTCCTCCAGACTCCTCTCCTCACTGTGGCTGCGTTTCATGGTCTGGCAGAAGTGCTTTGCAGAGACACTGATGTGAGAAATGAGGCTGAGCTCTGGAATCCATTTGAATCACAAGGAATTTCATTCTCTGGCGGTTCCTGTGGATTAGATGCAGATTCGCCACGCCTGCAAGTGTGAATGTTGGGACAATTGGAGCAGCAGAATTTCTTCTGCCTTTTAGCTACAGAAGAGCCAGAATGGCCCACCAGGGCAGTAAGAGCGGGTTTGATTCTAGGTAGCCGTCTGGAGACCTGCTGTGAACTGCCACAGGGTGCTGTTCTCCAAGGGCCATGCATGTCCGGCCACCAGCTGGGCATAGAGGACGCCCCATCCAGAAGCCTGGCAAACTTTGGCAATGAAAGACAATGGTCAAAGGAGGTAATGGTAGAGCAGTGGTTCTCCTGGCGCGACCTGCCTTCCCCAACTCCCCCACCGGGGACATTTGGCCATGTCTGGAGACATTTTCAGTTGTCACAACAGCTAGGGGCAGAGGGGTATAAACACTGGTAGTGGTAGGGGCCAGGGGTGCTGCTAAACATCCTACAAAGCACAGGACAGCACCCATGATGAAGAGTGATCTGGTCCCAAATGTCAATAGTGCCAAGGTTGAGAAACCCTGGGGGTCAGCAGGTGTCAGATGCCATGGGGATGTTGGCATCACTATTGTCATCTGGAGAGATCACTTTAGATTTCAGAGGATGCTCCCATGCTAGTCTCACCTCCGTATGAACCAGCTGTATGACCTCACACGTCACTCCACTCTGTGCACACTGCCCGTCCCCTGACTTAGTATGGCACTGCCACCCAGCCCCGTGTGCCACAGCTTTGATGGGAAATTCAACTGAGATACTTCAGATAATGGGAAGCTTTGCAGTGTCTAATGCTTTATGAATACCACTAACATTTATCAATCCTCCTCCAAAAGGAGAGCAAAACTCTAATAACTAGTGGCTTCCATCTTGGAACTTTACCTCCCCTTGTCAAAGACAGAGCCAGCGGAAACAAGACCGCATGTGTGCGCATTTCCGATTGGCTTGTGAGTTGTGTACTTAATGCTGTGATTGACGCGGAGGCTTCACTAACCGGGATTTGCACAGTGTTCCTCCTCGGCTACATCATTAGCCCGGCATTGTTTTCCTGTCGAAGGTCCACCATCTGCACGTAAATTATGTTCCAACTCTTTTCACTTTGAAAAGTTCCCTTTATTTCATTAGAGCCTTCTTGTTTCCTGGGAGCTGGCCACCTCTAGGATGTCTGGTTGTTTTCGAGATTGTTTTTTGTGTTCCTGGCCAACTTGCTTTAAGAAAGAGACACTTGGTGGACTGGAGGAGATTGGAACTGGTGCTGGGATGGGAGAGAGAGTGTCCAAGGCACAGGGACACAGGGGCGTGGGGGGCCGCACGGGGGGTGGGAGGGGGCTCACGTGGGTCCCGGCTCCGGAGATCTGCACTTGGCGCTGGCGAGGCACTGGGAGGGCAGATGTGCAGGTCCAACCTGGGATGGAGTTTTGCAGGGAGGGTCTGATGGACGCACAAGGGACTGGGTTTTAGTGGAAAGAAGGTGAAGTTCCATGGGATTTAGGCTGTCTGAGTAGAGAATGAAGATAGGGCCAGTTAGGAGGCAGTGGAGGGACCGGGTCTGGACGTCTCAGTAAGGTCGAGGAACAACGCCGGTGACGGTGAAGGAGCAGAGCAGAGGGAGGTTGTGCTCACAAGGCAGATGTTCCTCGTCATCCGCAGGAGCTGCCCGACTCAGCCTGGGGTGGGGTCCCCGGGGGCCAGCAGGGCGAGGTGAGGTCCCTGGGGAATGACCAGGGTGGGGTGTGGCCCCTGGGGGTGTGAGTGGGATGGGACTGTGTGTGTTGCCTTCTCAGCTTCTTCGGTGTCTCAGAGGATGGAACAAGGTAGGTCTGGGGGCTTGTAAGCCTGCGGCAGGGTCCTCACTTAGAAGAGCCGGCACACTCCAGGTGTGAGGGCAGTGCTGCCCAGCAGGCATCTGCACACAGCTGTGATGCCACCGTGGACAGCGCTTGCAGGGCAACATGGGCAGTCTGGCGCCTATCACCACAGGGGTTCCAGCCTGGAGCCTGGGGAGGTGACGGTCATGGGGACAGCTGATAGACCTGCTCTTCAAGAAGAGATGAAGCAGGTGCCTCGCCAGCCTGATCCGCATGCCCCAGAGGACTCTCCCAGCCCAGGCTCAGCCAGCTGTGGGCTGTGACTGCAGCGTGCAACATGCTGGGAAATGGGAAGGTGCCTCCGCTTGCGGGTGATAGCCCTGCCCTCAGTGCTGACTCAGGATGCCCTGGCCCAGCCACTGTCCCACCTGGGCAGACCACTCCTGTGTTAGAGAGGGGTCCATGCATGCTCTGGGAGGGCGTCTGGAGGGTGGAGGAAGACCGCATGGGAGGGAGGGTGGTCTGCGCTGGGCGCGGGCAGGTGGGCAGCACCGGAAGGCTGCTGCTCTCTGGTCTTTCCACACAATTTCTCCTGCAACGCAGCAGGACTGCGGCCTGGCCCTGCCCGAGGCTGCGTCCTGCCTTCCATTTCCCACGAAGGGCGGCCAGCCTCCTTGGCACTGCGTTCAGGGGCTCGCATAAGGACAGCGGGGGCAGGGCTCTGCGAGGGGCCCTTTGGAGCAGAGAAGGGCGGGGAGGCTTAGAGGACACACAGGCCAAGTTTTGGAGGCATCTTGAGTCCTCTTCCTGGATGAACTGGTATGGGACAGAACCAAGTACGTGCAAGGGCTCTCGTGGCCTTGAGCCTGACCTTTCAGGATTCCTCTGTGTCTCCGAGGTGGCTGCACAGGTACCTGTTGTCCATGTCCCTTGCAGGTAGTAAGTTGCGCGGGGTGTAGCCGTCTCCTGGTCAGATCTGCAGCTCCAGGGTCTTGCAGCTTCTGGCACAGAGTGGCCCCAAGCCACGAGCTGTGTCACTGTTCAGGGTCCTTCCTCCTTCCTACACTGTCAACCCTTCCAGAAAATCCTACCAACATCACCTGCCCCTCATCTCCTTTGACTTCCGCTTCTCAGGCCTCTGCTTCTGGATGTGAGGACGTGCTTCCTTTAGACACGGGGGGATGTATTCCCACTGGAGAATGAATAGATGTGGATCAGAGAGCCCATTGGTGATGCAGGTGGCCCTCCCTCCCCCCACCCAGCCAAATTCATGCTGAAGCCCTAGCCCCCAATGTTACTGTATTTGGAGAGTGGGCCTTTAGGGAGGAAATGAAGGTTAAATGAGGTCATGTACGTGGGGCCCTAGTTTGACAGGAGGGGTGATCTCATAAGAAGAGGAAGAGACAGCAGAGATCTCCCCCTCTCTCTGTCTCTCTGCCACGTGAGAACAGAGAGAAGGCAGCCACCTGCAAACCAAGGGGAGAGGTCTCCAGACACCGACCCCAATGTCACCTGGATGAGAGAATAAGCATTTGCTGTTGAAGCCGCAGTGTGCGGTGTCCTGGTCCAGCAGCCCAAGCAGCAGATGATTCCACCGCCTGGTGGGAGGAGCCAGTGAAGGCCCCCCCTGCACAGCCCGTTTCCTGTCCTGCAGCCGTCAGGGCCTCTGTCTGGCTGTGCTTGTTTGGGGCTCTTTCTGCAGTATGACAGAACTTGAGCCTGGTACTCCCTGCCTGGGACCCTTTGTCATGGACGCTGTCCAGAGCAGCCCCCAGACAGATGTGTATTATCAAGGCTCGCAGAGAGGGCCAGGTGGAATGCAGTGGATCCTTTGTGGCCACATCATTTTTCTCTGACAGCTTTGGAGAGCAGTGGACTGGGGACAGGTGCCAGGTGAGGAGACTGGTGCCCTCCCCCACCCAGCTCCCCTCTGGTTGCAGGCAGCCACGCTCGCATTTCCCTTGGTAATTCATTTTGATTTTGGCCTCTCCATCGTTGCAGGGGAACTTTGAGCCCAGATGCCTTGCATGAGCCCTGCGGAGCAGCCCGGTCCTCCGTTTGTGACCTGCAGGAAGATATTGGTTTTCCTTTACCTGCTATCTGGCCTTCTTGCTGTTGAGAAAGTGACACGTTGGCAAACGGAAACCGCATGAGGCCTTAGCAGTCCCTGAGAGCCCATGCTGTTCTCTGGAGGAATGGCCATGTATTCATGCTTTCTCATTTAACAAATATTTACGAGTGCTGACTAGGAACCTAGGTCTTCTTCTAGATGCTGGGGATAAAGAGGCAAGCCAGCCAGAGAACATCTGTGCCCTGTGTGGCTTCTGCTTTCACTGGGGGTCATGGTGCAGAAAATGGACATCCAGACAAAGAAATCAATAATAGAAATATTCAGCAGTGACAAATATTTTGAATAAAATAAAATGGGTACCACAATGGTGGAGGCAGTGGAGGTGAAGGAAGCCTCCCGAGGAGGGGAGAAATGAGCCGAGGCCTGAATGCCAAGAAGGAATCAGCCAGGTGAGGACAGCGGTGGGGGCATTCCAGGCAGAGGGGAGAGCGTGCAAAGGCCCTGGGGCAGGGCTGGGCTGGGTGCATTGGCAGGCCACGATGGGGGCTGCATGGATTCCAGGGCAGTGACTAAGGAGGCAGGGCTGACTGTGAGCCCTGTGGCTTGGCTGAGGAGTTTGGAAGTTCAGGACAATGGGAAGCCACGGACAGGTTCAATCCAAGAGGTGGCATGAGCTGACTCACATTTTCAGTAGCCCAACGGGATCCTGAGGGGGGTGGGCTCCAAGGACAAGCCTGGGAGTCCCAAGTCCGCCCTTCTCCTGTCTCCTGGTGCCCCGCTGGCCCAGGCTGCAGCAGCTTCTACTCCTCTGCCTCCTGCCTGGACTCCCTGCCTCGGCTCTCACCTCTCTGGGTCTGGTCTTAACAGAGCAGCCAGGCAACACCACTTCCTGTCTCAAAACCCTCTGGCATCTTCCTTCTCATGCAGAGAAGTAGCCAAGTGCTGCCGATGGCCCAAGGACGTCTCCCTGGCCTCCTCCAGGCCTGTGGTCAGCCTCATCTGCCGGCTGCCCTGCTCCTCAGCCACACTCCTCGCCTGCCCCACTCTTTCCCACCACACCTTTCTTCATGACTGTTGTCACTATTAAAGAAAAAGCTACCTAGTGATGCTTGCAGAAGCATGGTGGTAGAGCAGGTGTTATTTGGGACTAGTGAGATAGGCGTGGGGCGCACGGCACTGGGGTTGGGCACTGACGGGGAGAGACTGGGCTGCTCTCTGACTGCAGCACGGGCCAGTGTGAACTCACGGCCGAGGAGCAGGGTCAGGAGAAGGACAATTACCAAGAGGAGACAACAAGCCTGGGGGGAGTTCCGGCTAAACCAACTTAATAGGATTCCTGCTGAAGGCAGGCCAGGTGACCAGGGGTGGACAGGAGTTGGGACACTGAGGGTGATCAGATTTCGAGGAGGGGCTTTCTGGTTAAACCGACTGAACAGGCTTCTTTGCTAAACCTGGATTCTACAAGGAAGTGCACAGATGGGCCTGGGAGAGGGTGTGGGAGGCTGAAGTTCAGTGAAGCAGAGACTGTCATCACATGGCCCCATGTGACTTAATTGTTTATTAATGGCTGGTCTCCCTGCTGTGAGGAGGGTCTCGAGGGCAGGGGCTCCTGTGTTGCTCACTCTGCCTCCCAGCCCACTCAGGGGCTCATCAGAGTCTGTGAGATGGGAGCTATTGCCAGAGTCCTCATGGAGGGTCCTGGGCGGAGCTTTGCTTGGGAAGAAGTAGAGAGATCCCAATGGACTTCAAAGGCCTTTATGAGATATGGAGATGGCGAGGGGGAAAGCCTCCTCCAGGATGACTCCCAGGGATTCTACTTGGGCTGCTGAGTTCATGGTGAGGGAGACAGGGAGAAACCCACTGGCAGGCAGGAACCAGAAGGCTCTTTACCCTGGTGAGATTGGAAACTTTTCTCAGGTGTCCACGTGGCCACCGGAGGAGGTGGTTGGTCATAGTTCTGAGGTTTGGCACTGAGCCTGTGGGTTGCGGTGGGGGGTAGTGGCCTGGAAACATGTTGATTCACATGGAGGCCTGAGGTCAGGACTGAGCCTGGGGCGCTTCAACATTTAGGCTGAGTAGCCAGAAAAGGAGAAGGCAGCTTCCTCCCCTGCTTGGGGGTCTGTCTCTTCAAGTGTCCCCCTTGCCGCCTGGATTCTGGGAATGACTGCGATCAAGTGGGCATGCGAAGCGTGGTGTCTGCACCTGCTGAGGACAGAGGGGGGATGTTGATGTCCATGGCTCACCGGGCCAAGGATCCCAGAGACTCACGGAGTTGGTTACTTGATCCTCTCTCATGCATGGCCGGGAATGCCCGGGCCTCAGAGAGGGTGTCTGGAAGCCCTTCTGGAGATTGCACGGACACCACCACCACTGACACAGATGAGTGTCCTGGGGCTTCCAGGCCATCTTTTACTCCGGGGCCTTGTCTGTAAGTGTCCTTGCTTGGAGCCATGCCACAGGCTCCCTCTGTACTACAAATCCTGCACCATGTCAACAGCCAGCAACTCCCCAGAGGTAAAGCCAGGAGGGCTTCGAGCTCGTTTCCTAGGGAACGTTCTATTGCTTCCCCCGACTCACTGCTGTCTTTCGATTTTCTTCTTGTGGACGGGTATTTCCACTGTGATTCTGCCCCAGTCCTTCTGACCTAATTCCAATTTACTTGTTGGATTTTCTTATTTCGTCTCAACTCTGACTCTGATACATGAGGCTGTTTTATCACCGGGCGTTTTTAATCTTCATGCAGAGACGTTCTGTGGTTTCCTATTTTCTGTGTTTCCTCTGAGTTTCAGCCAACAGGCATTCTATAACGTCTGTGCGAGTTGCCTGGATTCCAAGACTGTTTGTTGAATTATTCAATGTGCTCCTTTATTATTCCCTTTGTGTTAGTCCACATGGTTTCTTACCAGAGGCATGACTTACAGGGTAGGCTGATATCCTACTGTGTGTCAAGGGCAGATGAACTTGAGGGGAGAAGCAAAAGGGATGCAGCTTTGCCTGGGAGAAGTTTGCCACCAGTGGGGCCAGAGAACATGCACAGGGTCTAAGATCCTAGGTGCAAGCACCACGTGCCAGCAGATCAATGGGACTCTGTGAAGGGAGATTCACAGCCAGAGCAGGGGTAGCAGCAAGCTCATGGAGATGGAGAATTCTCAGTGTCTTTGGATTTTGAGATTGGTTCACTTGTTTAGTCAACAAATGCATGCTGGACATTGTTCTCTGTGCTAGGAATACAGCAAAGGAGGCACTCATCCGTCTATGCAGTATTTATCTATCTATCAACCCATTAACACATCCACCCATTCATCCCTCCATCCCTCCACTGTCCATCTATCAATCAACGCATCCATCCAGGCACCATCCATCCACCCATCCATCTATCCATCCATCCATCCTTTTATCCATTCATCTATCCATCCACCCATCCACGCACCATCTGTCTATCCATCCATCTGCCCATCCATCTATCCATCCACTCATCCATTCATCCACTTATTCATCTATCCATTCATCCATCCACCCATCCCTCCACTGTCCATCTATCTATCAACTCGTCCATCTAGGCACCATCTATCCATCCATCCCTCCATCCCTGTGCTGTCCATCTATCTATCCACCCATCCATCCATCCATTTGCCCACCCATCTATCCATCCAGTCATTCATCCACTTATTCATCCATCCATCCATCCATCTACCCATCCATCCCTTCATCCATTACTCATTTATCAGTTCACTCATTCATCCATCCATCCATCCATCCATCTGGTACCATCTGTCTATCCCTCCATCTGCCCATTCATTTTTCCATCCATCCATCTATCCGTTCATTTACCATTCATCTGTCCATCCACTGTATGTATGTGCATTCACACATACATACATCCACCCATCCATCCATTCATCCATTACTCATCTATCAGTTCACTCATTCATCCATCCATCCTTCCTTCCATCCATCCATCCTTCCTTCCATCCATCCATCCATTCAATTTCTTTTATATTAAGCATTCTTTCAGGCACTGTGGATATAGCATTAAATAAAATGGTCTCTACCCTCATGGAGCTTTCATCTTGGTGGACAACACAGATGATATTAGCTTATCAGAGGACAGAAGACAAAGTTCAAAGGCCATGAGGCTTCTCCAAAATAACCAAGATAATTTTAGGTGGTGATAACTTCTGTGGAAAATAAAACAGAGGGGTGGGATAGGGGGGTGGCTGAGGGAAAGAGCGGACTGTTTTCCCAATAAAAGGGCCACCCCAAGCCTGGGCCAATAGATGACTCAGCTCATACTTGCCACCCCCTGGGAGTGAACAGTGTCTTCAAGTGGGTGCACAGGACAGGGCCAGTCAAGTGACAACCAGAGCCAGGCATTTGAGGGCCCTGCAGTGAGGCCTGTCATTCACAAGCAGGGGACTAACCAGATGGTGTTTTCAGTCCCCAGGACAAAGTCTGAATGAATAGTAGCTCTGGCCAGCAATCAGCAAGGCTGAAGGCCAGGCCAGGCAAAGCTCCATTTTTCCCTTTCTTGGTTGCACAAATCAATAACAGGTTAGACCCAGTTCCTGTCATTGCCATTGACTGATTTCAGAATTTCAAAGGATGTTAATTTTAAGACGGCAGCATTTGGGGACATTTCATTATCTCCCATTAGGACATGGAGAGCATTGAGTATTTTAATCTGGGGGACTGAATTATTTAGGGTCTGGCATTGACATGCCTAATGAAATATGCTGCTTCTTTCTTTGAGGGGTTCCATATCCGACTATGGAAATTATTCATTAATGGAGAGAGCGGGAGAGAGTGCCCTCATATTATGGCCATTAAAGTGTTCTATTACTGATGATCTATAAAGGGGAAAAACACTGATCAGACTTTACCACACACCAGAACATTTGGAACATCATTAATTTTAATGCTCTGGTCCAAAATCACAGGGCTATTAAAATAAAACTTCAAATTTGGGGTGAGAAAAGGAAATGCATTCTACATTATTGCTAATGAGTGGGAAATATTAAAATCATGCTAAATTGGCCTTAAAGTTTTGCCTAATACTCTCCTCAGACGCCAATTACTGTGGTTCACCTCAGGTTGTCTCTGGCGTGGCTGTTGCTCTTGCCTCCTTGCTGAGGTTCTGCAAGCCTCCTTGGAGCAGGACTCTGTTGATCATTGCTTTGGTTCACTCTCTGCAGCCTTTTAGTAAACAGAGTCCCGGGATCAGGAGGGAGGCAGCCTCAGCTTTTACAGGCATGTAAAGACCAACTCATTAAATGGGTTGATTCTGACCCGAGTGAGCAGAGGGGTTTATTGAGCTCCTCAGAAACTGTGGCTTGCACCTGTGACTCAGGGTGCTTTTGGAGGCCATCGGTTCAGTGGCATGGACAGCACGTTGCTTCTCTTGTTCCCAGAGACCTGTGGCTACAGAGGGGAGATAGGGTGTGTATTGTAAATGGTCTTGTTAATGCTGTTGTGATAACTTTCAAGGAAGAGAGAATTGATGCCCCAAATCACTTGATTGTAACAAAATCAAGCCTCATTTCCCGGGTGGAGGGATTGAGAATTGGAAAGGCCTTTACCCCTGTGGTCAGTGTCCGAGTAAGTCCAATTTGCATCCTCATGTCTGCAGAAGGGCAACTGGGAAAAGGTGGTTGGGAACTGGGATGTCAAAGTCTGGCAGATATCAGGTATCCGTTACCAACCAGCTGTGTCACCTGGGGCAGGGGGCTTTGTGTCTCTGAGCCTTGGTTTCTACCCCCTTCTCATCCTTTGGGACTGAGCTTAAATATCACCTTTTTCGAGAGGGCTTCTAGACCACCCTACCTGCACAGGGGATGGCCTCCACACAGTTTTTCTGTATCATACCACCCTCTGTGTTTCTTTCATAATACTTAGGAGTATCTGAAATCATTGTTTATGACTTTTTTTTTTTTATCTATCCCACTCGAATGCAAATTCCATTTATACAAGGACTTTGTATTTTTTTCAAATGACTGAGTCCCAAGTGTCCATGAAAGCACTGGCACACAGGTGCTTGGTGGAATGGTTTAATGCAGGAAGGTGAGTGAATGAATATGAATGCACCTGCTCAGGCACTGAGGCAGTGTGGAACACACCTCTACAAGGCGGGAGGCGAATGTCCTAGTCTTCCCAGGAATTTGGACCGAGACTATTTCCACTTGGTTCACGGCACAAACAGTAATAATAGTAACAGTGGCTTGCATTTATACGGCACTGTGTTCTTTTCACTTGTATTCATATTTGCAGTCTTCTCTGGTCACCATGGCAACCTTGCCAGGCTAGCCGGAGAGTACCCACTTAAATAAAAATCATAGCTGAGAAGCAGAGAAGTTAAGGGTCTTAACCAAAGCCACAGTGCACATTGACAGTGTAGTAAGTCCTAAATTTCAGGGTCCCCAAACCCACAGGCTCTTCTCATACTTTGAATTATCTGTACACTTAGAATGGACTGCCCATGAATTTTTAAAAATCCACTTCTTGGTTCAGCCCACAGTGACTGGATGTGGGGGTTTTTTGATGGGCCCAGGCACACATGAGCACACACACAGTATGGTTACTCTCTGCCACGTCCTCTTCATGGGGGTGCTCTGTATGTGACCCCAGCTTTCAGTGGGGTGTGGAATCCACCAGAGAGCCCAGAGCCCAGGAGGGTAGGTCATGGCTGGTGGTGCTTGGGGTGATGTGGGCTCTGTGTGTAGAACACAGCCAGGCCTGTGGACATGTAGCAGGCTGTCTGCCATTGGCATGTCCTGTATACTCTCTGTTCCTCATAGCCCTTCCCACCGGGATGGACGAGAGAAGAGCCTGGTGGCATCTGGACTGCATGGCCACTGAAAAATGGTCAGCGTAGGATGCTGCAATGGGGTCGAGAAAATACAAGCCTGCCACCATGAGAATGAGCCTGGGCTAACCTTCTGGAATGTGCAAGGCCACCTAGAGGAGAACCATCCCAGGTGGGACACTTTTTAATCAGCGAGCCTCTCGATTCATCTGCTGACCACAAATGCATGAGTGAGACCAGCTGAGATCAATTGAGTCCTGTCCAGTTCGAAAGAACTTCCCAGTTGACCTATAGATGCGTGAGATAAATAAATGCTTATTTTAAGCTGGTATGTTCTGGGGTGGTTTGTCATGCGGCATAACTGACTGATACATATGTGCTATAGTCCGAGTGTGTCTGTCACCCCCCAATTCATATGTTAAAACCTAACCCCACAGTGAGAGTATTAAGAAGTGGGGGCCTTTGGGAGGTGATTAGGTTATGAGAGTGGAGCCCTCTTGAATGGGATTCGTGTCCTTATAAGAGAGGCTTGAGGGAGCCCATTTGTCCTTCTACCTTTTGAGGACACATAGAAGACCCTGTCTATGAGGAACGGGCCTCACCAGACTCTAAGGCTGTTGGTGCCTTGATCTTGGACTTCCCAGCCTTCAGAATTATGAGCAATAAATGTCTGTTGTTTCTAACTACCCAGTCTAAGATATTTTGTTATAGCAGCCCCAACAGACTAAGACGGTACCCATCAGCTGAATGCATTCCAGGGGCTTAAATCTCAATACTGGCATCGGTGGGGGACTCACAGCTCCTGGTATCAGGCAGACTATAATCTAGTACTGGACTCAATTGCATAGACAATTAAGTCTAAAACATGGCAAGACTGGGTAAGCACAACATTTGAAGCGAAAGCCCTGGGAAGACTAAGGGAAGAAAGCAAAAAATCCAAGTCAGAGAGTTGGGAAGACTTTTGGAAGCATCCCTGCAGAAGGACAGAGCTAAAACAGGGGTCAGGGCTCAGCCTGGAGCACCGGGGTGGGTCCCAGAAAGCAAAGGGCAGAGGCATTGACCCAACCACCGCCTCACCCCATCCTAGCCAGAGAGCGCATCCCAGGTGGGTCGAGGACGTGCAGACCAAAGCCTTCCCCAAGTCCTCTTCCACTGTCTTTTGAACGAAAGTGGAAATATTCTTTGGAGAGATCTTGGTCATTATTCACCATACCCGTGACAGGATAAACCAGACCACTAGATTTAAACAGAAGCTGTGGAGGGTGGTTAATTAAAAAAAAAAAAAGGCGCACGCTACATTTGGTAATTGACATGAAGAGTTATCTGCACAAGGAAAATCAGTAATTTTCAATTAGCGTCAAATCAGAAACGGCTCCGTGTCAATGAATATGATAGAATTACGATTGTAGAGAAGCGTTCGGGAGAGTCGGGGGCACATGTGCAGAGGCCACCTCCTGCCCAGTGAGGGGCTGTCAGGAGGACGGGATGACCACGGTCACCACAGTCATCTGGCTTCTGTGGGGACTGGCGGGCCCTGCCAGGTCACAGGAGAATGCGGGAAGAGTGCGTCTCAGGGCTTGGTGGCCATCTCTTTTTACAGTTGACTGCTGGTCTGTTTAGTACTCGAGCAGCTTCACTGTTTGTAAGGAGCTTTCTGTCAACGGGAGCCACTGAGCAGCAAGGGCAGGATGAGTTTAGGAGCAAGAAGGGTGCACAGGTGTGTCCTGAGAGGCAGTCACCTGTCACCTGGCTGCAGCGTTGTCAGGCAGAGCTGGGCCCGGGCTGCCTTCCTTTCTTTTCTCCTCCTTTAGTCCCTCCTCCCTCCCCGCATCCACCCTTCCCTGTCTCCTTCTCTCCCCCATCTCCTCTCTCTATCTCTCTTTCTTTGCCCGGGCATTGACCAACCCAAGAGACTGGTGAGTCCTGTGAACCCGAGCTGTACAACTAAAGCTGCCTCGTATGGGGACTAGCCTGGTCAGGTTTGCACTGGTGAGCTCAGCTGCTCTCTCCCCATGGCCAAGACACAAGCAAAGCCAGATCAGAGCCACTCCACGGAGTGGATTCACCCCGAGTTGCGCCTGTTCAGGGGAACTGCTTTGTCAGCAGGATCGGTACACCCTGTGCTGCAGGGAGGCCCATCGGCCTCGGCTGAGGTGCTGGAACCGGCACAAGGGCGGCAGAGGACATGGGTGTTTTCTGGATGCAGGGGGAGAAGGTGACGACTTCATTTTGTCTTTTGAAATGGAATATTGGGGGCCTGGGTCCTCTGGATGACGCTGGGTGGGGCACAGCCCAGCAGTGCCTTGGGGCTCCTTTCTCTAGGAGTCCCTGTGACCAGCTCCCTCTCTGACTGTCCATCCTGCCACAATTCTCATAACATCCTTTCTGTGCTATTTCTACAGGGCCACCAGCCGCACCATCTCCCTGATGCTAAGATATTTTTGGAGGGCACCTGGAAGACTTATGCAAAAGAGAAATAAAGACAGAGGTAAATATTATTTTCACAAACAGGCTGTTCATTTTATTCCATAGTTTTCCCACCAGGCTTCTCTGATTAGCTGGGTGGAGGTATGAGAACAGAGCCAGCAATGACGGGGGACTCCCAGGTCCAGGGGACGTGTGCTTCACAGGCACTGTCACATCCGGCTCTCCTGGCCACCTCAAAACACACCCCGAAGCTAAAATCTAGAGAGCCAGGCGCCCTGCTCCAGAGCCCATGACTGGCAGAAGGCAGGCTGGGATTTGAACCTGGAGTTGAGGGACCTGGAGAGGGCAATGTTCAGTGCTACATGAGCCTTGTGATCTGGGAAACAGGGAAGGTCAGGGAACCCAGGCCCTTTGTGTTCCCAAGCACCATGGGCTCTGTGTGTGTGTGTGTGTGTGTGTGCGCAAGCACACGCACGGGTATGCATGGGTGCGAGCCTACCTGTCTTTCTGTGTGCACACATGTGTGGGAGTGTGCAGGTGTGCTTGTGTGTGTGCACATGCACGTGTCTCTGTGCACACATGTGTGCATGTCTGCACATACGTGTGTGCAGGCTGTGTGCACATGGGGTGAATCATACTGGCTGTCCAATAAGGAGGGCACATACCCTCTTAAATAAATTCTCCCTGGGCTCTGACCCCCCAGGTTCGGGGCTTTGGCCACAGCCCTTGAACATGGTAAGGGAGCCTGACGCACACAGTGGGTTTGCAGCAGGGTGCCAGACTTTCCCTCCAAAGCCCGGATACCAAGACAGCCAGGTACCCTTGCCCACTCTCTCGCCAGTAAGGGGTTGAGGATGTCCTCCTCCCATGCCCTCTGGTGAAGAAACAGGAGAACCCAGGTGTCTGACCTCTGAGGAGAGGTGTTGCTGCTCAGGACACAGGGAGTCACCATCAGACTTCTTACCTTATCAGGGACTG
Organism: Cynocephalus volans; assembly: GCF_027409185.1. Lineage (NCBI taxonomy): Eukaryota > Metazoa > Chordata > Mammalia > Dermoptera > Cynocephalidae > Cynocephalus > Cynocephalus volans. The sequence goes on along the minus strand of NC_084467.1, from coordinate 3,967,378 downwards.
TTCACTGTGACCAGCAAAGGAGACACAATTGAACGGATGCCTCTGGTGCATTCTTTATCTCTGCACGATGGATCATCACTAAGTAAAGCTCAGAGCACTGTGTTTCCTTGGCCAGATTCAAGCAAGGCTGCTTCCCCCCGTCCCCCGCACAGCCCTACACAGGGGCGTGGTGAAACAGTGCCTTTTGCATGTTCCCCAAGGGAACCTCTCCCTCTTCTGCCATATCCTACCCAACCCCGCTTCACTGCTACAGGACCCTGACTCTGAAAACATCTCCTCCCCTGCCCTAAATTTGAGACTGCCAAGCCCAGGGTGCATTTGCTGTCAACTTTCTGTCTGTCTGTCTGCCTTGAAGGAGGAAGATGTCTTGAGACCCTAGACCTGGCTCACCCCTTCCCATCCCCAGTATGAGCCAGATCCAACACAGGGCTGCAGCATCCCCACAGGGAGGCTTCCAGATTCTTTCCTGCCCAGGGAAGGGAAACATATTTCCTTCCAGCTACTTACAGATGCCTGAGCCCAGCACAATCGCCCACAGCCGGAAAAGGTAAATGAGCTTTCTTCTGCTAATCACAGAATCACTCCTCCAGGGAAGCTGGCTGGCCTCGGGGGTTGCAGTCTGGGGTAAGCCGAATCACCCCCATATGTCTGATTCCTGCAGATTCAGGATGTGAGCAGACAAACCACTGCAAAGCCTTCTATGAGGGGTGTGTCTGGGTAGGTGGGGGCGAGAACCACAGCTCTGTGGCTCTGGACCCCAAGTTTTCTGGGGCAATGCCAATTTCAAAGACTCTATCCCATTACCAAAACCCGCAAACATTAGCACACACTCAAAGATCCACAATTAGGAATCCAAGGCCCATTTTCCAGAATTTTTGACATAACTTGGGAAGCAGCATCAAAACGTTTGTTGAATCATACTTTTGGAAAACACAGTCCTGGTTTGCAAAGGTTTTCACCTCTGAAATCCGAGGTTCTTTCCTGATTTCAGACACTTGCCTTTTCCCAGATGCTTAGTAATGTCCAGCTGATTCCACCACCCCCAGGGGGTGACAGAGCTCCAGACAAAGCCTCTGTGGCTGGTAGCCTCAGGCATTCCTGGGGATGCCTGGGGACTAGCATGGCATTGCATTCACTGGGAAAGGCAAGGCACATGCGCGGGGAGGCAGGGCTGTGGGTGTGGGGAGATTGGTTTGTTTGGGACAGAGTGCCCACCAGCAGCTGGGGTGCAGGAAACGGGTCTCTTCCCAGCCCAAGGAGGGGGCTGCAAGGGATATCAGTGTGTCCCAACCTTAGGTAGAAGGTTCAGTTCCAGCTGGGTGTCGGGGCTGGATTGGTTCAACCCGGAAAAAGCTGGCGTACTGGAACCCTGGACAGTGAGCCCAAGGTGGTTCCTCCCCCAGCAGGTGGAAGCACTCACCGCAACCCCCATGCTGGCCACATCTTCACCAGAATCACAAATGCCAGGGCTACAGCAGAAAGAAACCCAGGGTCCCTCCTCAGTTCAGAGCCACCAAACCTCCAAGGTCATCCTGACCAGAGCATCTGCGGAGCAGGTGAGTTTCCAGCTCAGGCCGAGCCAGCTTCCCACACTGGGTCCAGACCTTTCAGAGCATCCCATTTGACCGACTCAGAATTCTGGGTGTGCCTGACCGGGTCATTACTGGAACAAGCTGTGTGTGTCCCCTGGAGTTCCGGCCTGTCAGGCAGATTGCCTGAAATCAGAGCGGCTCACAATAAGGGGCTTTTATTTATTTATTTTTTGTAGAAACACTGACATTTCCTAAAATAGTGGTCTTTTATTCAATTGGCAGTAAGTTCAGGAGCTGTTAAACACCATTTGTGTCTGGTGGGTGGCAGTTGGGGACAGAGCTCTTTGTGAACACGTCTGCTTTCTGGCGGTGGGCGGTGGGCGGGGGTCCTTTGCTATCAGCACTTGCGTCACAGGGAGCTCTGGAGCTAAGTGACAGCTCCGTCTTCAAGCTCATGGTGGCCTGGGGCATGGGAACTCTGGGCTGTGCACACCACTCTTCCTGTCTGTAGTTCATTTTAATTTCCTTTTCTTTGAAAAGAAATACTTTTCATTCATCTACCCACCTTTTTGGCCAGACGATATGAGTCCCAGATGAAAGCTGCATGGTCAAAAGAGTGGGGGGAGAAACCCAAGCAACATTTGCTGTCTTTGAGGTGAGGCAGAGGCAGATGTAAAAATATCTGAAATAGCAGGTAATGAAGCTTCCACCGAGAGACTATCTCATCATCTGAAAGTCATCAGCACTGGAAACAGCTAGAAAGCTCTCGGGAGAGAGCTGCAGAGGAAAATTCTGAGGAGAGGGTATTATTCCTCACCAAACTTTATTATCTTCTAAAAAATTGCTTTAGAAGTCTTGTAGCACGATTTAAGGGAACAACCAGCCATGTTCTTCTGATCCTCTTTTACCCTCCTGACACATCACGTCCTCGCCATGGCCGCAGAGGGACACTGGGTACCTCAGCTGATGGAGTAAAGCCACCACCAGGAGGAGAGGGCAGCTCCTAGAAGCCTCTTCCTGGGGCACCTGCAGATGCTCTAAGAGACACTAATCCGTTCTGCAACGATGAGATGGAATGCATTTGGGGACGATGCATTAAACAGACACCTCTCTTTAAGAAGCCATCTTATTAGCTAAATGGCTAATTCTTTGGCTTGATGGCTCTTCTTCCAAGGTTCCATTACATCTTTCAAGGAGCCAGGGCTGCACCAGAGGTGCTGGTCCATCTCTTTATTGATCTATGTATCTGCAGAAATGGGCTCCAGGGAGCATTCACAGGTGAGGTCACAGCAAGGAAGTGACAGATTGCCCAACATGTGAGGAAACCTCATCAAAAATGTCTCTCTCTTTCCGAGCCTTGTGGGCTGGTGTCTGATCATTGAAGACCCCTCTTTGGGAGAACCATTTAGCCAGGCTGGGACAGCTGGCTTTGGGCTTGTGCATTTTTCTTAAGGGTTTGCTGGTTTCCCAGAAAGGTTGTATTTATTGGTAAAAATCCCAAAGTGGCGATGGCTGGGTTGTGGTCAAAGCCTTCTGGTTTCAGAGAGACAGAGCAGAAGAACAAGCAAGCCTCCTCCTGGCTGAGGAGGGCAGTGTGAACTGAACCGTGTCCCCCAGGTTTTATGTGTTAGAAGCTTGACCCCCACTGTGTCTGTTAAGAAGGTGGGAAATCCTATTATGGTAACTGAAAGGTGGGGCCTTGAAGAGGTGATTAGATTGCAGGACCATGCAGTAGTGAATGGATTAATAATGGAGGTCAGGGGTGTGGCTCTGAAGGCTTTAAAAGGAGAGCGTGTGAGAATCTCTCTGCTCTCTCTGCTTCTGGCATCTCACAATGTGATACCCTGTGTCACTGAAGCCACCACCAAGGAAGACGTCACCACATGTGTTCCCTGGACTTTGGACATCCCAGCCCCAGAAACTATGAGCAATAAATTTCATTTTCTTACCAAGTACCCAGTTCCAGGTATTTTGGAACAGAAACAGACTCATACAGAGGGAGACCCGTGGCCCTCTGCGTATTTGTGCCCAAATGTCCCATCCTTGTCTGTTCCCCTTCCCTTGTGTCCTCTCTCCCTCAGGAGGTTCCCACCCCTTCGCTTCCCATAGCGTTGGTGGAACCAACTCTGAGTCATCCAAAGCAATGCCAGCAGCAGTGTCCAGCAGGCTCTGGCACCCCTCCTCCTGCAGGTGATCACAGGGTGTTGAAGGAAGGACTGAATTATCAGGCATGTTTGGAGATTTCCGGAGACGGCACAATTGAGCGGAGGACTGCAGGATGTCTCAGGGCCCAAAGGGCTCTGTGAGCCTCCAAGAGCAAAATATAGTAGAACGCATCTGCCGGATTCATGATACCATGATTCACATCTGTTATGGGTTGAGTTCCCCAAAAAGATATGTTGGAGTCCTAACCCGGTACTGTGCATGTGAACATATTTGGAAAGAGGGTCTTTGCAGATATAATGAAGTTAAGATAAGGTCATTAGGGTGGGCCCTAAATCCAATATGACTGCCGTTCCTCTGAGAAGATGGAGCTTTTGACATGAGACAGACAGGGAGAAGGCCGTGGAAGGCTGGAGGCAAAGAAGGGAGTGAGGCTGCTGCAAGCCGAGGAACGTCGATGATTGACGGCCACCACCTGAAGCTGGACGAGGCGAGGAAGGATTCTTTCCTTCAGCCTCTGCAGGGTTTCTGGCTCTGCACACACCTTGATTTTGGACTTCTGGGCTCCAGAACTGTAAGAGGATAAAATTGTGTTGTTTTAAGCCAGCCAGTTCGTGGTCCTTTGTTACAGCAGCCCCCGGAAACTTACACAGTGTCTGAATTCTTGATTTCCTCCCTACACCTGTTTCTCTAACAGTCTCCTACCCATCAGTGAGGGAGCCCTTGTTCACACAGCTGCTCGGGCCAAAACTCCTGGAGTCCATGGGCTCCTCATCCTGCATCCAGTTCACCAGCAAGGTCTGGAGGCTGTGCTGCAAAACCCACAGAGCCGCCCCTCCTGCATCTCCCCAGTACCTCATTCAAGCCCCATCGTCTCTCATCCCAAGATCAAACTCCCAGCCAGTCAATGTGGTCTGGCCCTGGACTCCCTTCCTCCTCCCGCACCTCCTCTTCTGCTGATTTACAATGCTCTACCACACTGCAGTCTCTCTTTTGTGCATTTCACCTTTTAAGACATCTTTAAAAAGCCAAGTAGTTCTACATAGATAAGAACAAAATCTCTTGGCCCTGGCTTCCCTCCCTCCATCCTTATACAGTTCCCAGAGGTGGTGCCCCTGCTGAAATCCCCATCAGCTCTGACTTTGAATTTTATAAAGAAATTATTCTTCTGCTTTTTCTTTTTAATTTAATCCGTGGATTCCCCACTGGAAAGATGAGGATTCAACTTTCCACGCTCTGCTCCCCTGCACCCTGCCAAACAGCAACGAAACACACACACACACACACACACACACACACACACACTCACGTGTGCACACAAATGTGGCTCCCCTCCCCCAGCCTCCCAGCAGCATAATTTGTGGTTAGATCAATGTTCAGCATTTACATAATTATGTAATTATTATTCACAGCTGAGCCACAAAGTAGCTCTATGATTACATCTCCTTTCCTGATCAACTTTGTGTTTTCCCTAGAATGAATAACTATTGGGACTTTCAGTTGCTAGATTTGCACGTACCTATCATTAACGTGTCCCCAGACTATCAACCAGAGTTATAACGTTACTTGCATTTTGGCCAAAAACCTTGGGCCATCTAACAATTCCATTTTTATTTTTCTGGGCAACATCACTCCTTCCTCCTCCTTCCTCCTCCCACAACACACCAATTGCTCTCTTGATGGGCTGCACAGACATCGTCACCCTGAAATACCCACCTTCTACCCTCTAATTGATTCATAGCTTAGTTGGGCATAGACATCTAGGCTGGAGGTTTTCCTTCTGAACTTTGAAGGTGTTCTTCCAAAGTCTTATGAGAAACTCAACACCATTTTGCTTACTGGTGTTTGGGCAACCAGCTCTTACCTTCTGGAAGCATTTAGTATAATCTCATACTCCTCTGTGTTCTGAAATTCTATCACTATGAGCCTTGGGTGGGTCCCTTTCATTCATTTTGCTGGGTATTCAATAGGCCCCATTAGTTTAGAAACTCAAGTCCTTTCTTTCTGGAAGATTTTCTTCCCTTCCATTTTTTTTGTGTGCCCTTTCTAGAGCTTCTGTCATGCGTTAGGCCTCCCAGACTGATCCTCTAATTTCCCTCTCTCTGTTGTTCCTACCTCTTTGCTTTTCTGTTCTACCTTCTAGAAAATTCCCTCAACTTTACTTTCCCATCCTTCTATTCAAATTTTAATTTCTAATAGATTAAAAAAAAAATTTCTAAAAGCTTTTCCTTGTTCTTCTAGTGCATTCCTTCTTAAAAGGAACATTCTGTTCTTTTTTCAAGGACACAGTGCATTCCCTTATGTCTAGGGTGTCATTAATTTTACATACGTGAATCTTTCTCCTGCCTTGTGCATTGTCCCCTCTGTGTTCCTTTGTTTCATTTCTAACTTTTATGTTACAGGCTTTCTTAAAATATTTGTGTGGTTATATTTAAGAGCGATGTACAAAACAAAAATGAAAATACAAGATAAAAGTACCCCACTCCTCCCTGGAAGATCTGTGTGCGCTGCGGGGCAGGTTCCAGGTGGGGTTTCCATGGCGGATAAGGCAGGCGGTGCTCGTGGGCCTGTTGGCCTCTGGGTAAAGCATCTAATGTCGGGGTTACGAGCTTAATCTTCAGCATTTGGGAAGAGAGAGGAAGGGTGTGGACTCTCCCAGTCCAGCGTGCAGACTTTAACTGTTTTTAGTTCAGTGCTTCATCCCTGTTCTGAGATATGCAAACCTCTCCAGAACATAAGCCTCCATCTTCAGCTGGGGTGGGAGCAGGATGGTCCTCTGATTGCATGTGGTTAGGGACAGTCTTGGAACTGAGCTGCTCCTGTGCAAACCTACCCCCCTATTTTCAGCTCCATTTACTATTTTTAGCCCTACCTTAGAATCACCTGGTACATGGGATCTCAGACCTTTTCTGAGAGTCTTTGAACAAACTGGTCCCCCTCCTTCTGATCGCTGTCCCCGCAGGTGTGGCTCTTAGCCTCCTTAGCAGGCTGCGTCCATTACCTAGACCATCTGCTCTTCCCTTTCCAAAATGCTTCAACTCATCCCCCCATTTTATCCTCCCTGGATTTCTTTGTCCTTGTGTGTTTATGCTTCTTTTATTCCTTCATGGTAATATGGGGAGGGAGCAGTGATAAATACGTATGCTCAATCCATCATGTTGAACTGGAAGCCCTGGCACCGGCTTTCTGTCATTCTTTGTACAAATTCTGTTGTACGTCAGGACTTCTCACAGGTGGCCCCTGCAGCCTGTGACACTCATAGCCTCAGTCCTTGCCCATCTATGTCCTTCCCACCCTTCAGCTCACTCGTGGCATTGCTAAAGAAGACCGTAGACCTCTGTTTCAAAAAGGTGGTTGGGAAGAGCCCACTTCCAGGAGAGTAGGGACCTGCTCATCAGCAAACGTGGTGACAACTGAAAACAAACAAACAAACAACCATTAAGGTCTCTGGACATTGTCCCAAGGGCACAGAACAAATGAAGAAACATTTGCTCAAAAAAATCTGCTAAATCTTGGTAGGAATATCACGTCTGTGACGTTGAGCCATGACCTACTTCCTCCCTCACCCCTTCCCACCATCTCAGTTAGTATAATTGGGAAACACTAAAAGAATCCTTAACCTCCCCCAGAAATCAGCTGATGACAATCTAAGCTGATGCTGAGACCGGGTTCAGTTAATCGGCCTCTGCCTCCCAACGAACAGGTGCATGGAGACAGGTCTGGTGGACAAGCTGGCCCCCTCGCCTTTCTGAAATTAAAAGCAATGGTGATGGATAGCTTCCACCCATGTTCCTGGAAATTCGGACCCAGCCTTGGGGAGTCTGCCTTGGAAATGTGTTTAAACCCGGTGCCCTACTCTTGGTGCCAGGGCTACTTCCTCCTGGGTCTTCTCCCACCTGCTGGGCATTTGCAAAGCTGAGTCCAGGTGGAAAGTCTGGACTGCCCATGACACTTAGATTCAGGTGGCCAGGAGGAGAGCAGAACCTTTGCCACGCCTCAGTCTTTGAGAGCCCTCATGCACCAGCTCGAGCCAGGCAGGGAGTGGATGTCAGTGATTGATGTTGTATTCAAGTGGCTCTTTCCTAAAATGGTGAGGAGAACTAATTAACCTGCAGTAATTAGAGAAATGCTTAGATTTCCTTTTTGTGTGCTTAGACTACTAGTGGCTGCTGTGTGCAGGGGATGTTCTGATTCACTCTGACAGCGCTGACTCTCTCCAGTGTATCCCAGCTCCTCCTTCCAGTCTGTGGGATTATAAGTCACGTGATAGTGCAACCATCTCCTCTAAGAGGAGACCCTGTGTTGTTGGCTGTTGGGGACTGTCGAGCAGGTGTCAGGCATATGCAATGAGGCTACATCAATCATTCTTATGGGCTGAATTGTGTCCCTTCAAAACTTGTATGTTGAAGTCCTAACACCCAGGACCTCAGAGTGTGACTGTATTTGGAGACGGAGTCTTAAAAGAGGCAATTAAGTTAAAATGAGGTAATTGAAGTAGGCCCTAATCTAATGGGACTGGTGTCCTTATAAGAAGAGAGGATCAGGACACAGACATGCACAGAGGATGACCGTGTGAGGACACAGGGAGAAGATGCCATCTGCAAGCCAAGGAGAGAGGCCTCAGGAGGAACCAAACCTGCTGACACTTTGATCCTGAACTTCCAGCCTCCAGAACTGTGAGAAAATAATTTTTTGTCGTTTAAACCACCCAGTCTGTGGTATTTGTTATGGCAGCTCCAGCAGACAAATATGCAGCCCTCTGCCACTGGTGGAATGCTAACAGAGATGGGCCGTTTCCTTGGACTGGACAGTGGATCCCACAGTCCCCTTCCCCAGAGATGGGTGTTTCCACCCCAGTGTCCTGACGCGAACTCACGTAGCAGATGGCATAGCCACAACCAAGCTAGAAGTCTCACTACAGAAACTCGCCATTTATTTTTAATTGGAGCTGTAATGTCATTAAGGAAAAGCATTTGTAATAAGTGCTCCAGCCAGATGCCTCCGTGGCTGAATTTCCAATGTTCTCTTTTGGTTCTGGGACACCTATTTGAGGTTCTGGAGCAAGGTTTTAGGGGATTTGCAATTTGTTATGCATCCCGGGACAGAGCAGAGTTTCTCCGACTCGGGGTGTGCAGGAGAAGGGTCTGCAGACACATCGCAGGGGCCTCTGGGGTTCGGAGAGCCCCTTACAGATGACGGTTTTCAATTAATCATATCCAAGAACAGGAGTGGTGCCTGCATCCTCAGGAGGGGGGCCTGTGCTGAGTGGGTGGGTCTCTGCTTCTGTATTTACATTTTTTTTCCATCAAGCTGACGCACAGCGAAGGTGACCCGACTTCACTGAGGGCCCCCGAGGAGAACATGAAAGAGAGAAAAGAACTGGGAGGTTGAGGGCCCTGCCGTGCCCATTTTCAGCGACTGAGAATCACTGCCCTATCTCTTATGACAGATCCCTGGGGCCAACAAAGGGACTTGGCTCGCTAAGCCAGAATCAGCATCTCATGGAGAATTTAAAAATAAACATACTTACAGATTTCTGTCTGGTAATACATTTTGTGTTGCTCTCTTTAAATTGACGGGTCAGTAAAAATAACAGATCAATGGTTAAAAATGCGTTCATTGTTGAAAAAGAGAGTCAGTGATAACGATGAATTAATTGGTGGTGCATCATCCTCAAAAACAAAAGTCTCAAGTTGATTTATCAGACCCAGGACATGCAAATACGTCTTCCTCACCCAACACAGGGTTTTTGGCTTCAGCCACCAGCACCATCAGTCACCTCTGCAATGCTAATCTGAATTTTATTGGTTTTATGTTTTTGCTTCTATTTGAATTATACTCATATTTTGTTTCTATAGTTGCACAAGAGCTATAAGCATAAGCAGTTCATACCTGGCTTTATATTTATGCCTATTTAAGTAACATCATTATAAAAATAATCTGAATTAAGCTGCTCAAGCTGTCTAAACAATATGATATCATTCTGGCATTTAACTGAAGCCCCAGAGAAATAAATGTGTGTGTAAATAAATGAAAAATAGGTATTTATTTATTTTATATATGTACGTGTGTGTATATACCTGTACTGTTCATAGTGCGTATATATATTCATGGGTGTGTAGTGTACCTATACAGTATACACGTATAGTATGTATACACACACATTTAAATGATACACGTATATATTTGTGGGCGTGTGTGTACTCATGGTATATGTAATGTATCTTTAAGGGATCTATGCCTCACTTAATTTTGGCCATGTGGTCAGAAACATAGATTTGGAACAAGACAGACGTGGATGCTACGGTTCACTCTGTCACTCAGTTTATCTGACATCTCTGGGCCTCGGTTTCCTCAACTGTAAAATAAAAATAAAATAAAATGATAGCATGAAATAGGAATAACATGCCCACCTCCGCCTTGTCATGAGGATTGAATGAAATAATGCGTACGGTCTGGGCACATAGTAAACACTCAGCAAATGTTAGCTTAAATTTGTTCTGAGTTTGCAGGTGAGAACAGAGTGGTGACTCTCAGAACTAAGGGTGGCCTGGGTACCCTGGACAGTTGCTCTGGAGCCCTGGGGTGAGGGTGAGACTGGGGATGGGTGCTCCTCTCTCAGGCAGGCTGGGGCCATCCTGTAACCTGGAGTCCCGGAGGCTGATGTTTGGCGTTGACTGGCCCTGAGGCTGTTCTGGATTCCGGAGGCCCAGGGGACAACGGCTGAAGGTGGACAGGAAGCTGTGGGTGGTGGGTGACACAGTGGCTCCCTGGGGTGCTAACACCGAGGCCATCACTGGTGGGGCTGGGGATGTCCAGGGAAGAGGAATGCCCAAAGCCGGTGGCTCTGCGGCCCCTCCATACGTGTAGGCTCTGATGGCTTTGCCTCCGTGCTGGTCCTCTTTGGGAGGCAGATGCTCAGGCATCACACGGTCTGGCTTTCAAATCCTGCCTCCGTCACCCCCCAGCTGTGGGCTCCTGAACAGGTCTCCTAAGCACTCCAATCTCAGACTGCTCCTCTTTGGGGGTGAAGAACATCCCCACGGAGAAGTGCTGTGTTCTGGGAGCTGGGGGAGCCGCCTGCTGAGGACGCACAGCGCTGTTCCTGGTTAGTGCTCCTTGCTACCCCTTCTCCTCTTAGCCTGGATTCGGCCCCGTGTGAGAAAGTTCTCTTTCATCTTGTTCTCTTCACTTGGACCATCTAGACCCTTAGAAAGACCAGCTGTCCAGCCTGGGAAAGTGAGACTCTCATGTCGACACTCCAGGCCAGTGGAATCCACTTCCAATCCACCCCCATCTCTGGAGGAGGGAGCTCCTGTTTGCCTTTGGCTAATCTGGTTAGGCCGTGCCCTTGGACATGGAAGACAAACCACCTGTACTAGTGGGGCGCACGTGTCACGTGCTCCCATGCTGAAATGCTGCAAAGATCTGGTACCGATGGAGCGTTTGCACAGTGCCTGGCGGTGTGATAAGGAAAGGCTCGGTGGCCAGTTCTCCCCACAGGACCTCCTGAGTTTTCATGGCGTCATGTTCCTGACTTGGGACAATCGCCCACACCTGCCCCAGACCCCTGTCCTTTCTTTGTTCTTTTTGTGACCTCATTCACCATCCCTCCTTTCTAATTTGCGGACACCTGGGAGGAGTGGAATTTGCGGCCAGTGGAGTATTGATCTCTCTGTGAGATGCCTGCCCTTGATGGGGTATTCTTGGCAAACTTTTCATCCTGGGAAGCTTCCCCCTGCTTTGACATGTCAGCTGGTGTGTGCTCAGGGAGCAGAACTCACATTCGCATTAGCTTGAGCAAAGAGCAATGAGAAGGTGAGGTCTGCGTGAGGAAGGGCTGGTACTGCACGCCAAGGCCACTTACAAAGATGGCACTTCGCTCTCTCCTGCCAACATTTTACTGCTTTCTGAAACAACAGCATTTATCCTTGAGTTTCTGAGTCCCTTGGTGCACAGACTAGAAAGCCTGTCTCCCTGTGGTCCATTGCCAGCGCTGTCCCTGCGTTAATGGCTCCTTCCTTCCCATGAGCATGTTTGTGGTCCATGCCCATGGCACCGTGTCGCATCCCTCCTACTCTGACAGGTTGTGGCTCTGACCGTCCTCTTCTGGGGTAAATATGTTCAGCCTCACATTGTCTGGGGTAAAATGACTTACACAGCAATTTTTGTCTTCTGGGAAAATGCGAGGGGAAGAAAGCAGAGGTGTGAGATGGGAGTGCTCGGTAATTAATTGGGAATGGGGAAGCAGAATTACATCCAGGTGGTAATTGGATTTTAACCCTGTGGGAGTTGTTTTAAATGCAGATACTGAGGTACGAGCTGTCTTCCCTTGCCATGTATCTCCCTCTCAGATCTGAGGAGGGTTGAAATCCAGGGAGAAAACTTCCTAAAGTGGGGTGACCTTTACGGAAAATGAGTCAGACCCATGGGATGTGGAATGACTTGTCACATCTGGTGGGCACTGATGGGGAATGGTCATCTGGGTCATTGAGAGCTGCCCAAGGTGTCCTGGGGGTACAGTTCTCTCCTTTCCCAAAATTCCCGTTTGGCCCATAAGATAGTGGTATTTTATTAGTTTTCTAAAGTACTGAGGACATTGCCATGGCCCTCGTCCAGAATATCTGGCTGTTGAGCTCATGGGAATGGGCGGGGGTGGATGTCTAGCCCTATAGTCTTTCAGGTTGGCTTGCCCAAAAGCTGGACAGCTTCTGCCTCTAGGGCGTCCTCTAGGGGGTCAGCACACTTGGAACAGCCCAGGCCCTGATTTTAAGGGCACCTCCGGTGGAGATGGTGGGGGGGTCGTCTCTTTGCCTGACTTCCAGGACTGCCCCGCTGGGGCAAGGCAGGCTGCGATGCCCTGGCAGGGGCTGGGTGGTGTCTGCTCACAGGGTCTTCCCCCAGGACTTGGGGGCGGTCTCAGGAGTGCCCCCCACACCCCCGGAGATGTACGTGGAAGAGCTTACGGGGTGGTACACAGTGACTCCTGAAGGTGCGATTATTTTCCCTGTTTTATAGATGTGGAAATCAGTGTTTATAGAAGTTGTAGTGGATTGAATTATGTCCCCCCAAAACTCCCTGAAGCTTGAATTGTGTCCCCCAAATTTTATGTGTTAGAAGCTTAGCCCCACTGTGACTGTTAAGAAGGTGGGAAATCCTATTATGGTAAGTGAAAGGTGGAGCCTTGAAGAGGTGATTGGATTGTAGGACCGTGCAGTAGTGAAGGGATTAAAACTGGTGGTCAGGGGTGTGGTTCTGAGGGATTTAAAAGAAGAGGAGAGTCTGTCTCTGCTCTCTCTGCTTCCACCATCTTGCAATGTGAGACCCCTGGGTCACTGTCACCACCACCAGATGGGCTTTGGACTTCCCAGCCTCAGAAACTGTAAGCGATAAATTTTGTTCTTTATAAATCACCAGTTTCAGGTATTTTGTTATAAGCAACAAAAATGGACTAATACAGAAGTCTCTAAGAGGAAGATTTTGTACCCACGGTTCCCAAACTAAAATAATCCAGGAGGCTTTACCTCACTGGGCTGGGACTGGGGTTCAGTAAACAGATTGGTTTGGGGAGATGGATGGGGTGGGAGGACTAACTAACTCTCCCTGCTCTTTGTTTTTGTTGACTGACAGCAGGACCTGGTCTTCCAGTGTCTCCTCCTCCAGGAGAACGTCCCAGAAAGTTCCCACCACAATATTCTCAGCCCTTCTCTGGACTTCCAAATGACAGTTTGCAATCTATGGGTCTCTTACTGGTCTCTGTGGCACGTTACATCTCAAATAACCAGCAGTAGCCGCTTTCCTTTTAGTTCTGATCCTTTGCTGTTCTTCCCAGATTTGCTCTGCACTTCGGGGGGCTGCTCCCGTGGGCTACACTTCCCAGACATCCCTGCCACCTGCTGCTGGCTGTCCAGCGGGAGTCAGGAGAAAGAGAGGTCCAGAGAATTTCTCTCCAGTAAGGGGGCCTCCACCATGTGTTCGTCCAGTCCTGGGGTGGTAGCAACATCCCACCGTGGCCAGTCCCAGGGCCAGCTTCCTTCTGGCAGTGCTTTCATCTCTGCGGACGCCACTCTAGCGTCATCTCCTGTATTAAGTTCTCTCAATTGAAAGACCTGGTACGAGGCAGAACCTGTAGGGTTTTCAGAGACAGTGACCTGGCTTTATGCCTTATTGCATGCCCAGCACAAGAGGTAGCGGGTAAATCAACACTTGTCTGAGTCTCATGTTTCCATTCAACCTTCAGGATATATCCTTTCCTCTTACACAGGAGAAAGAAAGTTGTGTTGTGTTGGGCATTTTCTGCTCATGAGCTTATGGAAGAAGATAGAGGGAGGACTGACCATGAGCCAGTAACTGTGGCAAATCTGCCAGTGGTGTCATCACGGGGACAATGACCACAGCTCAGGATCCTTCCACATGTGCTCAGAGGAACTGCTGCCAAACGGTGGCATTCCCACATCTTTCCTAATCGCCCCTCTCTGGACTTCCATCCCCTCTTTTCCCGTCAGTGGCTTGGCTGTGGATGTTGGTGGGCTGGAGGCTTTCAGTCTGGAGCCCTCCAGCTATGGAAGGAGACATCGACCACATTTGGCAGTTCTGGGCCGATTTGACTTGCCCGTATAGTGCCCTGGGAAACTTCAGTGTCATGGGCCAGGATTACCATGGTGTCACCCTGATGACACGTGATTATAAAAAGATGTGCGATGGACAACTACGGGGAAGAGCATCTGTTGGGAGGCTCAGGATAAATGCCATCGAGATGGCAGTGCAGCACATGCAAAGCCTCCCCATGTCACTGGGACACAGAAAGTGGGAGGAAAATATTGGTTTCACAGGGAAGGCCCACTTTAGTCATGGACTTTTGATCTGATCATCAGAGGGTTCCTTGTAGAACAGACCGGGCCAGGGAACTGCACCATCCCATGGCCACGTAATAGTTGAAGTGTACCCAAATCTCCAGCCAATGTGTGTGAGCTCACCCCCTCTCCCCTGCCGAGGGGCAGTGGCAGGACCCCCACCTCCCATCTGGCCAGCCTGCCCTTGCTGCTGGCTGGCTGCATTCCGTCCTCCGGGCTTGACCTCACATTGTCCAGTGAAAAGACTGGACCTTCTCATCTCTAAATGGGCCTCTTTCACCCTAGAAATCCAGGGCTGATTTAAAAAAAGAGTGAAGAAAATTTAGGAAACAGAGAAGTATAGAAAGCATCAAAATCACTCATCATTCTGCAATCCAGAAATAACAAAGTCAATAGTATTTTCTCCACTGACTTTTAATATGCACCTATTTGTGAAATCCATTTATACAAAATTGGAGGATTCTGTATACTTAGTTTAATATTTAACTTTTAAAAAAACCAGCATTACATAGAAAGCTTACTGGCTTAAGACGCATATTCATTACTGTGGGGCAGAAATACCCTTCCATCTTTAGTTTAGTAAGAGTTTTATCAGGAATAAATGTTGGATTTTATCGTGTTTTCAGCAGCTACAAAGGTGAACAGTGGATTTTGCCCTATGGATGTGATATTTGTTACTAGATGCCTCACCACTGCCTGAAGCCATCTTGTAACTCCTCTTAGGAAAGCCCCCAGAGAAGCAGTTGTAATTCACTCAATACATATTTGTTGAGTGAATAGATATTGATCGAATGAAGATTTTTTGAATAACTTAAAGGTGGCAGCTTTTGTCCTTTGCTCTTTCCAAAAGTTAAAGTCTTTTGGGAGCTGGGACCAGGGAGCAAGGTGAGTTTGCAAGCCCAGCAAGGTAGCGTGAGTCCAAAAATCAGACAAGGACTGCCAGCCTCCCGTCCTTGGCCGAACCCTCCTGAATTCTGACCCAAACAGCATTCCCTGGGAGGCCGAGAAGCAGGCGGATTTTGGCACCTCTGCTATCCCCAGGGTAGGGGGCTGAGAGGGTGCCGTTGTTGGGCTTCAAGGCTGGGGTGGTCCTGGGTCTCTTGTCAACCAAGGAGCAAGGGGAACCCTGGAGAGGAAAGGGTAGAGGCATCTGCAGGGGATGAGAGGGGCTCCCCATGCTGGTGTGTGGGAAGTCAAGGTGAAAGCCACATGATGGGTGGCTTTTCAAAGGTCATGTTTTGGGAAGCCACATGGCCATTGGACAGAGAGACTGTGCATGATACCATCTGGGACAGTCCTTTTCTTCCATTGGGAATCAGGAGTTTAGGAAAGGGCCCAGGATCTGGGGACGTCAAGAGCTCCCAACGAAGAGACCCCTCCCTGCTCCTTTCACACAGCCTGGGAACTGGACACTCCATGCTCGGAAAATGTGGATGCCCCACAGACTTTGAATGAATCAACAAAGAATGAACAAATACGTGGGCTCGGGAGAGAGCCTCCAGCTTCACAGAGCCTGGGATCTTGTGTTGTGTTTATAGCTCCAGCGTCAGCCCCTGCGACGTGCTCGGCCCTCAGAGGAGCTCTGTGAGTGTCTGTAAGAGAGTGAGAGAGTATGTGTGGGATGCAAAGATGGGCCAGTGTTAGAAGGAGGTGCGTCCCTCAGGGGTGACGGTAACAAAGGAGGGTACAGATGGGGAACTGGGTGGGCTGCAGGACCTCGGGCTGGGGAGGATCCAAGCATGCACTTCCTCTAGTTTACAGAGTAGCCCTTAAGACCACAGGATCCAGACCAAGATGGGGCTCGATCCCAGCAGCAACAGAGGAGTGTGGACGTCCATGGACACCTTGCTCAGGGTCATCATGAGAATTAAACAAGGTGACCGTCTTTCTTTCCTTCCTTCCTTCCCTCCTTCCCTCCTTCCTTTCTTCCTCTGTCTTTCTCTCTCTCTCTTCCTTCCATCCATCTTTTTTTCCTTCCTTCCTTCTTTCTTAGCACCACTTAGGACTGAGGACATGAAATATTTCTCTTTCTGTCTCTGGCTTATTTCACTTAACATAATTTTCTCCAGGCTCATCTATGTTGCTGCAAACGGCAGAATTTCATTCTATTTTATGGCTGAGCAGTAAAGAGAAAACCACAACAATATGTTGAACTTTCAGAAGAAGAGAATAAACCTAAGGACACTAGAGATGGGGGCGGGGGACGGGGAGTGACTGGTCGGGTAAGGGGCACAAAGAATAATTATGATTTGTAATAATGAATATGCTAAGAAATAATAAAATCCAAAATAAATAAACAAACAAACAAGGTGAAGGGTATGAAATGAGAAGCTTGGAGCCTGGAATGTGCCAGCTTCCTAAATCTGAAATGCTGACGTGACTGTGGTTAGTTTGTGTTTCCTTTGAAAAAAGTTCCTTTTGACAATTCCAGCCTGTTTTGGTTGTACTCCTGGGAACTGAGGATCTGGTGCAGCCCCCTGGGAAAGGCAGGGCTCAGTGGAACAGGTTGTGGGGAAGCCTGTGCCATCAGCCAAGCCAACAGACTCTCTCTGGCGTAACTGGCTGCTTCGGCCTCCCATGCCCTGCAGCAAGAGGGAACCAGGGGACGTTACCTGCAGGCAAGAGAAATGGGGATGGATGACCCATGACTGGCCAGCTCCTCTCTGGCCCCACTGATCTAGAGGTCATGTCTGCACCCCAAACGGTGCCTTACTAAGCTTCCCTAGTCACTTGATTTTGAGTTAATCAAAAGGAAGATTCTGCAGGCTTGTCCTGACCTGATCAGGTGAAAGTCCTCATGAAAGGGACAGAGCCTCTCCAAGGTTAGAATCTCCTGCTGTGTTGAGGGAGAGTCCACGAGGGAACCACATGGCAGGGGACTGCAGGTGGCCTTGAGGATCTAAGGATGGCCTCTAGCCAACAGCCAGTAAGAAGCTGGGCTCTCCATCCTACAGAAACACGGAATGAATTCTGAATGAGTCTGGGCGTGGTCCTCCCCAGTCGGTCCTGCTGATGAAAATGCAGCCCTCTCCCCAGTATCTTGATTGCAGCCTCTGGAACCCTGAGCACAAGAGTCAGCTAAATTGTGCCTGCTCTTCCGACCCACAGAAACCACGAGGAAATAAATGTGTGTTTGAAGCCTCTAGACTTGTGATAACTGGTTCTACCATGAAAAAAAGCTGATATAGTCTCCAAGCCCCCGCAGATGAGATTAAAGTATCTAGCTTTCTCCTAATTCACTCCTGCCTGGGGCCTTCTCTTCTGTTCCCATTCATTCATTCAACAAACGTCCATAAAACGCCTTGATGTGCCAGGTGCTATGTTTGGCCCTTTCCTCCCCATGTCCTTGTAATTTTGGCAAAGTTTCTGTGAAATTCCAGTTGGATGATTATTACAGAGAGACAAAATATAATCCAGTGGGAATTCATAGGCTTTCCTGAACCTACCTCCAAGGCATTTGGTTTCCAATGTTCACATCTGTTTTTCAATAACACATGCATGACACATGCATACGTCAGCTTAATTATTATCAAATGAGCCTTCTGAATACACACACTTCCCATGTATGCCTCTTGCTTTGTGTTCTGTGCTTTTCTAAGTGTTTTTTAAGTCTATTTATAATCTCACCACTAACAGTGTATAAATTAAGGGATAGATGGATGGACGAATGAATGGACATGCATTTATAATCTGGCAGGCCTGCTTTGAGACCTCCTAATGCAAGGATATAATTTTTTTTTAGCCTAATAAATGAAAAACAACTTCCCCTCTGGAGCAAATGCTGCCTCAGCAGTCAGAGTTCAGCAAACGGTGCATCCATCTCTCTGGGGGACAGTGCCAAGGATAATATTTTGGCAGGTTATCTCCACACAGTTACACAGTACAACACTGTCAGTCAAAGGTCAGTTTATGAAGCAGGAATTTATAAAGTGAACTTGAAATCAGAGGCTGAGCCGGTCTGTCCCAAGTAGCAGATCTGTCTATTGGCTTTGACAAATTCTGTTTGGTGGTTGACTCAGAGCCCAACACGATGTCCAGGCACACAGACTGCCCAGCTCCAGTCAGCAACGGCTGTCTGTCAGCATGTGTCAGCTTAGTGTGGGTGCTTGGGTGGCAGAAGATAGGTCAGGGAGAGACCAGAGGATGTTCTTCCAGATGGGGGCTTGGTGACAGTGGATGGTGACATGGCAGTGGAGGAGAGGACACTGGAACATACATGCCACAATTTGCAATTTAAAAAATCATGTGTGGTTGCCTGTAAATGAGGCAGCCTCTCCTGCCAAGGGCAAAGTGGTGGTCAGCCCCCACGACCGGCCACCAGCAGCGGTCCTCCCTTAAGAGACGGCAAGAAGAAGGTCCACAAGTTTCCCGGCTGCCAGTTAAAAAAAAAAAATAAATAAAATAAAATAATAAAATTCTAATCAATAGCAAAAAAATAATAAAAATAAAAAAATAAAGATTTGAAAAAAAAATCATGTGTGTGTGCACATGTATGTGTGTATGTGTGTACATGCATATTTGTATGTGTATTTGTACTCATCTGTGTGGGGGTACAGGCACGTGTGTATGTGCATGTGCTCTGTGTGCATGACTGTGGTGCATGTGTATTTGTGCACATGTATGTGGATCACACACACGTGTATGTGTATGCATGTGTGTCAGTGTGCAGGCACAAGTATATGTGCATGCATGGGTGTATGTGTAGTTCTGTATGTATGTGTGCAATATGTGTACTCACATGCGTGTATGTGTGCATGCGTGCATGCACAGGCTTGTGCACATCCAACTATGTGCACACACATGTGTGCATGTATCTGTGCATGTGTGCATGCATGAGTGTGTATGTTTTCACATGTGTGTATGTGTGTATGCATGTGGCATGGTGGCCAGTTAGACTACGAGGTCTTTAAAGGAAGGGACTTGTATCTCAGGCATCCCTGAATGTTCCACTTAAACAGCATTTCTGATCATGTAAGCACTTTATAAATCTTACGTTTCAATGATTCTCTTCTAACTTTTCTCATCTAGTTTTGAAGTGTCTTGCTCTATTATGGGACATGATGTTCATGTGTTTGTTCATGTGCTGTTGTCTGTCTCGCTCCTTTAGCATGTAGCATCCATCACAGCAGGGTCACGGATGCCATGTTTGTTGCTATGTTCGCTAGTGCTGCACGTGGTAGGCTCTTTGTGAATATCACTGAACGAACAACCTTGACGCGTCCTTTCCTGACTTGCAGCCTCTGTGTGGGGCAGATGGTCCTGTGGATGGTAACGGTGATATAACGAGCTCACAAATGTCACTCACAGCAAGCTGAGATGTGTAAGGACAAGGTGATCCCTTCACAGAGCTGGCTGGTTTCCTACCAGGCTCCTGCCCACCTGCTAGCCAGGTGAGGGAAGAGGGTACTGTCCAGTTGAGCTTACCACCTACACTCATGTGACCATAGAAAAACTCATGCTCTTAGATTTACCAGGTGTCTGTCACCCTCCCATCTTGCCTGCTCTCCCCCACGGCATCTGATATCCAGGGGAAGGGCGGGGCTTCCATAAACTCATGGCAGAAGGGTCCCTATGTATAGGATTTTCTGTCTCTGCCCTGGTCTGCCTGACTAGTGGGTGCCTACCTGGCCCCTAGCACTTGAGTGTCTGGAGAACTCAGGGCTCATTAGGAGCTGGTCCCTTCTGGCTGCTCAGCCTCTCTTTGGCTCCAGGTGCCACTGCACACCCGTCTGAGGGTGGGCTATGATCCCCTGATTGCCTCTTGTGCCAGGCCCCTCTGGCTCACTTTGGATGTGAACAGACGCCCAGACACGTGAAAAAGGAGGGGACACAGCACGATCAGGCAGTCCACCGGTGGATTTGGTCCTGCCCCAGTGGTGCAGGTGGGAGCCTGAGCTTTTAGTCTTTTTTCCAGGGTCTGTGGTGGGGAACAGAGAAGACAGAGCCCACTGCCCTTGGTGTTAGTCTCACTTATACAATTCACGTGACCTTTTCTGGGCTGGACAGGGAGAAGCCAGGGACACCACTCCTAACAGCGCCGATGGAATCTGCCCTCTCCACCTGCCTCCCTTGAAGCCCTTTGGCTCGCTCCCTCACTGTCCCTGCCTTCGCTTACCGCACCAGCATCATCTTCCCCTCCTAGAGGTGATTGCGAGCATCTTCTCTCACGACAGGAAAACTTCTGAGCTGGGACCTCCAGGCTCAGCCACTAACAGGCCAATCGTGGACAATAAAGAGACGTGCGCCCTTCTCTCAAAGGCTCATTGCTTTTGTCTTGCATGCAGATCTATTTTGCATGTCAAAAGCCAGATATTACTTCATTCTTTCCTTTTGCGTTTCTGTACAACACATCCTGGTGTTTTCTCCCAGAAGATGGACTAGATGAGGGCAACGGACGGACATTTACTGAGAAATACAAGTAAAATCGTCACAGGAATAAGCTTCCAAATGGATCACGACAATGGCTCCCTCTGGAAGAAGTCCACCTAGGAGCCCCTTTGTGGCCCTATTCACCCTGCTGCGAGGTTCACCGATTCTGTGCCTGGGCTTTGTGTCATGCCCTGTAGGAGCAGAACAGACAACGACTGGTTTTCAAAGTTTCCCTGGCTGACGATCTTCGGAGCTGATTTCATGGTGAAATTCGGTATCGTGTTGCTGATACATGTGACAGCCAGAAACGGCCAAAGACTGTTGCGCCCAATTCTGCCCGCCCACTGCTGATTCCATTTGCTTTGCCCTGTGCCTGGTGAACGTTGAAGCCTGGTTTAAAGATGTGGAAATAAATGAACATCAACCAGATGAGAACAGCAAAGGCTATTAATTCTGAGCCTGCTGTAGCAAGGGAGTCAGCCACCATGACTGTGTGTGGCAGAGACTCTGTACTGGTCCATATCTATTGCGTATAACAGAATACCTGAAACTGGATGATTTGTAAGAAAACAAAACTTATCTCTTTTAATTTTGGAGGCTGGGAATTCCAAAGTCCAGGGAACACATGTGGTGAGGGCTGCCTTCCGGGTGGGAGCTTTCTACAGGGTCCCTTGGTGACCAGGGTGTCACATGGCGAGAACGGGCTGAGCAAGAGAGAGCTAACCTTCTCACTCACTGTCCTTACAAAGCCATCGGAAGCGTGCCCGTTACTCCACGAGTGGATTAAACCATTCACCAGGGCACAGTCCTCACAATCTAATCACCTCCTAAAGGCCTCACCTTGTGAATACCACCGTAGGGATCCCCATCCTCTCAACGCTCTTACAGTAGGGGTCGAGTTTCTGATACATGAACTTTTGGGGGACACATTTAACCCATAGCAGACTTAAAGGCAGGCAGGGTGGGTGGGAAGCTTTATAGTGGAGCAGGGACAGCTCTGGGTGAGCCCTGATGGAGCCTGTTGGCCTGGGGGAGCTGGACTGGGGAGCTAGATATGGGGCAGCCTGTGGGGTTGGGTAGAGAGCATATTTGGCTTCCTCTGGTTGATCCTGAGTTGAAAATGTGGACAAAAATCAGGGAGGCAGTCAGTTATTAATCAAGTCCTGGCTATTTGGGGCTGATTGTTTGGCTTCCTGGCAGTTACTAGAAAAGGAGCCTGACTTCCTGCAAGTCTGACTTCCAGCAGGCTGGCTAGAGAAGGGGGTGGGCGCCTGGGCTGGCTGCTGCAGGCTGTGGGTCAGAGCTCTATTTTCTGTCTGGCTGTTGTCTGTTTACATATTCAGTCTCTCAAAGATAATCAAACCACCTTTTGGAAATGCAGCCTCAGAGCATAACATAAAATAGTAGCACCTGAAACTCAGACAGGGAAAAAGACTGGTGGGTACAGGGGGTGGCTGTGAAAGTAGCGATTGAAACCCGGCTGTGCTTGGAGGGAAGAGCAGGGTGAGTGTCACCTCCCAGCAAGGCCCAGGCCCCTGGAGAGAAAGAACCTTATAGGCTCCGAGGGTCTACTAAGATAAATGGCAGCTGGGGAGCCTGTGGGCAGGGCTGTCAGAGCCCGTCCTGTAACACCCGTGTCCTTGCTGCGTCCTTCTCCAGGCTGGAAGGAAGATTGAGGCCCCAGATAGGACAGGAAAAGCACACTAAGAAAGTAGCACAGACCACAGTGTGCCGACTTTCTCATTCAAACCAACGCCAAAACCAGCAGCAAGAAATAGCTTTGTTCTGTGCTGTGCTGCGGAAACATAAAACGTTTAAATTAGGTTCACATGTGACCATTTCTCCTTTTCATGATGGTGTTGAAAGCAGAGATTTTGATGGATCTCATGAGCAGCGGATGTGACATGAAAATCTGCCTGAAAACACATTGCTGACAAATCAGATTTCTGCCCAAGCGTTGGAACAGACACCTAATCGGCTCCCCTGGACAGCACTGCTGAAGTATTGCCCCATCAAGAGGAAAAGAATCCGTGCTCTAATAGGATGTGTCATCTTGTGCTTCAGTACAGTTGTCTCCTCGTTCAGAGACCAGCCTTCTGTAAACATCACGGTGCTATTTATGAGGTTTGATGTCAAATTCATCTCTGAGAAGTTGTGCTGTGCTGGAAAATCCCGAGGGCATTTCTTGTTAGTATTTGGGGCCCCGAGCAGGGAAGGAGCCCTTCAGGTGTGAAGGAACTGGCTCCTGGCCCCACATGGACAGGTGCTGTTGCAGAGGGGTGGCCATCACGCAGGGACAGACACACTCACTGGGACACACAGCAGCTCCTGGCTTGTGTCCAAAAGTCCTCATTTTGGGTCTATAAATATTCCAGCATGTGATGCTTTTCTTGGAACCATACCTATTGCCAAGCTGAGGAGTTCAAAGTCAGTTGTGGGGTTTTGGGGATGATAGGAAATCACAAAAGAAATCACAGAGCACAGAAGAAAAATCTCTGTACTCACACAATATTCATTTTCCACACTAAACTTGTGGGGTTTTTCCTGTACCACCCAATTCTCCAGCTTTCCAGACACCAGCTGCATGTCCTACAGTTCAATGATGACACTAGGCACCTGGACCCCACAGGTTAAGGGCTCTGTCCCACAAAATGCCCTTACTTCGGATGCCAGTCACAAGCCCAAACCTCCCGTACTTCTGACTGGTCAGCTGCAAACCCTGGTAGGACAACTCCTCCTGGGGTTCAGTCATTCAGAACTCAGGGAAACACCTTGCTTATGTTTATTATAGAGGGTATTACAAAGGACATAGATAAAGAGACTGATGCAGAGATGCACAGGGCAAGGTCTGGGCGCAGAGCTTCCATGCCCTCCCTGGGCATGCCACCCTCCAGGCACCTCCACGTGTTCAGCTATCTGGAAACTCCAAACCCTGTAGTCTGGGGATTTTTATGGAGGCTGTATCATGTAGGCATGATTGATCACTACCTTAATCTCCAGCCCCTCTCCCCTCTCTGGAGGGTTGGGGGTGGGGTGGAAAATTCCAACCTTCTAATCATAGCCTGGTCTTTCCAGTGACCAGCCCATCCAGGAGCCATCAACAGCTGCCTCATTAGAACAGAAGAAGCTCCCATCACTCAGGAAATTCCAAGTAATTAGGAGCTCTGAGTCAGGAACTGGGGTCAAAGACCAAATATTATACCACAGGATGCTGCTTGCACATGGGCTGCTCAAGAAATTATGAGAGTTTTTAGGAGATGTGTGCCAGGAACTGGGGGCAGAGACCAATATATACATTTCTTATTATGTCATGGGGGAAGCTACACGCATTCTCTGGTCCTCCCCTCGTGTCTTAAAAGCTGACCCTGCTTACTGTCAGCACTGGAAGATTTAGACTGAGCCCCTTGGAGGCCACCGCTGTGTTTATTCCAATAGAGGAGCACTGGTCCACATCCACTCAAGATCAGAAACGCCGTCTCCTGTTTCATTCCTTTCCTCTCGGGCACCAGGTTATTTGTAAACATCAGAAACCTCAAACTTCAAAGAAACGTGAAAGCCCTTTGCAGGTCCTCTGAAGTTTCTCAATTATTTTTCCGCAAATAGGAGAAATACAGCCTCATCTTCTTAAGAGCCGAGATACCGCTGCAGGACAAGACCCACCCATCTCTCATGATTTGCTGCAGTGGTTAAAGTGGTAAAGCAGCGGGTGTGCACCATTGCATCCCTGGGGACGCCTTGGGCGCCGGTGCCTGCACAAGCCCAGCCCGAGAGCAGTCCTCCGAGCAAGCCGGTCAGCTCAGCTGCTGCGGGGAGCAGAAGATGGACCGGCCTCAGTGTCCTGTAGCTACACAGCTCCGTCTGGCGAGAGGTCGGCTTGCGCAGCATGCCCCGTACAGGAAGAAAAACCAGTTTTCCCTCTGGACTTCTAAGTTCTCAGCTGGGCCCCCTGTAACAAAAGACAGGTTAAGAAGAGAAAAAGCAACAGAAGTTTATGTATGCATGGGAGGCACCCAGGGAAATAAGTAACTTGGGGAGGTGACTTACAGTTGGGGCTTAGATATTTTCTTCAGCTGCAATAAATGAAGATGGATTGGGGGAGTCAAGTTATGAGAAGGTGACCAGGGCAAATACCCTGATGGGAGTAAGGTTTGTTATGCAGATTTAAATCCGGGCCTTCTTGTGAATACAGTCAGCCTTCTCTTCTTTTTGCAGGGAGGAAGAAACCCTTACAAATGGAGATTTCTTTTATAGATGTAAATTTCCCTTACAAAAGGGTAACTTCTACTCCTTTTCAGAGCTTCTGAAACACATCCTGGTCCCTGACACGCACACAAGTGTCCCCCAGCTATAGCCCTCTTGGGGTACCTTTGCTCAGACATGTGCTTTCAGGATGGGATCAAAGCAGAGACCCCCACACTTCTGTCTGCAAAGTGTTTCTGCCCCCCTGGATTTCTTGGTCCTTGGCTCTGCCTTCTGTTAAAACTCTACAGTTATATCTTTTATTTTTTCCATATTAAATGGAACACCAGGTGACTGTATTACGAGGGTACTTCACAAAGTTTGTGGAAAAAGGGAATGGAAAGATACCTTGAATCTTTCCAGGAACTTTCTGAAGTGCCCTTGTTTTCTTCCATGGAGAGACCCTCCCACGTGAGCACTGAATTCTATGAATGGATTTGAGGCCACCTAAGAGAAATTTACATCCCCAATCATATCCCTGTCATTAAAAAAGCCAGTCTGGTCTGGGCTGATGCATTTACTCATGATTTCCTGTCTGGAAGGCGCACAGGTGAGGGCATTAAGTTGGGGGGGGCGGAAACACCTTTGGGAGATGAAGCTAAGATGTCCCCTTTCCCTGTCAACCTCCTTTGTCCTGAAGGGCTCGTGTCTTCTTTTGGCTTCACGGGATAAGACGTATCATTAAGAAAACTGGATCGATAGGCCTGAGAACGAGCACCTGTCCAGGTGTTGCTTCTCACTTCCGGCCACGTGTTGTGTCTGCAGCCAAAGGCCTTAAGCAGAGGGTGCCTCGTCCAACTTTACCCCCATGGGGCCTGGTGCACACAGAGGGGTTTATCGTGAACATTCACATCACAGGAACCGCCTTCCCACGGGGTTGTGAGACGTGTGGGCCAATGATGAGTCAGGGGCATTTATTCAGCCGACATTTACTGAGCACCTACTATGCAGCAGGCAGTGTCCTAAATGCTACGATGTATTATGAGTAAAACACACTCAGTTCCCAGCCCTAGAGGAGCTTAACGTTCTACTGCCAGAACAGAGACAAACACTAACAATGACCATGATCAATAATCGATACAGGCTATTAGAAGATGTGAAGGAGCTCGAGGTGGGTAACGGAGCAGGTTGTGGTGTCCTGCAGAGTGGGCAGGAGCCTCCATAAGTAGGAGAGATTTGAGTCCAGGGCGGAAGGTGAGGGGCAGTCAGGGACGGGGGTATCTGAGGGAAGGATGCTGCCTGCGGAACGGACAGCCGAGCAGCAGAGACCATGTTAGGGGGCTTGCAAGAGAGATGTCCAAGAGACAGTCAGAGTGGGAACTGGGCAGGCCGTGCAGGACCTCCTGGCCTAGCACTTTGCCTTTTTCTCTGGATGAGATGGAACAGCATTGGAGGGTTTTGATCAGAGAAGCAACATGACCCCAACTCAGATTTAAAAGGCACCTTGACTGCCATGTTGGGGAGACCCCAGAGGGCACAGAGAACAAGCAGGACCAGTTCGGTGGCTCTGACCAGAGTGGAAGTGGCAGAGA
Source organism: Cynocephalus volans (assembly GCF_027409185.1). Classification (NCBI taxonomy): domain Eukaryota; kingdom Metazoa; phylum Chordata; class Mammalia; order Dermoptera; family Cynocephalidae; genus Cynocephalus; species Cynocephalus volans. The sequence continues at coordinate 3,940,690 of NC_084467.1, read as the reverse complement.
CAGGGTGGAATGGGAGACTCTGGGTGTATCTAGTAGAGGCGGCAGGTTTTCCTGCAGATTGAATGATGGGGTTAGAGGAAGCAGAGCCTCCAGGAGTCTCAGCCTTTGAGATGAGAAGGATGGAGCTGACGTCCCTGAGCAGGAGACAGCTGTAGGTGGGGAAGGTGCGGGTGGGTGCGGCAGGAGCTCCTCATTGCACACGCTCAGCTGTTGACATCTGTGCACACCCGGCTGTGGGTGCTGAGTGGGAGCCACAAGTCTGAGCCTCAGGAGAAAAGCCTGCACCAGGGATGTAAATGTGGATGTCGTTGGCTTGGACAAGCTCACAAGAGGTGAGTGCAGCAGCACCCTGCACCCACGCTGGGCAGCTCCAGTGCACGGAGGTCAGGGGAGGAAGGAAGGAAGGAACAGCCGAGGAGGGGAAAGGAGCGGCTGCGGGCAGAGGAGGAAAATCCGAGCGCGTGGTGCCTGCTGCCTGGTGAAGGCGCGAGGGAAGCAGTGCTTGCAGGGGAAGGAGTGACCGCTGTGTCCCAGATGCCTACAAGACGGGGACTGAGGCTCGACGCTGGGCTCAGCAATGTGTGGACACCGGTGAACTCGAGGGCACTGGCTCCGGAGTTTATGGCTCACCATGAGATTTCAGCTCTGACGTCCTGCAGAACAAAGTCTTCTGGCAACCGAAGATGCTCCGTAGATCTTCCTTCCCGTGCCCTGAGGGGTTCCCACAGGGGAGTTTCTGTGGCTGTTCCTGGACCACGGAGGGAGCTATAAACCGCTAGCTGTGGCTGTGGGACTCTGGGTGGCCTTCGTGACACCCGGAGAGCAAAGCTCAGGGGAGAACACGACGAGCAGAGTTGAGAGAGGAAAACAGGCAGAAGCTATTTCAACTCCTGGATCCGTCACGGCTGAGGCTGGAAACACCTGCTCCGGGACTCTACTGACACGGGGCAGCAGATCTCTCGATGCTTAAGCTCGTTTGAATTAGAGTTTTGTCACTTGCAAGGAAAGTCTAACATTAACCGCAGTGAAGCCAGAGAGGAAGGCTGATTTTGACACGCAGCGTCTTTGTTTCCCCAATTCTCTTAAGACCTGTGATGGTTTCTTACTAGGGCGGCTTTTGCTCTTTCACGTGTTTCCTTGGTTTAGACAGCTAAACAAGCAGGAACTGGTGGAAAACGTTGTAAGAGGTTGTCGTGGGGATGGAAAAACTGTTCTTGAACAGATAGTAGGAAAACAAGCAACTGTTCTTGTTAGGATTGTATATCATGGCCTTCGGTATTTTAAATAAGCCCTTGAGAGGGGATCTTTAAAACCCTGAAACTGCTTAGTGGGATTTAACCTGCAAGAATCCCAGGGTGGGTGGGTGGGAAGAGGCTGGTGATTCCTGAGAGTCTTCCATACCCCCTTCCCCGGCTTTGGGACACACGTGACGCCGTGAGTAGTGCTTCTCCTTGGAGGCACGAGCTGGCAGAGCTTGCCGTGGTCCTCTACAGATGCAGAAGGCAGGAAAAGAAAAAGAGTAAAGAGAAGTGTGTAACGTGTCTACTCTGGATTCACCCCCGCGTCCCTCTGTAGGCTGTGACATGGCAGAAGGATTTCTTGGGGACCAGATTTCTCCTAAGGATCGTGAGCAGCATGAGCTGGGACATCTGCCTCGGTGACTCATCTCAGGCCCCACAGATCCCTTTGCCTCTACAGTTGTCCTTCTTTATTTCCCCAAACCCCAGGGATGGCCTCTGCCGGTAGATCTTTCATTAATTCCAGTTTTCAGTGGCATCTGGCTTGACCGCTTATTTCTCGGCTCAGCTCTGTGTTCATTTCCTTGACAGCGCTTACAGCAGTTGGCCGCTCTCTGTGGCCTTGCTGGTTGTTTGTTTTGGCGAGCCTTCTGTCGTCACCCATGGAAGTGAGGCCCCTGAGGGCAGAAACCATACAGTTCTTCTCACCATGGCATCATCTGGGTCTGGCTTAATGCCCGGCACACAGGAGGTGGCTCAAAAATATCTGTGGATGAGTGAGAAGTTGGATAAGTATCCCCAACGGAGAGCAGCATTGGGTCTTTTCCTAGCAGTGATTGCTGTGTAGACACCTGTATAGGCTCCCACAGAAACGTATACAAGCCAGGATCACCCAAGGCACTTGGTCACATCTGTGTGCATCCTTCTTGCCTTGGACACATGGCTCTGGTCAACACTTACAGAGAAGCCCAGTTGGAGAGATGCCTGCTGTACCTGCGTTTGGTGCATATTCTCACCTGTGCTCAGTAGGCAAAGCACAGCTTTTTTTCCGACGCAGTCTCCTACCTCTCAAGACAGACCACCTGATGCCTGTCTTTTGTTCCTGCAGCTTCTCCTGCCTGTGGAGAGAACAGGGCTTTTATCTCTGAGACAACATGGAGCTGTTGCCTTTCACCTGCCAGTGCCCTGTTCTGCAGCAAATGCTGTTTATCCAGTCATGATCGTATGTGGCTACTTGATGCTCAGCACAGCAAATACGTCACACACAGGCACATACAGGTTGAGTATCCTTACTGGAAATGCTTGGGATCAGAAATGTTTTGGATTTTGGATTTTTTCAGATTTTGGAATATTTGCAGAATATCTACTAGTTAAGCCCACCTAATCTGAAAATCCAAAATCCACAATGCTCCAGTGAGCATTTCCTTTGGGCATCATGTGGGTGCTCAAAAAGTTTTGGATTTTGGAGCATTTGGGATTATGGATTTTTGAAGTAAGGATGCTCAGCCTGTGCTACTCTTTTATGTTCTTTTAGAGCAGCCAAATAGCCCGGAACAGCCAGGAGAGGCATAAGAGGTGAGGAACGGAACATCTGGGAGGGTCTTTCCCTGCTCCCGATATTCCAGACCAGCCCTGCACAGGGAGGCAGCGGTGCTAAGGCTCTGTGAGAGCTGCCCGGAGACAGATGGATCAAAGTTGGCTTTCTTCCTATTCTACATTTTGAATTTCAGCGGTGTGACATTTCATTCCGAGAGAAAATCGATATTGTGATCGGCAAATAGACACAAATGAGGCATTCATTCTCCAAAATGTTACACCAACAGTACAGACACTTTTTGTCCCCAGCAGGGCGAGAGGTTGTTTGAACACATTTGGCTCAAATAGCAGTAAGAGGGGAAAGGGCAGGAGGAAATGGTACATAAACATTTGATTATGGAAATGGAAAACCGGCCACTCTAGTTCCCTACTGGGCCCCCGCTTTCCTGATCCCAGGCAGCGGATCCCACGGTGGAGGGTCGTGTTCACCTGGTCACCCGGCACAGCCTCATTCAGGTAGGAGTTTTGCTGTGACCTCCAGGTCAACAGATGTGCTCAGTGGTTGCTCAATGCATGACTTTTTGTCTGATGTGGGGGTGAGAGAAAGACAAGACATTGCAGCTACCCTAAAAGCTGCCCCTCTTGTCTGAAATCCTGCTTATGGCATGTTCTCCCAGAGGCGGATCCCCCCGCTGCATCAGCAAGTCTGTCCACCAAGCCTTCGCCTTTAATGTCCACAAGGACACTTCCTTAATTTGAGTTAACTGTTTCCAAAGCCCACTGCCCGGTGCTCTGTGGTTGAGTTCTCACAGGTGCTTTGCAGAAGGTATATTAACCCTGAGGACAAAGGAGTCCAGAGAGGGTGAGGGACTGGCTCAAGGCCACACAGTGAGTAGGTGGCAGAACCTGGATTCAAACCCACATCTTCTTGACTGGGCTGACACTTCTCCCGCAGCAGGCTGCTGCACCTCAGACAAAACCCAAAGCTCCTTAGAGTGCTCTGAGGAGGTTCTGCTGGTTGGTTTCCTGCTCACCTGATTCCGACAGTCTTGCATCTCCCTGTGTCCTCCCAGCCTTTGGAATAACTCAACCCCCTGAGAACCTAGCATGATTTTCCCTCCTTTCCCCCCATGCAGATAAGAAGGAGACGAGCAGAGGTGGCCTTGGTCCTCGTCATGATGTGTGGGGACTTCGCCTTTCTGCTGTCTTTCTTTGCACACCCAGAGAGCCCCAAGGCTGCCTAAAGGGCTTCTCCAGTCTGGCCCTTCCGTTAATAGATCTCACTATTGCTGCTCAAGTTCCTTCCTCTACATGATAATCCTGTCACCTTCTGGAATAGGATCAGGCCAGCCCTGCGTGATGGGACCCCAGGGCCAGCTGCTTAACTCAGGGCCGCCCATTACTCTGTCCACTGGCAGAGCCTGATCTCACAGCCTGGCAATGCTGGTAGGTCCCCAAAGTGCACGTGCCACAGAGTTCACAGTGGGAGCTGTGCTCGGCCTCAGTTCTTGCTTCAAGAAGGAAGGACTGAAGAGGCGAGTAGGCCAAAGGGGCTGATGAAGATTCTCTGCTTGAACGAGCTTCATCTGGGCTCCCAAACCTTCTCCCAGGCCCATCTGTGCACTTCCTTGTAAAACTCAGGTTTAGCAAGAACGCTGCTGAGTCAGTTTAGCAAGAACCCCCCACCTCGATATCTGATCACCCTTAATATCTGATCGTGTCCTCATCCCCCACCATCCCCAGGTGATGTCTGATCACCCTGGCTTGTCTGCAGCAAGAATCCTGTTATGTCAGTTTAGCCAGAATCCCCTTTACCCCTGATGTTTCCTCTTAGTGATTTTCCATCCACTGACCCCCACCCTGCTCTCTGGCTGTAAATCCCTTCTTGCCTATGCTGTGTTCAGAGCGGAGCCCAGTCTCTTTCTCCTACTGCAAGACCCTGTTGCAAGGTTCCTATACTTATCTTGCTGGTCCTAAATAAAGTCTGCCTTACTATGCTTTAACAAATGTCACTGAATATTTTTTTCTTTAACAGGGGAGGAGAGACTTAGCCAGGAGGGAGGGCAGCTCACTTGGAGACCCTCATACCTCCAAAGCATGGAAGATAAAAAGTGCCAGTGGAGAATGAGTTTGGCAACATTACATAGGGCCAGGGTGCAAGGCTTTGGGTCATTTAGACCTGGGTGCAAGTCTTGGATCTGTCACTTGCTGTTTGAGAAGGTTACATAGCTTCTCTGAGGCTTGGTTTCTTCATCTGTAAAATGGGCATTATAATAGAACCAACCTCAAATAGCTATGGCAAAAATAAAGCGAGACAATGCGTGTAAGTAGTTAGTGCGTTCCTGTCCCAAAGAGGGTGCCTTACCAATGGCTCTTGTGCTTGGTGGCTGTGATGGTGGTGTCAGCTACACTGTTGATAAAAGTGCAAGAGAGCACTGTCAGAAATATGGACCCTGCCCCCAACCACAGACTGAGTTCCAGTTTGGGATCTGCTGAATTTTTCCCAGCATTTTCCCCATGAGATATGGGCTAAATCTACAGTTTACAAACACTTTGAAGGTGTAGGGCCCATTCTTTAAATTGAATTGTATGCAGATAGGAGGTCACTTCTGGTTAGAATTTAGAAAGTGGCAGGAGACCTTTACTTTCACCCTGACTACCAAAACACGCTCATAATTCTTCGGAATCCATCGGGTGGCTGAGGATTCAAAGAAAATAAGGGAAACAAAATGCTAGAGAGTGATGAGCCCTTCACACGAGAGAGAGAATCAAGGCTGCCCTCTTCTCTGGCAGGGCAGTGAGAGGAGGAGGTCTCTAACCTGGAGGGGACTAAGGTAAAACCTGCTGGAACTTGGACACACTTTCAGTGGCCATGTGTAGACTGCCATGGAAGATTAGAATATCAAAAGTCCCAGCCACTGAGAGTCTGCACTCTGATCCATTAACTCTTTCCCACAGTGTTTCATTGAGCGCTTCACTGAGATATGCCCCTGAGCTATGCGGAGACCTTCCCCAAGCTCGAGGAAATAATCCATCTGAAGCTGTCTAGAAAACTTTCAGTTGCTGAGGGCTGCGGCATGGGAAGTTGTGCAGAGAGAAACTACTCTGAGGCATTCCAGGCAGAGAGAGATCTCTCTAGGTTTTCAAGAACTGGAGCAGGACTGCCAAGAAAGAGAACTCTCCAGGAGCCCCAAAAGCTGGCACCTGGTGGAAAGCAGGAAGATTCCCACGGTTGGGAAAGCTGGTATGAATTACAGAGACCCATGGAGTCTTTCCTGTGCTCAGAACCCAAGCCCTGTAAAAAAGAAAAACCTGATCCTTCTTTCAAAATATTTTGAGCCAGCAGTAATCCAAACCAAACTAAAGCTACAACAAAACCCAAACCCACCTCAACTACAGATTAGATTACCACCTCTCTAGTGGCCTGACATAGAGGGGGTGCAGTCTTTTTTGATGCTAAATGTTGTTTACTTTAGTCACTAGTGGTGTGTTTTATATAAAGTGCTTGACGTACAGTAAAAGATTTCAAAACACACAAGGAAGTTATAAAATGTGACCCCAGTGAAGAGAAGAAACAGTCAATAGAAGCAAACCTATGGAGGAAACAAATGTTGAAATGATCAGATAGGGACTTTGAAATAATTATGCTAAAAATAATAAGTTTAGGGTAAAAACTGGGCAACAAATGGGATAAATAAAAAAATAGTAAAATTTTCAATGAATAAAGGTAGAATGAAGAAAATAAAAAAGCACAACCAGAACATCACAGTAATAATTACTGCAGGCAAGATTCACTGATGAATGCTATATTAGTGAATAAAACTTTAAGGAGAAACAGGATATTTACATAGTTTCAAAGTATCTCTTCAAAAATGTTGATTACTATGGGGGTTGTAGTGGATTGAATTATGTTCCCCCAAACTCCCTGAAGCTTGAATTGTGTCCCCCAAGCTTTATGTGTTAGAAACTTAGCCCCTGCTGTGACTGTTAAGAGGGTGGGAAATCCTATTATGGTAACTGTAAGGTGGAGCCTTGAAGAGGTGATTGGATTGTAGGACCATGCAGCAGTGAATGGATTAAAAATGGTGCAGAGCGTGGTTCTGAGGGCTTTAAAAGAGAGTCTGTCTCTCTCTGCTCTTTCTGCTTCCACCATCTTGCAATGTGAGATCCCTGGGTCACTGTCGCCACCACCAGATGGACTTTGGACTTCCCAGCCTCAGAAACTGTAAGCAATAAATTTTGTTTTCTTTATAAATCACCCAGTTTTAAGTATTTTGTTATAAGCCACAGAAATGGACTAATACAGGGGTTTTCACATATGTTCACCGATTCTATTTTTACTTCTCACTTCAGGAGGTGAAGCTTAACTCCACTCCCCTGAGTATGTGCTTGATTTAGTGACTTACTTCTAAAAGGAGAAAAGTAGCTTTACATTGGAGAAATTGGCAGACACCACTTTCATGGAGTGATCAAGGCTAACATTACCAGTAATAAGTAATGTTGCTATCATGTGCCCTTTGACATGATGTGATGAGAAGGCCACTTCATCTCTGTAGCATACTTCTCCAAAATCCATAACCCTAGTCTGATCATGAAAAAACATAAGACAAATCCAAATTGAGGGACATTCTATGAAATGCCTGATCAATGCTCTTCCAAAGTATCAAGGTCATGAAAGACCAGAAAGATCACAAAACTGTCACAGATTGGAAGAGACTAAGTAGACACATATTTAAATGCAATGCATTATATTAGGTGGGATTTTACACCAAAAAAAGACATTAGTGCAAAGACTGATAACATCCAAAGGACATCTGTATCTCGATAGTCTATTGTTTAGTTTATAGTATCATATCAATGTTAATTGATAAATGTTTTGTTAAATGTTCCAAACAAATGGCTATGTAAGATTTTGGCTTTAGAGTAGTGATTGGCAATTTTTTTCTGTCAAAGGTTAGTTAGCATCTTAGTCTCTTCAGGCTGCAATTACAAACTACCATAGACTAGGTGGCTTATACACAGCAGTAATTTATTTCTTGCAGTTCTGGAGGTTGGAAAGTCCTAGATCAAAGTGCTAACAGATTCAGTGCATGGTGAGGGCCCACTTTCTGGTCCATAGATGGCCATCTTTATTCTGTGCCCTCACATGGCAGAAGGGGTGGGTTCCTGGGTGCTCTTTTATAAGGACACCAATTCTGTTCATTGGGGATCTGCCCTCATGACCTAACTACCTACCAAAGACCCCAATTCTTGATATTATCACATTGAGATGTACATTTTCAGCATATGAATTTTGGCAGGACAAAAACATTCAGCCCATAGCAGATAGTAAACATTTTAAGCTTTATGGGCCATATTGTCTAGGTCATGACCAATCAACTCCATCACTGTAGTGCAAAAGCCATCATAGGTAATGCATAAATAAATGGATGTGGCTGTGTAAATAAAATACTTTTTACAGAAACAGTCAATGGACTAGATATGTCTCACAGGTTGTAGTTTGCTGAAATGTGTTAGGCAAAGCTGGATGAGTACACCTTATGTATATCACATACTTCTTTGCAAAAACCCTTCTGTAAATCTGAATTTATTTCAAAATAAAAATTTGTGAAAAAAAGACAAAAACAGGGAAGAGATAGGGATTTTCTTCAGCAGCATGGAAGCTATAAAAATCAATGAAAATGATGCACATTTAAAGTACAATATTAGAAATAAAGGATTCATTAGGTGGGCATAAGAGAAGATTGAACTCAACAGAGAAATGTGTCAGTAAACTTGAAGACAGATCAATAGAATATATCCAAATTGAAACTCAAAGAGACATAGGAGAAAAAAAGACTATTCTCAATCTGTGGATAGTATTAAAAGGTCTGAAATATGTGAGTTTAGAGCCCAGGAAGAGAAGAGAGGGAATGCGACAGAAGAAATAGTGAAAAGGATAATGGTTGAGAACTTTCCAACATTGATGGACGTCATCAACTCACAGATTTAAGAAGCTCAATTAAATCCGGAAGGAATAAATACAAAGAAAGCTACACTTACATATATCAAATTCAAATTTTTCAATGGACAAGAGAGGCTCAGAGAGCTGCTGGGCCCACATGTCCTGAGGCACCCACGCTAGAGCAGGCGGGTGCCGCTGTGGGACTCCCCCAGCCCAGGCCAGTGCACACTGCCCAGAGAGGACCCCCAGAGAGGCTGGAGAGCTGCCAGGCCCATGTGCCCCAAGGCATCCATGCCAGAGCAGGTAGGTGCTGCTGCGGGACTCCCAGCCCAGGCCAATACCTGTGGCCCAGAGACGCCCGAGCCTCCCGCCCACAGGCACTGAGGCAGCTGTGCCAAATTGGCAGTCCCAGCAGGATCCTAGCCAGACATTAGGGTCGAAGGAGCGGACTGTGAAGTCCCCTGCCACAATGACTAAACACCAAAGGAAAAATACCAGAAATTTGAAAAATCAAGAAAGTACACCACCAAGGGGTAACAATAACTCTTAAGCTCTAGATCCTATAGAACAGGAAGTCCTTGAAATGACCGACAAGGAATTTCAAGCAATAATTCTAAGGAAACTGAATGAGATACAAGAAAATTCAGACAACACAATGAAATGAGAAAAAGTATATAGGACCTGAAAGAAGAAATGTACAAGGAAATCAATGCCCGGGAATAGAATGTAGCAGAGCTTGCAGAGCTGAAGAATTCATTCAAAGAAATAAAAAACACAACAGAGAGTCTAACCAGCAGGCTGGAACAAGCAGAAGAAAGAATTTCTGACCTTGAAGATGGGCTGTTCGAAATACCATAGGCAGACAAAAAAAACAAAAAAAACCAACCCCCCCAAACCCTCAAAACAAACAAACAAACAAACAAAAAACCAGAATTAAAAACATTGAAGAAAATCCAAGAGAGATAACAGACAACCTTAAGCACTCAAATATCCAAATCATGGGTATTCCAGAAGGGGAGGAAAAAGGAAACAGCATTGAAAATTTATTCAATGAAATAATGGCAGAAAACTTCCCAGGTACAGGGAAAGACACAGATCTTCAGATTCAGGAGGCTCAAAGATCCCCAAACATATTCAACCCAAAAAGGTCCTCTCCAAGACATGTTATAGTCAAATTAGCAAAATACAAAGACAAAGAGAGAATCTTAAAAGCTGCAAGAGAGAAGTGTCTAGTCACCTATAAGGGAGTCCCAATCAGACTAACATCAGACTTTTCATCACAAACCTTACAAGCCAGAAAAGAATGAGATGATATATTCAAAATACTGAAAGACGAAGACTGCCAGCCAAGAATACCCAGCAAGTCTATCCTTCCAAAATGAAGGACAAATAGTATATTTCTCAGACAAACAAAAACTGCGGGAGTTCACTACCACATGGCCAGCCTTACAAGAAATTCTCAAGGAAGTACTGGGTTTGGTACCTGAAAAACAACCACCACTGTCACAAACACTCAAGAAAAAAGAAAACCCACTAGTAAAATAAAATGGTAATAAAAAAGAGAAAAAAATGTTTATATACCACCCCAAGAAACCAACAATACAGAAGACAAAGAATAAATCAGAAAGAAAGGAACAAAAGATACTTAAGACAACCAAACAAAAATCTATACAATTCTAGGAGTAAATCAACACCTTTCAATAATAACTCAATGTAAAAGGATTAAATTCCCCACTCAAAAGACACAGACTGACTAACTAGATTAAAAAGGAGGACCCAACTATGTGCTGCCTTCAAGACACTTACCTCACCTGTAAAGCCACACAGACTAAGAGAGAAAGGATGGAAAAAAATATACCATGCAAATAGAAATGAAAAACGAGCCAGAGGAGCTATTCTTATATCTGATAAAATAGACTTTAAACCAAAAACCATAAAAAGAGATAAAGAAGGCCACTATATAATGATAAAAGGATTTATCCATCAAGAAGACATAACAATCATAAATATATATGCACCGAATGTTGTAGCAGCCAGATTTATAAAACAAACACTTTTGGACCTAAAGAATGAGATAGACACTAATACCATAATAGCAGGGGACCTGAACACCCCACTGTCAATATTGGGCAGATCATCTAGGCAAAGAATCACCAGAGAAACATAAGATCTAAACAACACACTAGACCAATTGGACTTCGCAGATATCTAAAAAACATTCCATCCAACAACCTCAGAATATTAATTCTTCTCATCAGCACATGGAACATTCTCCAGGATAGATCACATGTCAGGTCACAAATCAAGTCTCAACAAATTCCAAAAAATTGGAATTATTCCATGTATTTTTTCAGATCACAATGGATTAAAATTAGAAATCAATTACAAAGGAAACTCTGGAAACTATACAAACACATGGAATTAAACAGCATTCTACTTAATGACATATGGGTCCAAGAAGAAATTAAACAGGAAATCAAAAAATTTATTGAAACTAATGAAAATAATGATACATCATACTAAAACCTGTGGGATACTGCAAAAGCAGTACTAAGGGGGAAATTTATTACATTAAATGCTTACTTCAGAAGAATGGAAAGATGGCAAGTGAACAACCTGACACTTTACCTTAAAGAACTAGAAAAACAAGAACTATCCAAACCCAAAGTTATCAGATGGAAAGAAATAATTAAGATCAGAGCAGAACTTAATGAAATAGAAACCCAAAAAAACAATACAAAAGATCAATGAATCGAAAAGTTGTTTTTTCAAAAAGATAAATAAAATTGACAAGCCATTAGCAAGGCTAACTAAAAAAAGTAAAGACCCAAATAACAAAAATTAGAAATGAAAAAGGTGATATTACAACTGATACCTCAGAAATATAAAAAATCATTAGAGACTAATATAAACAACTATATGCCAACAAATTTGAAAATCTGGAGGAAATGTATAAGTTTCTGGACACACACAAACTACCAAAACTGAGCCAAGAAGATGTAGAAAATCTGAACAGACCAATAGCAGTAAAAGAGATTGAAGCTGTTATCAGAAGGCTCCCAACAAAGAAAAGCCCAGGACCAGATGGGTTCACTGCAGAATTCTACCAAACCTTCAAAGAAGAATTGATACCAATTCTCTATAAACTATTCCAAAAGATTGAAACAGAGGCCATTCTCCCAAATTCATTCTATGAAGCAATCATCACCCTGATACCAAAACCAGACAAAGGTACAACAAAAAAAGAAAACTACAGGCCAATATACTTGATGAATGCAGATGCAAAAATCCTCAATAAAATACTAGCTAACAGAATACAGCAACACATACACAAAATTATATCATACAAGTGGGATTCATCCCAGGGATGCAAGGTAGGTTCAACATATGCAAATCAATAAATTTGATATACCACATCGATAAAATCAAAGACAAAGACCATATGATTATCTCTATGGACACTGAAAAAGCATTTGACAAAAATTCAACATTTGTTCATGATAAGGACTCTCTACAAGTTAGGTATAGACAGAAAGTATCTCAACATAATTAAAGCCATATATGATAAGCCCACTGCCAATATCACCCTGAATGGGGCTTTTTAGCTTTTCCCTTAAGAACAGGAACTAGACAAGGATGCCCACTCTTACCACTCCTATTCAACATAGTGTTGGAAGTACTAACCAGAGCAATCAGGGAAGAGAAGGAAATACAGGACATCCAGATTGCAAAAGATGAAGCCAAACTGTCACCGTTTGCAGATGACATGATCCTATATATCAAACAGCCTAAAGCCTCTACAAAAAAACTCTTAGAGTTGATAAATGATTTCAGTAAAGTTGCAGGATACAAAATCAACACACAAAAATCAGTAGCATCTCTATACTCCAGCAGTGAACATGCAGGAAAAGAAATTAAGAAAGCTAACTATTTACAATAGCCACCAAAAAAATAAAATACTTAGGAATAAAGTTAACCAAGGATGTGAAAAATCTCTACAATGAGAGCTACAAACCACTGTTGAAAGAAATTAAAGAGGGCACAAGAAGCTGGAAAGATATCCCAGGCACTTGGATTGGAAGAATCAACATAGTGAAAATGTCCATACTACCCAAAGTGATCTACAAATTCAATGCAATCCCCATCAAAATTCCAATGACATTTTTGTCTGAAATGGAAAAAAACTATCCTAACATTTATATGGAATAACAAAAGACCATGAATAGCCAAAGTGATTCTGAGCAAAAAAATAAAGCTGGAGGCATAACACCACCTGACTTTAAACTATACTATAAAGCTATAATAACCAAAGCAACATGGTACTGGCATAAGAACAGACACAGCGATCAATGGAATAGAACAGAGAATCCAGAAACCAACCCATACACCTACAGCCATCTGATCTTTGACAAAGTCACCAAGCCTACACACTGGGGAAGAGACTGCCTCTTCAGCAAATGGTGCTAGGATAACTGGATATCCATATGCAGGAGAATGAAACTAGACCCATATCTCTCACCATATACTAAAATCAACTCAAAATGGATTAAAGAATTAAATATACACCCTGAAAAAAAAAAAGCTTCTTAAAGAAAACATGTGGGAAACACTCCAGGAAGTGGGATTGGGCACAGACTTCATGAATATGACAGCAAAAGCATGGGAAAGCAAAGGAAAAATAAAAAAATAGGTTTAAATCAAACTAAAAAGCTTCTGCACAGCAAAAGAAAAATCAACAACATGAAAAGACCACCAACAGAGTGTGAGAAAATATTTGTAAAATATACATCTGACAAAGGATTAATATCCAGAATACACAAGGAACTCAAACAACTTTACAGCAAAAAAAAAAAAAAAAAAAAAAAAAGTAACGCCATTAAAAAATGAGCAACGGAGCTGAATAGGCATTTCTCAAAGGAAGATATACGAATGGCCAACAGACACGTGAAAAAATACTCAACATCACTCAGCATTCGAGAAATGCAAATCAAAACCACACTGAGATAACATCTCACTCCAGTTAGGATGGCTAATATCCAAAAGACTGAGAATGATAAATGCTGATGAGGTTGCAGAGAAAATGGAACCCTCCTACACTGTTGGGGTAACTGCAAAATTGTGCAGCCTTTATGGAAAATGGTTTAGAGGTTCCTCAAACAATTAAAGATAGATCTACCATATGACCCAGCTATTCCACTACTGGGAATATACCCAGAGGAATGGAAATCATCATGTTGAAGGGATACGTGTACTCCAATGTTTATTGCAGCACTATTTACAATAGCTAAGAGCTGGAACCAGCCCAAATGTCCATCATCAGATGAGTGGATAAGGAAGCTGTGGTATACCTACACAATGGAATACTACTCTGCTATAAAAAAGAATGAAATACAGCCATTTGCAGCAACATGGATGGACTTAGAAAAAATTGTATTAAGTGAAACAAGTCAGGCACAGAAAGAGAAATATCACATGTTCTCACTTATTTGTGGGAGCTAAAAATAAATAAATAAATAAATACATAAATTGGGGGAGGGGACAGGGAATCAGACACAGCAATCACAATTCCTTGAACTTGTTAAGACAAGCGAACAGATATGATGTTGATGTGTGGGAGCTGAGAGAGGGCGGGGGGAGGGAGGATTCAGTAAAGAGACACGAAAATCAACTACATTGTATATTGATAAAAACAAAAACAAAACCCCCAAATTTTTCAGTGGACAAAAGCCAAAGGTAAAGAGCAAATCTTAAAAATATGGCAAAGCAAAAAGACACATTGTATGCAGGGAATGACATCGATTATGACTGATCTCTCACCAGAAACACTGGAAGTCAGAAGACAATATAATGACATCTTTAAGGGGGGAGAAAAACACAAACAACCTAGAATTGTATGTTTACTGATAGCAGTCTCCACACATGAAGGCTAATTCATGACGTTTTTAGGGGGAACAAAAGCTGAGATAATTTGTTGCCAACAGACCTATATTACAAGAACTGCTAAAACAAAGTTCTTTAGGCTGAAGCAAAGAGATACCAGGTAGAACTCCAGAACTGCTGGAGAGGAAGAAGAGTATGCAAAAGGGTGAATATCTGGGAAGTATTAAATACCTTTCTCTGGGAAAAAGTAAGAAAGAGAAACTAGTAACAAACAGGATCGATAAAAACAAAATGCCAAGTTAGGGGAGTTAAACCCAAGCTTAACAAAATATTACTAAATGTAAATGCACTGAGGACATTATTAAAGTTCATTGATTACCAAACTATATAAAAAAGCAAGGCCCATCCATATGCTGTTTGCAAGAAACAACAATTAAAATACTAAGACATAAACAGGCTGAGAGTGAAAATGTGGAAAATGGTAGGCTATGCAAACTCTAAGCACAACAAGCCAGTATGGTATTAGTATTAGAAAAAGTAGACTTTACAAAAATACTATTGCTAGAGGTAAAGAGGTACAAAACACTGTGATAAAAGGAGCAATTTATCAGGAACACAGAAGAATTCTACATGTGTATGTAGCTAATAAAAGAGCTTCAAAATACGTGAAGCAAAATTGACAGAACTAAGGGAAGAAACAGACAAAACGACAATGATAGTTAGACATGTTAACACCATTATTTCAGTAACTGATAGAACAAATAGACATAAAATTAGCAAATATGTAAGACTTAAACAACACTATCAACCGACCTACTCTAATTGACGTTTATAGAACAACACCTAATAACTACATTTTTTTTCAAGTTTACATGGAACATTCACCAAGATATAGCCATAAAATACATCTCAGTAAGTATCAAAACATCAGAATAATACAGAGTGTTCTCTGCGATTGCAATGGCATTGAATCAAAAAGCAATATCAAAAGGATTAAATAAAAACTCCTCAAATACAAAAAAATTAAACAACACTTCTAGATAGCCCATAGGTCAAAGAAGCAATCACAGTGAAATTAGAAAATATTGTAAACTGAAAAGATAATGAAAACACAACATGTCACAGCTTGTGGGGGGCAGCTAAAGTAACACTTAGGAGAAAATTTACAGCTTTTAAAATACTTGTGCTAGAAAAGAAGAAAGGTTTAAAATCAGTGATCTAAGCTTCCACCTTCAGAAGACAGACAATGAAGAAAAAAGAAAACCCAAAGTAAGTAGAATAAAGGAAATTATAAAAGTAAGAATGAAAATCAAGAAAAGTGGAAACAGCCAAAATAGACAAAAATCAACAAAAAGTTGGTTGTTCGAAAAAAGTAGTATTGATAAATCTTTTATGACTGATCAAGAAAAAAAGGAAGAAAACACAAATTGTTTGCATAAGTACGTGAAAAGGGACATCACTACAGATTCTACAGTTGCTAAGAAAGCAACTTTATGCCTTTATAACTTCAAAAACATAGGTGAGATGGACAAGTTCACTGAAAAATACAATAAATCTAAATAGCCTGATATCTATTATATAAATTAAATTCATATTCAAATATTTTTTCTCAAATCTTCACACTGAGATGGTTTTAAAAATAAATCATATCATACACTTATAGAGGAAATAATGCTAATTCTACACAAAGTTTTTCAGAAAATATAGGGAAAGGGAACTCTCCTAACTTTTTATTAGGTTTTAAATATCATGACCAAGTAGGTTTATTCCAGAATTGCAAGGTTGGGTTAACATTCAAAAATCAATTGATATAATTCACCACATTAACAGAATAGAGGAGAAAATCCATATGATCCCCTCAATAGATTCAGAAAACATAACTTGACAAAATTTAACATCCATTTATGATCAAATTCCTTAACAAATTAGGAGTGAAAAGGGACTTACCCAATCTGATGGAGGGCCTCTACAAAAAACCCCTGCAAAACTAACATCATATTTAATGGTAAAACATTAGACTCTTCTCCCCTAAAGACAGTAACAAAGCAAGGATGCTTGAACCTACCGTTTTCTAGTTAACATTGCATACAAAGTTTTTTTTTTTACCAGTATGATAAGCAAGGAAAATAAATAAAGTGGATAAATATTTGATAGAAAAAAGTAAAAGATGTTATTCAAAGATAATAGGATTGGCGCACTTAAAAACCCTATGTCATCTAAAAAATAAAATCTATTAGAACTAAAAAGTGAATTTGCAGGTTTGTGGCATACAAGGCCAATATACAAAAATTAATTGTTTACATATATACTAGCAATGAAAAATTGAAATATGAAATAATAATTTATAGTAACATAAAAATTTAAGACCTAGGGAAAACTCTAATGAAAGATATGCAAGATCTTTATACCACAAAACATTGCTGAGATAAATTAAAAATGTAACTAAACAGAAAGAGACAGCATATTCATAGACTGGAAAATTCAATATTGTTAAGAAGTCTGTTCTCCTGAAATTGATCTATAAATTCAATATACTTCTTACCAAAATGTCAGCAGGTTATTTTGAGGAAATTAAACTGATACTAAAGTTCATATGGAAATGCAAAGGATGTAGAATGGCCAAAAAATCTGAAATAAAGAAGAGTAAAGCTGAAAAATTTATGCTACCTGATTTCAAGACTTAGGGTAAAGTTTAAGTACTTAAGACAGCTTGATATTGGTGTAAGAAAAGAAAAATAAATCCTCTGAACAGAATAAAGAGCATAGAAAGAGATCCACACAGATATAGTCAATTGATTTGCAACCGATTCATTAAGTAGACTCTATAAAGGAAAGAAAAGTCTTTTAACAAATGGTGCTGGAGCAACTAGTTATGTATGTGGAAAAAATGAAACCTAGCCCATTTCTCATTTCATATCAAAATTAATCTGAGGTGGATCTCAGAGCCACGTACGAAAGCTTGCACTGTAAAGCTCCTAGAAGAGAACTTAGGAGGCTCTGCTATTTTAGGGTAGGCAACGATTTCTACAGTCCACGAAAAACACTACCTCTAAAAGAAAACAACAACAACAACAACGTATTGGAATTCATCAAAATTAAAAACTTCTGCTCACCAAAACACACTGTTAAGACACACTGGTAAACGCACTGTTATTCGCAGGCAAGCCACAGCTCGTGACGATATTTTTAGTGCAAACATCTGGATAGGAACTCATATCCAGAATATATAAGGAACTCCCTGCAAATGGACAATAAAAGGACAAAGAACTCAATCAAAAATGTGAGTAGAAGATGTGAACAAATGCTTCATTGAAGAAAATACTGGTGGATATAAAAAGTTAGTCAACATCACTAGAAATTAGGAAAATCCAAATTAAAATGACAGTGATACAGCATTGCACACCTGCAAGTCAGAGCACCAAACACCAGCAAGTATTTGCAGGAACTAGAACTCTCATTTCCAAGTGGGTCCCTAGAGGGAGTGACAGTGATAACCTAGCCTGCGGGGAGCCTGAAGCAGTTGTCCTTCTGCAGCCCTCAGTGGGTCCCTCTCACTGCACGACTCTGCAGGCTGGCTGTGCTCCTGCCTCCTTCCTGGGTGAGCCGGCTCCGGCTTTACTCCCTCGGTCCCTTTCGAAAATGTAGAGCCGCTCACCACCTTCCTGCCGTGGTGGAGAAAGTGTGGCTTCTCCTTTCCAAGAGTGACTTCTCCACTTGTGTCCTTGTATTTCTTTTTCCCTATTATTTTCTTTCTCTTGTCACCTGCCATGCTGGTTCCTTCTCCTCTACTTGCAAACAGCCTGGATTCCCCCTCACTAGAAAGGGCACCTCTCCACCTGTTGTGTCACGTTTGCTCCCTCTGCCAAGCGTGTTCCCTCCTTGCTCTGTCCTTGCTTCCCCTGTCTTCACCACCCTTCCTCCCGTCCGTGGTCCTCTTCTCTCCTAGAGCAGACTGCAGAACTCTGGCAGCTTTGCTTCCTCATGTATGAAGAAGTTAACACTGCCCACCTCTCCACCCATCGTGAAACGCCTCCCTTCCTTGGCTTCTGAAACATTAGACTCCCAGCCTTCGTCTTCCTGCTTACTTCTCTGGTTGCCCTTTACGGCAGACACAGACTCAGCCAACCTTGCATTAGCTCCCTCCCATTGCTCCCTCATTTATGTCCCAAGCAGAGACTACATAATCTCACTTTCCAGCCTCCCTCCATGCTGCAGATAGTGGCCACGTTACAGAGCTGGCAGCAAGCATGCATCAAAGTCCTCTGGGCATGCTCCTGATAAAGAAGGCAGATGCCAACAGGTCACTCCCAGGCTCGTCATTTCTGCCTTGGATGCAGATCTGTTGCCTAGAGCTGTACCACCCACCCACCTGAGGACCATGGGAGACCCAGGTATTGCAGAGAGAGGAGCCTGACCTCACGGAGATGGTGAACCACCAACAGCAGCTCCAGGCTGCCAGCTTCTTTGTTTTATGGAAAAAAACAATAAGTACTTAGTTCTTATGTTGATTTTTCCCCGTTACTTGCAGCCACAAACATTCCTAATGGGCAGTCTTCTTTCCACATATTTTAAATAAAAATAAATCTTGAGGGTCACTCTGATTCCCACGTTTCTTCATCTACTCATGTGGCTGCTCCTCTTCTCCAGATGAGGGTGACTTTGAAATGTGGGTCTCGAATCCCAGATCTTTCCCCTGCTCCTGTCTTGAGTGTTCTGTCTTCCAGAGAGCCCTGGGCACATGCCGCGTCAGGCTCAAGTTGAACTTGTCAGCAGCCAAAATTCTCATCTCTCCCAGCAAACCCTCTTCTCTCCTCATTCCTTTATTACCTGTTCTCTCCCTCATTTCTTTCTCCTTCCTAACAGTGACTCAGTGTCCCATCACTTAGGAATAAAAGCTAGACTTCTCTATTTACTCCCACATCCTCTAATCTAGCCAGTTACTTTCAAGTTCTGTAGATTCTGGCATAATTTCTCTCCCCATCTCCTCTGTTCTTCAGGTCCTTTGTCATGGGGTATTTTCCCCCATTATCTCTCCTTGGACTGTGTAGTGGTCTGCTTACCTGCAGCATCTCTCCAATTGAATCCCTTGAATTTATCATCTTGAAGCACACCTCTAACATGATCGTGCTAACTCAACCAGGCTGCCATGGCATCAAATGGCCCTTCCCTACAGGAAAAAGTTCCAAATCTTGAATTTGATCTTTAAGCTGCCCCCCCAACCCTCATGGCTGTCTGTTTAGATGATTGGAGCTGACATTCAGAAGCACTTACTATGTAATTCTGTAGCTGTCTGCATTTGCACAGATGATAAATGCAGAAATACTAGGCAACCTGGATGACAAGCAGGTGCAAGGCTGGGCTATGAACCCAGGCATTGGATGCCCCATCTCCAGCCCTAAATCCTGTAGCTTATCCTCCAGCCATTCATGTCCCTATACCATGCCCTTGAGTCTGTGCTTTTTAAGGTTTCATTTTTTCAGATGTTAGAGGTGCCTACCTGCCCAAATCTTATCCACTCCTCAATAGAGAGCTCAACTTTCTACTTCTCCCTGTGACTCCATACCATTCCTTGAGCTTCCCCTGGAAGGACCAGCTCTCCTGCTGACCTCTGAGATACAGACTGAGCCATCTGGGCTCCAGTCTCTTTCTAACTTGCTCTCCAGTCTGCAGCTTCCCGAGGACATGGCCAGCATCTCAGGTACCTCTGCTGGCTGCCTCTGGTCCGGCAGAGCACCTGGCACATAGTAGGTGGTCAGGTGATGCTAAGGGCTCGCAGCACCCCCTCATCCCTGGCTGATGGCAGTAGAAGCAGACAGGGCTCATGACCCATGATGGGAGGTGTGGTGGGCTATGGGGACTGGGAAGTGCAACTAGAATGCTTTTCCTTGGGGGAAGGATGTTTGTTGGCAGCCCACATCTTTCCTCATGACTTTTGGTGGGGATCAGACCAGAGCAGAACATAATGAGAAGCGACCAGCCAGCAAATGAGATGACACTGACAGTTGGCATGCTGGGGCTCCAGCGACTTCAGTGACAGCTGGGTGCCTCCATAATGAGGCCAAGAAAGCTCGAATAAGCTCTGCACTGGGTAAACAACTGCAGCGCTCTCCTTATGGGGACTCTTGCTGGCGACTGGCAGCTGGCTTGAAGGGCATGGGCCCACACCCTGGACCCCCTGCTCCCAGGCACCTCAGCCAACCCCTTGCACACGATAGATGCTTGATAAGTATTTCTTTGGCTGTGATTATTCTTTCCACCTATTGGTAGTGCTGTAGACTCTGTGAGCTTCCAGAATGGAGCCTGAGAAAGTCCCAGAGGCTTGGAAGTGGGAGGACCCCTCCTGAGGAAGTCATGCTGAGGGAAGAGGTTCCCAGGGAAACTGATATGCTGTTCAGGAATAAATAGGTGTGAAGTTGCTGCCAGTGGCGGTAGCAGTGGGCAGGAGCTGCACGCTGAGAGTTTGTCGAAGGGGATGACCACTCTGCCAGCCTTGGAAGGTATGGGCTCCTGACCCAGGAGAAGAGGTGCCATGGGCGACAAGGGTCCCCTTTCATCATCTGAAAACAGGAGGTCCCTTCAGCAGCCCTGGTGATTCCAGTCTGTTCTGTTTTGTTCCATCCACACAGTTGACAAGTCCCAGGCTGGGAATCTCAAGCAGAGAGGACAGGATGCCCTCACGAGGAGGAGACAGAGGTAGATGACATCAGCATGGGGAGGGGTGCCACGTGGAGGCGAGGCCTGGGCCTGGGATGTGCAGTGCGTGTGCTGGCACTTACCCCAGCTGAAGAGTGTGTGAATTTCCCATGGCTGCCATAATGAATGACCACAAGCCAGGCGGCTTAACAGCAGAAATGTGTTCTCTCATGGTTATGGAGCCCACGAGTCCGAAATCAAGGTGTCAGCAGGAGTATGCTCCCTTTGGAGGCTCTGGGGAGGCACCTTCCTTGCCTTGTCCAGCTTCTGGTGGCTGCAGGCATTCCTCGGCTTGTGGCTGCACCACTCCAATGTCTGGCCCTATCTTCACAGGGCCTTCTCCTCTATGTCAAATCTCTTTTTGCTTTTTTCTTATAAGGACACTTGTCGTTGGATTTAGGCCCACCCTAATTCAAGATGATCTCATCCAAAGATCCTTAATTTAATTACATCTGCAAAAACCCTTTTTTGAATTAAGATCATATTCATAGGTTCTGGGTATTAGCACTTGGATGTATCTTTTTGGATACCACTGTTCAAGCCACTACAGAGAGTGTGGGAGCTGGTGGCTTGGGTCAGCTTCCTGAAAGAGCCTGTCTCCTCCGCTAGCTTACAAGTCAAGTGGAGTCACCCAGGTGCAGAAAGGAGAGGAGGCTGTGGGAAACAGAAGCCAACGACCAAGGCAGGAAATCATAGTGAGTAAGGATGAGCCAGGTGCAGAAGGAGGTAAGCTTGGGATGGGAAATGGGATGAAACTAACAGGGAGCTTGAACACACTGCAAAATTCAGGGATTGGGGCAATATCCTTAAGTCACTGGGGAGCCATGGAAGACTTAAGCCAGAGGGAGGTGAGCTCAGTTTTGTGAGAGCAGAAAGGGAAAGGGGGATCTGACCACTAACGGGCTCCCCTAGAGGAGGTAGCCGGGGAGAGAGAGCTTCCTTCCCTCCCACCTCTTGCCCTGCCTTGGTGACCCTCCACCGCAAACACACACAGTTTCTCCTGGGGGCAGCTGTGTGTCCACTCTGTACCTGGCTCCTTTGGCACCTCCCTCCCCACATCGAGGCCAGACAGAGGCTGGAGCTGATTGAGATTTCCAGGCACGGAGGAGTCCTGGCGGCTCCGGCTGTGAGTGCGAGGAGCTAATGTCCCTTATTAGTATGCCTGCCACTTGCCGTTCTGCCTGCTATTGAACTGTTCATCTATAACATTTGTAGGCCTATTAAGAGGGAAATACAATTTCATAGCTACAGATAAGAGATTAGACAGATCAATTTGAAGTCTGTGAAATAGACTGGGGTGGGGGGAGAACAATTTCCAAATTATGATCCTGCTGACTTTAGGGCTGTTGGTTTATTGGATTGCAGTCTGTCTCCTGACTGCCTCGGGTATTATTTTTGAGCGATAGGGCCATCAGTCTATCTTCAAGTGCTTAAATCCACTTTGGGGTGCCAGGAGGCATTGACTAGGGGTGCAGAAGCCTGCTCAGAGCAGTGGGAATGTCACCATTTTTTGTTTCTTAGTTGTGTGTGTGCAAAATGTTCCAGCCAGAGTGTAAAGTAACATGTTTTGCCAGGGTGCTCTTAATCCAATGAAGTATGGTGGCTAATGGTACAAAATGAAATTACCTGCTCACACAATGACTCCTCAGAGGACCCCTCTGTGAGGCTTCGATCCTTGTTAGCAGCACACACTGCCAGCTGGATGCTATCTGAGCAGGAGGGGTTTGCATCAAACATTTGAGAAAGACCAGATCCTCCCTGGAGAGGCTGGTGGCCCCATCTGTCTCTGACGCAGCTTTGCGCCAGCCTCCTAAGTTCTCACTGCTTTTGCTGTCTTCCAGTCATCCTGCTCTTTCTATCTGTGATTGCTCATGGAACACCAATGGCATCATCACCACCACCATCACCGTCAGCACTAGATGAACACCCTGGGGGCAGGTATTCTTCTCTAAGGCCCAAGAATTCTTAGAAGGGTGTTAAGGGTTTTTCTTACCTTCATCCATAAAGCCAGAGCATTTCAGAGGTAGGAGAGATCTCCATATTGGCTGCACAGCCTTGAGAAATTTCCTAACCACTCTGTGTCTCAGCTATTAAATGGAGCTAGTCACGGTGCCCGTCTCATAGGATGGATGAAGTTATGCATTGAAAGTGTTCAGGATCTTGAGACAAACAGAAAGTCCTGCACATACATTAGCCAGTATCATCACTACCACCATCATCATCATCATCATCATCACTACCAACATAATCACCATCATCATCACCACCATCACCATCACCATCAGCATCATCATCACCATCATCATCACCATCATCACCGTCACCATCATCACCATCATCATCATCTTCATCACCATCATCATAATCTTCATCATCACCATCATCACCGTAAACACCATCACCACCATCATCACCACCATCATCACCACCATCACCATCATCACCACCACCATCACCATCATCACCATAAACATCATCATCACCATCACCATCATCATCATCATCATTTTCATCACCATCTTCATAATCTTCATCATTATCACCATCATCACCATCACCATCATCACCATCATCACCATCATCATCACCATCTTCATAATCTTCATCATCACCATCATCACCATCATCACCATCATCACCATCACCATCATCACCATCATCATCATCATCTTCATCACCATCTTCATAATCTTCATCACCACCATCTTCATCATCACCATCATCACCATCATCACCATCATCACCATCATCATCATCACCATCATCATCATCATCTTCATCACCATCTTCATAATCTTCATCACCACCATCATCATCATCACCATCATCACCATCAACATCATCACCATCATCACCATCATCACCATCATCATCATCATTTTCATCACCATCTTCATAATCTTCATCATCACCATCATCACCATCATCACCATCATCATCATCATCATCATTTTCATCACCATCTTCATAATCTTCATCACCACCATCATCATCACCATCATCACCATCAACATCATCACCATCATCACCATCGCCATCATCATCACCATCACCACCATCATCACCATCATCATCATCACCATCATCACCATCATTTTCATCACCATCTTCATAATCTTCATCATCACCATCATCACCATCATCACCATCATCATCACCATCACCACCATCATCGTCTTTATTGTTATCAACACGTCAACATCATTATCACCATCATCATCATCACCATCATCACTGTCCATGTAATCACGATGATTATCATTCACCAAATTCATCATCATCATTATCACTGTCACTACCACCATCATCAACACTGTAATCATCCTCTTCATCATCACCGTCAACATCACCATCTCTATCATCACCACCACCACTATCTTCGTCACCATCATTTCCATCATCACCTTCATCATACCTGCCATTATCATCGTCATTTCCTTCATCATCATCATCACCACCACCATCATTGTCAATTACCTAGTCTGACCTCCTCATGGTTTAGGTTAGAGCATCTGATGTTCTTAGAAACACCCCCCTCACCTGATACTTTAAGAAATAGGGGCACACACACTCACACACACAGAGGGGCAGAGAAATCCAGGGGAGGACAGTTGATCAAAGAAAGAGGGGAGCAGAAACACAGGAAATAAACTGAGAGTCAGAGGAGCAAACACGGAAACATCTGGAAAATGTCAGAAATAGAGCAGAATAGACATTAGTACCTGCAGGCCTGAAGCGGTAAGACTGCTGATCCTGGCTTTGACTGAAGAAGCAGCCTCCGCCTGGCACCTTCACGACAAGTGGCATCTCAGGACTTTTGGTCATATCGCCATGTTCATGTTGTTGACGTAATGGTGATTACTGGTTAAGTGGAGGTGACATCACCTCTTGTCTTTCAGGCTGAATTAAATTGATGAAAAGCCTTGGTTCCTCCCACACAAAATATGGTATTAGTAGTTAAAATTCTAGAGTGGCGACTGGGAGCAACAACACAGAGTGTGGTGGGACGTGGGTGGGGGTGAGGCTTTCCCCATCCTCGTGGAGTCTCCATGGAGGCTCCAGAACTGAAATCAGTAGATAAATGTGTCCCTAGCTTCCAAGGAGAAGTGAGGCTGGACTGCATATGCAGAACTTGGTAGCAGACAGAGAAACTGGTCCTATGACCCCTACACCCACTTCCTGCACACATAAGAGAAGATGAGGAACTAAAATGAGATAAATCAGAGACGAGGGTCCACCTGGTTTCATTCTGCCCCTGGGTGGGGCGCAGAGTGAGCTATTCTCCGGATTTGAGTGAGCCTTTTGTGAGAATGGGCGTGAGACATCTCATGTGATGTCTCAGAGCTGCACTGACCCCGACTGCGGGACACCCCAGTGGCTGGTGGTGGGTGAGTGCTTGGGAGGAGTTGACCCAAGTCCTGGACTTTGTGGAGCCCAGGGATTGGAGCCCGACTCTTGCCTGGAAGGACTTAAAGGGGAGACAGGGTTGCCTGTGACAGCGGATTGAAAGGAGAGGCCTGCAGTTGGCGTGGGCTTCATTGGCAGAGTCTGGGGTGGGGCATAACATTACCCCATTTCCCCACGAGCTGAGTGGTTGCTGTGGGAAAGAGCCAGGCTCGAAGTGTCTTGAGAAGACCCGGTCCAAGAGAGCTGCCTGCCTGAGGAAGCCAGCCCCAGGGGACCTCGGCTATCGGCTACATGGAGTCAGGAGGAGCACTAGGAGGTGCGCCAGGAGACTCAAGTCGTCAGGCCCGCCCTGGGTAGGCTGCAGTAATGAGCAACCTCCCATTCCGGTGGCATACCCCACCAGAAGGTTGTTTGCACACACTCCCAGCAGCTCTCCAGAGTGACTGCTTCTGTGGCCTCCATTCCCGGCTGTTTCAGTGTCATGTGGACTCTACACCGTCACATTTCCATGGGCCGAGGAGCTGAGTGAGCCCTAGCAAGCAAATGCCCCAAAGCATTGGTCAGGGCAAGTCATATGGCTGTGCTGAATTTCAAGGGGAAATAGAGGAAAAGTGTATGTAAGTGGCCAGTGGCAATGCCTACCACACAGAGGATGTCCCCTGAGTCATCTCATAACTGGGCAGAGGGAATTTAAACAAGAAAAGCCAAAACAAAAAGCACCTTACAGGAGAAAGGGCTGGTGTGGACAGCTTCACGGCCACATTGCAGCATCCCCCATTAAATAAGCTTTTACTCTTCGAGGCTATCATCAATAATCCCCCACTCAGCCCTGAAGGAGCCAGAGCAGTAGCTATTTAGAAATCACACACCACGTTTCCCATTACCTTCTGGTTAGCTGAATTCATTGTCTTGCCAGAATTTGGAGGGAGGAGGTGTCAAATTGGATTAGAAAGTTGAAGTTCTGATTTAGATTGGATTGAATTTTTAACTACCTGGAGTGAGACCACTTTTAGGGCCACCAAGTACAGTTGCACAGGTTGTGCCCTACGTAAGTAAATCTGGCCAAATGCATGAGTAGATAGATGTTCGATACCATCCTGAGCTGGTGTGCCAAGCCTTGCATCCCCACAAGGGGGCTGCATCAGCCCAGAGGGAGAGACAGCCTTTGTCTAATTCATCCATCCAGAGGCCCCCTCTTAGAAATTTGCATAAAAGCATCATATATGCTAATGGATGGCCCTAACCATTCCAGAACCTGCAAGTGCCTAGAAAATCCTGGGGATCCACTCGAGCTATCTCCATATGGGAGATTCAGTTCAGCACAGCAGGAGGACAATGCTGGAGGAAAGTAAATTTATATCTTGATCGAATCTCACTGAATTCAGCCCATGCGGTTAGCAATCACAACGCACCATTACAAGGAGGGAAAGGGAAATAGATGTAGATCGACTAAAGGAGCGATGTGGTGGGGACCTGTCAAGGGCTCTGAGGACCAATAGCTTCCCTCTGTGGCTACAGGGGTTTATGCACCTCCACTGTGATTAGAACAGCAATGCCTCGGAGCCCGTGTGCTGCTATGAAAATTGTCATAGTCTATGCATCACAAGACCAGTACCCAAGTCTGGGCTGTGCCACTAACTAGTGACACTTGGGGAAAACCACTTAACTTCTCCAGGCCCCAGTTTCTGCTGTCTAAAGTGAAGAAGTAGGATCCTTGAGCTAACATTCTCTTTCATAACACCGGCAATCACGCGTGATTTCTTACTTGCTTCTCAGTGGTACACGGTTTGCATGTGTCATCTCATTCCCTTACAGGGAGGCACCATTGCTGCTTTTACTTTACAGGTAAAGAAAGGATGAGTCATGGAGGTTTAGTAGGTTGCCCCACACATCACAGCTAGTAAGTGGTGGAATGGGGATTTGAACCTAGTCTGATTTTAGGGTTCTTCTGTGTTCTTAACACCAGGCTCTGCAGCCTCTATAACACTCATGAAATACTGGGCATCCCACGAGGAATGCTTATGTAGACTGGGCACTGTGCTAGGTGCTTTCATCTGTAGCTCAGAACCATCCCAAAATGTAAATGCTGTTCACCGCATTGTAGGGTTGAGAACATGAAGATCCCAGAGACCAAGCCACTTGCCCAAGTTCTCACAACTACTTAGCAGAAAGCCCAGGACTCAAACCCAGGGCTGTCCGATGACTAATTGAGAGATTTTCTCCTGTCTAAGCCTCCTTCAATGAACTCAGGGCAGCAGAGCTGTGTCTGGGCTAGAGCTGGCCTGCTGTGGCCTTGTCCCTACAGCTCCCGGGTCTGGTCTATGGGGTGAACTCTGCAGCCCAGGAACCACGGGTTTTATGGTGCATAGCAAGCTGGCCCTTATGGGGACAGCCACCCACTCACAGCCTCAGGAATGTGGGCACCTGCCACCTAAGCCTGTCCAACCAACTTGGCTTTCACTGAGACTTCTGAGGAATGCATGCTTCAAAGACTTCTCCATCAAAGCAGAACTTGAGGTGAAGTTATTTTCCAGGTGAGGGTCAGAACCAAGTTCCCTGAGGCTTTTTGCTTCCACTGGTTGCCTGCAGCAACGGCAGAGGACAAAGAAATCGGCTCCACTTTAGTCTTAAAGCACCAGCATCAAAGTTTGGCTGTTTCCTCTCTCCAGCCCTCCGTGTCCCAGAGCCCTGCCTCCTGGTGGTGACAGTGCTGTCCCTGGCATGGCTGGGGCTGGTTTGCAGGGCTGCTGGGGATACCCCTCATACACAGTGGGATACCCACATGCCTCTTCTCTGTAGTCAGCACTGCCTGAGGAGTGTAATTGCAGAATTCCAAGTCTTTCCGGCATGGCTGAAAAGAGTGATTATGTCTCTAGAGCTGCACTATCCGGTATAAAAGCCACCAGCCACATGTGGCTATTGAGCATTTGAAATGAGGCTTGTCCAAATTAAGATGTGCTGTGTCAAATACTCACTGGATTTCACAGATGTAGTATTTTTTTAAATTTTAATTTATCAATATACAATGTAGTTGATTTTCATGTCTCTTTACCGATTCCTCTTTCACACCTCCCTCTCCCGCCTCCCACCCATCAACATCATATCTGTTCACTTGTCACAGACGTAGTATTAAAAAAAGATGTAAAATAATTCAATAATTAGTTTTATATTGATATATTAAAATGATAACATTTTTGATATTTGGGTTAAATAGTGGAATGTAACACCAAATTATGTAAAAACTAATTTCACCTTTATATATATATATATATATAATTTTTAAAATGTGGTTGCTAGAAAATTCTAAATTATGTATGTGGCTCACATTGTCAATGGGGCAGCTCAGTGGACAGGGTGAGAGCTCAGGCTTTCAAGGACTGGCACTTGGAACAGATTTTGGGTGGCACTAAGCAGTAAGGGGATGGCCTGTGACCTCTGGCATCTACTGTATCTGCTCTTCTGCAGAGCATGGCTCAGTGCTGGTAACCGGCCACGCCTTTGGTGATGCTGCTTTCATGCACTACTTACCTGCTCCACCAGACACCTTCCTCACATGACCTGGCTTAGTCCTCTCAGCGCCTCCATGGAGTGGGTGCCGTTCTAGTCCTGTTTTCTGGTTGGGGAAATGAGTTTGCTCGGAAAGGTCCATGACGTGCCCAGGGCCCACAGATCCTGAAGTGGCAGAGGCCGGGGACTCACCTACCCAATGCCAGTGCGACTGAGGAGGGTGACCCACTCAGCCACCAGTGTCAGGCCCTGCTGGGGTGAAGTCCAGGTGTCTGCCTCACTGTGTGGCTTTGGGCAAGGCAGCAGCCTCTTCATTTTTCAGGTGTGATAATAGAGCAAACTTTTGTGGGGAGAGGGGAAAGAATGAGGGGTGGAAGGTGGATGGCCTGGGTTCTGGCAAATGGTTATCAGTCATTGAGTCAATTCTTCAATTTGGGGAGGGTTGTTTAAAGTGTGGCCTGGTGCTTAATTAACTCCCAGCCCTTCTCTGACGAACCTGCTAATCCACTGAGTTCCTCTGCGTGCACCACAGCTGCAGCCGTGTGGGCACTATGGAGGGAGCTCAGGATGCTGAGTCTCCCAAGACACTGGCTGGGCCTGGAAGAAGCTCACTGGCCAGTCGGGGAAATGGACGAGTAGGACAGCGCCTGAGGGATGGGCCCCGTGTGCCCTGATGGACATAGACACTACTGGACGAGGACGAAGGGACGCTCAGTCAGCCTGTGAGCCAGGGTGGTGGTGCGTGAGCTGAAAGAGGAAAAGAGAAGCTGATGGGCGAGGACCAGGAGGGGGCATCCCAGGAAAGAGGGTCTGAGCCAACTGCAGACTCACCCGGCGTGTTGGAGGCTCTCATCAACCACAGACAGGAGCGGTCTGAGGCTCTGGAATGCGTGTACAGGAGTGTGGGTCAGTCAGGGTCCAAAGAGGAGAATACATCGCTCCAGACAATTCATCAAACACAAGGGATTTAATACAGGCACTGGCTGCCGGGCCATTGGGAGGGCTGGTGGTGCAAAAAGAGGAAGATGAGAGGAGCACAGCTGTCCCACTTCTGGAGGTGCTGCCACCCTTAGCACTAGAGGTAGAGAACAGGAATAGTGTTGCCCAGAGCCTCCCCGGGTCTGTGCCACAATCTGGCTGCTGTTGGAACTCAGCTGCTGGAGAGAGACCCAAGTCAACCATCACAGGTGACTTCTGCCCGTGCCCCGCCTGCAGCTGCCTGGACTGGGAAGCGTTGCTCCTCCCACCTCCCTTTCCCTCTCCGTCCATTGCCTCCTGTTGGCAGGACCTCACAGGAAGCCACTGGCAAAGGGATCTGGGAACTAGCTTCCCAGGCTCCCACCATATTGGTCGAGGCACAGAAACACAGCACTGATCATGGAGCAGAGAGGGCACCCCAGGCACAGGAGGCTCTGGTTGAAGCAGAAGTTTGGGATCCATCTCCAGCTACATTTGCAGAAGAAGTATGCAATTTTTAGAGAGCTCATATGTCCTTGGGGTGGCTTTGGGGGGCTAGTGAAGGTTAGCAGGGACAGAATTGGCAGCCCCACTGGTGCTATGGTGAATAGTTGGGGGTGCTAAAGAAATGGTCTAAAGAAATGAATCTGAGCTGAGACCCACAGTGCCTGTCATGTGAGGAGCCAGCACAAAGAACTCTGGGCTGTGGCCAATGCTGTGGTCAGCCGCCTTGTGACATGGCTTCCCAGAGCCAGCTTCTGCCATGCCAGGTCCCTCCATGGTTCTGACCTCTGTGGCTCCCAGGAGATTCTACAGCAGCCCCCACATCTGGATTCCTGGACATCACACCTGTATTCATTTCCTAAGGCTGCCACAACAAAGTGCCACAAACTGAGTGGCTTGAAACAACAGAAATTTTTTCTCTCATGGCTCTGGATGCCAGAAGTTCAAAATCAAGGTCTCAGCAGGGCTGTGCTCTTTCTGAAATGCTGGGCAGAAGTCTTAGCTTCTCATGGCAGCTGGCGTTCTTGGAGTTCCCGGGCTTTTCCAGGCATTCCTGGGAATCCCTGGGCTTTCCTGGGTGTTCCTGGGCTTGCGGATACCTTGCTCCAGTCTCTGTCTCTCCCTTCATGTGGCCTCTTCTCCTCTTCTCATAAGGACACCAATCATATTGGATTAAGAGCCCACCCTATGCCAGTATGACCTCATCTTAACTAATTAAATCTGGAGTGACGCTGTTTCCAAATAAGGTTACATTCTTAGGTCCAGGAAGGACAGGAAGTCTGGGGGGACACCATCCAACCCGTACACACGCCACTGTCATGTTCTGGCCTCCTGTAAAAACACCGCCTCCAAATCCACCAGCCTTCACACATGAAAACCCATGGGTTTTGGGTTCCAGCTCATCTTTCTGGTGACAGAGAGGAAGACCACACAGAACAGGGTCTGAGTGGAGCCTCTCAGAACTCTCCCAGCAAGCTCCCCAGACCAGGGAAGGGCTCCACTGCACTGGATTCATTCATTCAATTTTTTTTTCTTATTTCAGTTACTTATAACACACACACACACACACACACACACACACACACACACACACACACACACACACACACACAATCATCTGCCAGCTTGTCATGCCAACAAATGAAAGTTTTCTCATTTTTCTGTTTCCTCCTCCAAGCTTTGCTCCAAGCACTGAATTTTTTGGTAGTTGTGTAAACAGCACAGATACAATTTGTTTTATGCTTTCGTGTTACTTTCTCTTAGGGGCATTTTCCATGTTGCTACCGTCTTCATAATCATCACTTTGAAAGCTGCGTAATGTTGCATTAGGAAGACGTACCATGATTTACTTAACTAAATGTCTGGCTGTGTTGGCACAGTTGTTTTACTATTTAAATAGCACTATTATGAATATCTCTGGAATTTGGCTTTTTGATTTTTATTTAATTCTTTGAAGGATTACATTTAAAATTAAGCACAGCATTTTGGTTTTCTTTAAACAAATGATCTCTCCAATATCCTGACATTTTCCTAAGAATTTGGGACTAAAGATCGATCCTAATGTGCAGGACTTTGCTGTTTGCCTGCCTGACTTTCTCTTTGTCTTTCCTGGTGTTGATAAAATTACCGTCCTTGCGGCCAACCTTTCTCTACGTGATGTCCATGCAGTCTGGCTGGAGCTGGCCTCACCCTAGTTCTGGAATGTGACTGGCCTAAGCCAAAGAGCATCTCAGGCCCTTTGGCCACAGCGACTGACACAGGGATGGGCAAGTGGCCTCATCTGTGCCAAGCAGGGCTGGGCTCAAGTTTCTGCAGGAATCACTGACAGGAAGAAACCTCTCTTTCTAGAAGTCTGAGGATGGAAGTCTGGAGTTGTTGGCAGCCATTCCGTCACCATGAGGTGGAGTCTGCCTGGGAACAAAAGGAAACAGAGGAATGGAGCAGAGAGATAGGGGAGAGAGAAAGAAAGGGGCGAGGAAAGAGGAGCTGCCACAAGGGGAGGGAAGAGAGAGAGGACAGACTGTGGACCCTGAATTGTGGACAGTTCAGGCACACAAGCCATCAAACAACCCTTTCTTTCTCAAGCCCATTTGAGTTGGCATCTGTCGCTTGTAACCAAAGCAGTGCTGTAGGGTGGACTGTGTGAGGACCTGTGTATTTATTAAGCGTGGAGTGGAGTTAGACGGAGGTAAAACGTCTGCGTGTCTCGGGGTTGTAGAATCTCAGCAGTTGGAGGTGTGTCTGGTGCATTCCACCGATCCACTAGGGTGGGCTCAAAAGAGCAGCAGACAGGGAGTCCAGGGACCTGGGACAAGTTTCAACTCTGCTGCCAGCTGCCTGTGAGAGCTGGGGATAGGCCGATTACTCCCCCAAACCTCTTTTTACTCATCTGCAAAATAAGAGTTTAGATTCCATGAGGCGCCCTAGCAATTGTGAGGAAGGGACAGAGACAGCCTTCCCAGGCTCCCAGTGTCCACCCGGGAGGCTGAATTTTCTCTCTTTTCAAACGTAGTTCTACGTAAGATTTCACTGGAGGATGAAAGATCACCAGCGAAAACAAATGCTCCACGGCAGGAGTAAGCAGTTGGCAAGTCACTGGGCTCCATGACCATGGTTTTTTCTAGCTCTAAATCCCTGTGATATTGGGGTGAATTTGCTTTCCTCCTGTCCCCAGTAGATACTGGGACAGGCAGCGAATGTTTTTGTCCTCTTTTTGGTAATGGAAAGTTGTTCTCCCCAGGCCCTGACCCCCTGGACAGGTTCACCAGGTGAGCTGGAGACAGAAGACTAGAATTCAGTGTTTTTTAAGAATGCAGTGGCTCTCTTTTGCAAGGCATAAGTAGGTCAGTGTCTCAGACGCGTCCTAGACAAGATGCCTACAAGCCATCGTGGGAGATGCATGTGTCACCCATGTCACTTTCCGCTGTTGAGACACATCCCCTACCATTCTGGCATCTGAGACTAGGCTGCTGCTGTGTTTATCCCATCTGGAGAGTCGTGGCATTTGGAAGAATGTTTGATCATCCTGGCCAGGAGGGATTTTCTTTTTAAGGTATAGTAACTGCATTAAGGCTGCCTTAAACATATCCAAGTCAGGGCGTGGCTCTATGGAATTTTTGTGTCCTTAGTTTTGAGGAAGCCTTTTGAAGGTCATACTGAAGACAGAGACATGTGTATTATGACCCTCAGGAGTCATCACGAGGAGTGTCTGGCCTTGTTTAGAGCCCGTGCCCTTGACTTGCAGCCGATGAACTTCCGTGAGATGGACAGGACCCCACTAAAGTGCTCATTCTGTTAGAGCCCATCATCTTTCCCAAAACAGCTTCACATTAACTTCCTCACTGCCTTCTCCCAACGACTCTGTGAATCAAGTAGATAGCAGGTAGCACGATCCCTGTTTTACAGAAAAGGATTTGATGACCCAGACAGGGTGCGAGGTCACCCAGCAGCTAAACAGCAGAGTTGGCTCCTGGGTTCAAGTCCCTTGACTCCTGGTCTCTGCTCTCTTCGTTGAACCTGAGTTTGAACTGAACAGCCTAGTGAAATTCAAAGAATAAGGTTTTACCCACAGGTCTTTTCACTCAACTTTAAGAACCAAGGAATTTGCTGCTTGATTTACTGACTAAAAGCAGAATAGTTAATTAAGCACAAAGACAGAAAGCTTTCAGAGTGAAGAAAAGAAGCCTATGTCCATTGTTCTTTTGCTAAATGCTGAGCCATCTGTCCAAGATAGTAACCTCAAGTGAGAATGTATTCTGCTTTGGTTATTGTTCCAGAAACACAAAACCTAGCAGCTTCTGGGTACAGGTACAGAGGGAATACGTAATGAGAGACGAGTGCAGCATCATTGTTTATATGAGTTAATTTTCTTAGTCCTTTGGAGAAACAAAACCAAGCAAAACTCTGAGTATGTTCCTCATGAATACCAAAATGAGATTAAATTCAACATCTAAAGACTTTCAATAAGGAAGATGCCAGAAGGATTCAACCATCAGGGAATTACTGACCAAAAGCATTAGAAAATTGGAAACCAGAAATGAGAAACCAGAAGCCATGAGATGTCTTGGATTACCCAGGAGATCAGGGCTGCACTGGGCTTTGATGGATGCATACTCTTCCTGTTTTTGAGTGAACAAAACCAAGTAATTATCTCCCCACTGAAATCACGGCAGCCAGCAGCGAATGGGTAACAATGGTCCCAACCAGAACACCTGTGTCCAAAGGGAAGGAAAGAGACTTTGAAGGTATCACTTTCAGCCGCACATACAGACAGCCTGTCTTCGGTCAGGCAAATGCATGAGCTTCCTAGGATGGTGCAATCTCCATGTGGGTCAAAAGGATAATTATCTTCCCTCCATGGCCTTGTTTAATTTTGTCCTCCTGAAAAGCTATGTTGAAGTCCTAACCTCTCGTACCTGGGAATGTGACCTTATTTGAAAACAGGGTCTTTGCAAATGTGTTCAGGCTAAGATGAGGTCATTCAGGTGAACCCTAACCCAGAACAATGGGTGTTCTTATAAGAAGAGAGAGAGATGCACAGGGAGAAGACGGCCACGTGGTGAGCGAGGCAGGGACTGGAGTGATGCGGCTATAACCTAGGAAAACCTGCAGCTACCAGAAGCTGCAAGAAGCAAGGACGGGTCCTGTCCCAGAGGCTGGGGGTGGGGGTGGGGGGCTGCCCCTGCTAACGCCTTCTTGCCTTCAGAACTAGGAGAGAATACTTTTCTGTCATTTAAGCCACCCAGTATGTGGTGCTTTGTAGGCAGCCACAAGAGATTAATCAATACCCTTCCACTTCCAAAGAACACTGAACTCCAGTCTTTCATGAAGTGCATGCCTGGAAAGCGATCACCTCCGTAACACGCCCAGCAATGAGGCTGGTTAGAGTTTAGCTAAGGGGAGGCTGGAGGCCTGGGAGGTAGAAGCCCACTGACCTCCCCTTGCCCAAGTGCTGATGGCACTCATGCGATGCTGCGTGAGGGTCTAAGTGTACCTGTCCTCTCCCTGCACAGCCACAGGGCTCACTCCTGCCTCGTTCAAATCTTTGCTCAGACCTCACCTTTTCCGAAAGGGCTTCTTCAAAACGTGGCGTGGAAGCGCAGCACCCACCGCCCCTGCACTCCTTCCCCCTCTGGTTTGTGTCTCTTCACGTGAACCGTCTTCTCCTTTACTCACTTACGTATTTTGTCTACGGTTTATGTCTCTGCTGGAACACACTCTCTGAGTCTTCCCTTCACGGACATATCCCGGTAGCCACAGTAGGCATTCGATGAGTATGTCCTTGTTGAATGAGTGGATAAACGAATGAATCGTGTCTAGTAGGATTCTTCACATGCTCTGAGAACCGTGCCAACCTGTGCTGAGATGAGGAACAGCTCCTGTCATGGATCACGTCTCAAACTCAAGGCTTTCCACAAGCGTTCCTTTGTCTCCGACAGGAGAAGTGGGGGTCCTTGTCACTTAGTGGCCCTCACTTTTTAAAGCAGGTGAAAGAGGAGGAGTAAATCTGGCTTGAGTGTGAAGTGTGTCCATCCTGACTCTGAGCACGTGTCCTGACTGTTCATTCATTCATTCGTTCATCCACTCATTCACCATGTGCAAGACCAGGGGCACGGACACATTCCCTGTCCAGTGAGCTCGTGCCCAGTGGTGAGGAAGACAGGCTTGACTCAACCAAAGCTGGAGCAAGGCTGTTGCCTGTGCATTCGTCCTGTGTAGTCACACAGTGCCTCATGCTCAGAAGGACTTGTGGTGGGTTTAACGATCTGTTGCCACCACCTTGAAATTACTCATACTTTTATTTTTCGTGTTCTCTAATAAAGTCTGATGGGACAATGGTGCATCACTGCATGGCAGAAGCAGAGGAAATCTTGCAATATTGGTAAATGTCACTGTTCCTCACCACCCCGTTTGCAGACAGAGCTCGGGATGACCACAAAGGCCACGCACTCATGAAGCCGTCCCATCCTTGCCGTACGTACGTGTGAGCTACCGAGTAGAAACCACGTCATTTGTTGAACCCACCTGTGAGCTAAAAGCTCTCGTCTTTGCATTTGAAACTGGCATTGCACAATATAAAGAGGCATGGTAAAATTCATGCTAATAATTTCGAAGTTTAGTTTTTCTTGACTTAAAAAAGATATGAAATAGAAAACACCATGAAAAGTTCAGAGGGAGACTGTGGAAGAAAGAGGATGCTTTGTGTTCTAGTTCCTTGAATGGCACTTTTTTTGCTGCTTTTGAAGAAGGGGCCCAATGTTTTCATTTTGTCCTGGGCCCTGCAAAATGAGTAGCCAGCAATGGTAGGCTGTTTTTGATCCTGTCCGTTAAAGAGAACCAAGTAAAGACCCCTGGGAGTTCAGATGAGCAAGTAATGTCCAGGGGGGGAAATCCAGGAGCACTTCAGTGGGGAAATGGCTCTGAGCTGTCTTGGTCCACATCATGGGGAACACAAAAGAACCCATCATGTCCTCTGGTCGTCACATAAAGAAAAAACAAGGCCAACACGCTGACAATGAGTGTGGGCCCAGCTGGGAACCGACGTGAGCATCCCTCGCTTCAGTGACGTTACAGAGCAGGAGAGCAGCTTGGTCACTTTCAGAGCTGTGAGGCTCACCATGGTCTGAGTGCCAGGTGGTGGGAGGGGCAGCCTCAGTGGTGCTAAATCAATAGCCACCATGCTGCAAAGTCCAGCCCCACTCTGGCCCCGAGACCATCCTCTGTGGACACCTCCATTGTGGCTGGGGACAAAGATCCGGAGGAGCCACTTGTCGGACCCATGTTTCTGAGAAGACATACAGAGAAGCAGGAGCAACTGCTTCCTGGAGAATTCTTTCCTGGCTTTGGGGTGGGTTCCGATGGGGCGGTGAAGAATCCCATGACTTTTGCTCGTGCATTGGGACTGACCGTCAGGTTACAGCTGTGCACATCTGGAGAAAAAGAGCACACAGTTTAATACTAGCTGACATTTACTGAGTGCTTCCTATGGGCCATGTGCCTTGCAACAATCCTGCAAGGCAGGGATCTTGACCCTGACTTTAACAGGAGAACCTGGAAACACAGAGACCATGTATAAGTCGCTGTGGGTCGCACAGCTGGTCAGAGCTGGAGTTAGGATCAAAACAGGTTTGCGGAGACCTGAGGCCTGGACTCCCTCTCTCTGGTGCTCTGTGCTGCCAAGTTTGAGCACCTCCGTGTATCAGAGGAGATACCACTTGATCTGCAAGAGCACGTCAGTGAAGCGTATTTGACCATGGGGTGCTCCTGCCCCCACTTCTCCATGATGTGAGTGGACGCGTAACAGACCTGCCTGGGCTTTCTTCCTGAGTCTTTGCCACCACCCCCCGCCTGGCCTGCCCCCAGCAGGGGTGGGAGGGAGGTGACACAGGGAAACCCTGCGGGGGCCCTCGCTTCACCACGTGGCAGGGCAAGCTGCAGAACGGCAGGAGGAGCAGCTCACAGGTAGGAAGTGTGGAGTCAATCCCCGGTCTGTGACTAACCCAGCGCAGGTGCCCCGGGCTCCAGCAGACCGCACCTGCCCTCCTCCAGTCGCCTGCTGGGCCCGTGCCGCCTGGCAGCTCCTTCCAACTCCTGCTGACACTGTCCTGCCTCTGCTCGTCCCCATGGAAACCATCTGTCCGCCTTCCCCTCTCTTGGGCAGGGACTGTGCAGACATACAGTTGCCATGGCCTCGGTTCCTGAGTTTGCCCCATCCCCGCCACCCACAGGCTCAGAGAGATCCTCGCAGGGGCTCAGCCCGGGCCCAGAACCCCCCCACTCATGCTGGCTCCTTCTCTCCCATTTTGCTCCTTTTCAAAGTTCTTTGTATTTGCACAAAACAGAGATCAAGAGGTGTGGGCAGGGGGAGTGTTCCAGAGCTTCAGAAGGCCTGGGGGTTTGGAATCGAGCAGTTCCACGGAGAGGATTAATGAACTAGTTTGTGATGACTACAGAGAGGGGTGAAGAAAGACGAACGGAGTCTCGCGGGGTGGGAGCCTCGTGGCCCCTGCAGAAAGGTCAGCAGAGAGGCTGTCGCAGGCATAGGTCTCTCCCAGAAGCATGAGGCTCTAGGCATCACAGGTGCTGGTGCTGGAGGAGCCAGAAGGGAGCCGAGCCTGGCCCTGGGCATCCACTGGGTGAGGGCAATCTGGAGCAGCGAGGACAAGTTCCAGCCGTCCCCCCAGACCTCTGCCCCAGCTGGACGATCTACACCCCCTCCTCGTGAGCTCCCCCGGCTCATTTCTATCACCACCCCTGGGCTCCCTGTATTCCACGACCCCAGCACTGTCCCTCAGGTCCCCCATCCCCGGCCACACCTGATTCCAGCTGGGTTGGGCAGACAGTTCCACATTGCCCTGGAATGTTCTGCTGTGATGGAGTGGAGCATGGGTGCGGTGTGATGGCAGGAGGTCACAGCACGGACACACCTCACCCTCAGCAGGCCACAGGAGGTGACGGTGATCTCCTCCTCCTGGTCTCAGATGGGCCACCTTGGTCGGTGGAATTGGCCCCCCACACAACGTCGACACTGCACACTTAAGTTGCCCATTTCTTCTCCTGTAGGGTCTCACGTTCCCCGTTCCCTCGCTCTTCTCCTTGGGGTCTGCTCCCAGATAAACCAGCTGTACTCAAGCCCTTGTCCAAGCTCATCTTGGGGAGGGGGTAACCCAAGCTATAAGACATCCCTCAGTCCAAAGGATCGCTCCTGACACAGGTCCCTTGGGCTCTTAGTGGCAATCCTACTACATTATTTTGACACACCCCTCGAACTGCCAGGTAGCAGGAACTGGGTTTTCTGGAGTGGGACTTGGAGCTCCTTGAGAGCCGGAGGAGAGCAGGTGGCTCAGGATGTGGTGCACAGGTGAGGCTCACGGATGCAGGTACTGACTAGTGGGTAGTTCGGTCTCACTGACTCAGTGTGAGCAACCTGACATTTCTACTTTTAGCTGTCACTAGTTTATTGAATGCAGGGGTGAATGGACATTGTCTGGGGCTTCCTGTAGACCTATCTCTAGGGACAGGAGGAGGCAGGCTCTGCATGCAGATCTCAGGGCTGCTGAGAGGCGGATACCAGGTCTCGAGTGACGTTCGTTCTAGGTAGCATCTTCCTGAGGCGCTGAACTCATCCCTATGCAATAGGTTACTGGATGTCCTTAAACCACAGGAGGGGGGATAACCAGAGTGTCTTCCTAGGAGGCCACCAAGGTTTTCGTCATAAAAATACACCGTTGCATACGTATAACAAAGTCTGCTTTTCAGCTAGGTTTCACACAATAACCTTATGAAATAGGTGGGCTGCTGGCCCCTCTTGCTCCTGTTCTGTACCAGGCAAACTGAGTTCATTGAACTGAATGTTTGTGTCCCCCCACATTCATATGTTGGAATCTTAACCCCCAAAAGTGATGGTAGTAGGTGGTGGGGCCTTTGGGAGGTGGAGCACTAGTCACTATAATGGGATTAGTTCCCTCACAAAAGAGACCCCAGAGAGCTCCCTGCCACTTCCACCATGTGGGGACACAGCCAGAAGACAGCCATGTGCAACCCAGAAGAGAGTCCTCACCAGAGCCCAACTGTGCAGGGGCCTTGATCGTGGACTGCCAGCCTCCAAAACTGTGAGAAATAAATGTTTGTTGTTTAATGCACCCAGTCTATAGTAATTTGTCATAGCAGCCCAAACTGACAAAGACACAGAGACTCAAAGCAGTAAAATGAGCTACCTGGGGTCACATGGCTGTTTTGTATGGAGTGCAGAGGTGGGTAACTTGAGTCCGAGGCTGGGACACATCTGGGCGGAAGGTACCACTTCCGTTCACACCACAAATCCAGCCCGAAGAGTCCTGGGCTGCCCCAGGACAGACAGCCCATAAAAAGCAGAGGAGTTATCGATACGTACAAATAGGAAACAAACCAAAGTAGAGTTTATTGGAAAAAGCATCCACGAGAAAAACGTGATTAGTCATTAGAGAGTGAGAGAACAGAGGACTTTAATATCACACAGAAAGTCATTGCCCTTGACAGCCCCAAACCGACGGCCTCTGCTGCAATATTTTCCGATTTGGTACAATTTGTAAAGTCATCCTTTCTTCCTCCTCCCTTGGTTTCCTGACTCTTCCTGCAGCTGTGGTTTATGCTTGTGCACAGGGACAGCTATTTCTCTTTCAATGACCATTTCGTTTTTGGGAGAGTTTCTGCCGTTCCTCCACATCCATTTGTCTTCCTCTTTGTTTAAGAAGGGAACTTATGTCCAACTTCAGGAATCAAAATTATAAAGATCTAGTGAAAGTTTCTTAAGAAGAAAAATGGCAAAAATAAAAATGCCCTGTCTTGCACTGTCCTCAAACCTGAGATTTTAATTCAAATCCTGAAACAATAATATCAGCCAGGGCTGGTGTAGAAAGGTTAGCAAATAGGAGGTCCCGAGAGTTCTGGAATTTTTGCAAAGCATTTTAGGCACAGAATAATGCCAGGGGAGGTCTCCACATGATGTCAGAGGGGGCTTGAGTGAGGTTCTTTCATGGGGAGGATCTGGGGCTTGCACAATTGACTCTTCCTGCTTCTTCTTTCCTTGCTGGTCCTTCCAACATCTGGGACACTTACCAGTAACTCATCCATCAAAAATAAAATCTCAAATTTTTACGTAAAACTGAAAGTGCCCTGGTTCTCCTTTCCCCAAGAGCTTATGGAATATAAATGAACGCTTTCAAGCAATGTAAAGATCATCTCATACCAATCAGATAAAAATATGATTAAACAATATTTTCTCAAGCATCTTCTTCTCATTTCATATTTTTCACCAGATATCTTGCTTAGATCCTAAGAGAAGATGTGCCCAAGGATCAGAAACACAGCCAACTCTTCTTGACTCCACATATCTGAAATTTCTCACCAAAGAGAAATTAAGTCACTCTTCACGATCCTGGGAAGCACGTATCTCATTGTCTGGCATGGTTCTAACAATCACACCAGTTTAACCTAATAGAAGAGGGTAAACACATTATTTTGCATGAAATTATGTTTCTTAATGAATTAATAATAGGTTGCAATTCTCAATTCAACAAGCAGAGAAATACAGAGAGTAAAATAAGGGCAAGCAATTGCATTATAATTAGCTGGTCTTTGAGGCTCTGTGTTTAGGAATGCATTACTGTTGATTGCAGGGAAGGGTGGATAAATCACGGCAGGGCTGGCCCTCGGCTGCTGGGGAGTACACGTGGGGGAGAGAAAATGAGAAAAGGCCACAGTTACAGCCCTGGAATAACAGTGACTCATGTCTGTGCCAACTGACCCTTCCATTCTGAGATCCAATTCTTGCAGATTTTTCAGTATTGTACTCTTGTATATTAGCAACACACCTTGCCCTTCCTATGACTGTCCTCTGATTGTTTCCATCAAACTCACCCTTAAAGTCGAGTGGCCACCTCTGTTGATGCACTTTTGAAGCCTAACATAATTCATCTTAAATCAAGCTCCTCATCCCACACACTCCTCCCCCTGCCAGCCACAGCCTTCTCACACCACCCCAGTCCAAGGTCAGTGCTCCCACTTCTGGATCCCCGGGTAGAAAAGAATTTGGTCTTGTCCACAGAGAGGTCTGGCCTTCGCCCTCAGCTTCTTGGAGGAATTATGTGTCATATCTGGTAGGAGGGGGTTTGTTCAGCATGGCAACTGGCCACTGTGGATCTGAAGGTCAAGGCTGGCTATGCCAGAAAGACCAACATGTGACGTTGGATGGTGTCTGGCCTCGTGGTGTCAGCTGACCTGGAGACTGAGTGCAGCCGTGTGGGCCATCAATCAGTTGTGTCTGCATAATGAACCCCAATAAAAGCTGTGGACACTGATGCTCAGGTGAGCTTCCCTGGTTGGCGGTACTCCATGTGTGTTGCAACACATCCATGCAGGAGAGTAACACGTGCTGACTTCAGGGCAGAGGACAACAGAAGCTACACACTTAGAAGCCTTCTAAATTCTGCCCTATTTCTGTCTTCCTTTGGCAGATTTAAATTGTGTCCTTTCCCTGTAATAAGTCATAACCATGGGTGCATCAGCTTTCAATAAGTTCTGGGTCCTTCTAAAGAATTATCAAGGCTGAGGGTGATTTTGTAACCTCCCTGAACGTGCAGTTGGTGTCAGGAGTGAGGGTGGTCTTGTAGAAGACTGTGCTGTCAGCCCTGAAGCTTGGCTAACTCTAGACAATCCCCAATGTTTTTCAAGACTGTGTTTCCTGTTCTCCAGATTTGAGCTCTGGCACTATCTCTCGCTGCCTTATTTGGTCTTGCATTTAGCATGTACTGAATGTGGTTGGGGTCCTTATATTCTCAGGAAGAATAACACAAAGTAAGGGCATAACAAACATCTAATAAACCTCTGAATGTTGTGCTGATCCCCGTAGAGTGTAGGGTATGCTGAAGGTCTTGATTCACTTGGGGAAGGGAGAGATGAGGAGGAGGAGCAGGAGAAGGAGGTGAGCAAAGAGGGGATGGGCGTTATTTGCAAAGAACATCTTACACACAGCCACACCTGAGCAC
Source organism: Cynocephalus volans (assembly GCF_027409185.1). NCBI lineage: Eukaryota > Metazoa > Chordata > Mammalia > Dermoptera > Cynocephalidae > Cynocephalus > Cynocephalus volans. The sequence continues at coordinate 3,897,500 of NC_084467.1, read as the reverse complement.
CTGACGTGGGAGACCGCTGCTCCGGAAACTGGAAAAGTCATGCTGTGTGGAATTTAGACAGATTTTCATCGGTTGCAATGCTCTTCAACCACATGCAAATATCCACATGGAGACCCTTGGGCTCAGAGATGCCCTGCAGGTGATTTTTCCAACCACACTCTCCGTGTTCACGCTACTGCATGCCTGAAGCTTAGTCAAAATGCAGAAGTGGGGCTGAGAACCCATGTATGATAAAGTCACTGCCAGTAGGTATGTGAGTTCCCAGGTTTTCATGTGAAATACACCCGTCCAGGGATTCCCATGCCCCTGACAGATTTAATAGTGGTGGAGGTGAGAAGCACCTTCTGACTCAGATGGTCCTGTGTCTGAATCCTACATCTTCTACTATGTCACCCACCGTGGGCATGTTCCTCCAACCTCCTGAGCATCAGGTGTGTATGTTTGCTTACCTGCAACATGCGGACATATCACCTGCATCTCATGGTGCAGATAAAGGGCTGAGCCAGTACTTGGCTCATGGAATGGTTTCGAATTTAACATCAGATAAAGGAGAGAATACTGCTATTGGTCAAACATCTCTTTAGGTTATGACCAAGGCAAACAAACATCTTCGGAAAAGCTAATAATATCTGGCTATAAAGACCATGCACACAGCATGGGTGGAAGAAATCAGCTTCTTCAATAGCTGCCTCCCTGAGAACAAGCTCAGTTTTATTGTTTGGATCTGGTGTGGTCTTGGCTTTTATTTGCTATTAACCTAAGCAGAAGAATTCAAATAAAGTTGCTGTCAGGAGCATATTTCTTTCTAAATCCACAGCATAATAAAAAGCAATGACTGATATGGATGTCAAAAGAGTAATCGAAAATTCCACTTGCAGCAAATACAAATAGCATTTGCACTTAAAAGGACAATATATTCCAGAAAGAGAGAAAAATCGTCCAATGACTAGCTCCATAACTTTCAGTGTAGTGAGTTTGGGGACTTGAATCAGAAAGGAAATCAACACTAATGTTTTCCACCCAGAAATTTTTCAGAAAGGACCCTCTTTCAAGGAGGCAAAAGCAATTTAATACCTTGAAACAAAAACATTTTTGGTTCTCAAAGACTGGATTTTGTATTACTTTATAGTGATCAGAACTCATTGCAAGAGATAAACACCCAACTCATGCTAGCTCATGTTAAGCAAAGGGGGGAGATTTGACCCATGTTCTTGGGAGATGCTGCAGTGAACAGGCTTTAAGGGATGCTGATTCTAGGGAATCCAACGGCATGCTTGACGTATATCCGCTCTGTTCCTCAGCTCTGCCTGTCTGTGCTCGACCTGGTTCCCTGGCAGCTCTCTGCATGTAGCAGGCCAGATAATGAAGACAATACTACAAGTTAAAGCTGGTCGATGTCTGCTCCGTAGCAAGCACTCATTAAGCATTACGTCTTCAATATGCTCCTATGCAGGAGAGTATGATTATTAGCTCACTTCACAGGAGATGACTGAGGACGAGCTTCCTCAGATGACACTTTGAGGAATGGCAGGACTATCGTTGGAACCCACGCTCCCAATCTCCAGCATCTCTCTTGCTCCCAACCCGGTGGAGGACAACTCTCCCCGAAGTCTCAATAATATGGGAGTCTCTGGCCTTGCTAATGTCACTTGGCCATCCTTGACCCAATCACTGTGGCTGAGGGGGTGAAATATTCCCATTGCCTAGCTTGGATTATGGGGCCACTTGTGGTGTGCTTCAGAGGGAAGCGTTAGGGCTCTGCGATTGACAACTTCCTAGGATCACAGAGAGCAGGAGGGGTCTCCCCAAGGCACCAAAGACAGTTGATGGGAAATTGTGGGAAATTATGCTGCTGCCATGCACAGCACCCTTCCAGATCCGATTTCTACAGAGCAGCCTCCAGAGTGTGCCCTGGGGCACGTGGAGGGGAGGAGGGCATGTAGGGAGGAGATGGACCTGGAGATAGACCTGGACTCTATCTAGTCACCCTTTGTCAAATTTGTGAAAAGAAACACATCCCCTAGGCTATTTACATTCTGGGAATTGTTGACTAAAGAGACAGACAGGTGCCCTTGAATGCACTGGATTTCTTTACAGAGTCCTCACCTGAATCCAAGGCTTTGGAACTTCATGAATACTGGGCCAATTTGGAAACCGGGGAGATCTGAGTTTGCTGGTGTATCACAGAGAGCCTTCTGTGGCAGCCTTAGTTTAATCACATCATTCAAAAAGATAAATGTGAAAATCAGTCGTCAGCCGCAAGCTGTCCCAAGATCTTAACAGGATTCAGTCTGGTTGGGGAATTAATGAACCAGTATGCCAACCAGTGGAGATTCTTTCCAAGAGCAGCATCTGGTATAAGGTGAAAGATGCCCTTCTTCTTGATTGTTGACCTGACTGTAGAAAAAATCTTCACATTTAACATGCAGAGTCTGCTACCCATCTTCCTTTCAATAAACTGGTGTAACATCTTGCACAGCTAAATCATTAAGGGGGGACTAAGCTCTAGAGGCCAGTTATAAATGCACAAAAATAAGATAGAACTAGATACACAAAATGTAAGCTGATTTTTTCACCTATGCTAATGGATTTAAAATAGAAAAAATATCTGAGGATAAGCACCAGGCACATTAGAAATTAAAATTAGGTTGCAAAGCTCCCTAGTTCATACAAAAAGTTTGATATACAATAAATGATTCAAGGGAGCAATTTTTAGGAATAAGATCTCACATGCTTTTTCATTAACCGACGGGCTCCATATTTTCAGATGACGCTCACGGTGCGTTTGGTTGCTGTTTCCTTACATCATAATCCATATGTAGACTTGAACTTCAGGTTTGTTTTTAAAATCCTAACAATTAAACATTTCTACTCTTGGGCTATTTTTGCCCAATTCTGAAGAGTCTCTTTGTTGAGTGTAGATTACTAGCTTTTCAACTATCTGTAATGAGTTGTTCTCAATACATGTTTAAATAATATTCCTCCTCTGACTGTGAAGGCAATGCGTAGAAAATATGGAATCACAGATACATATAAAGAAAAAAAGAACTTTACCTGTAGCCAAACACTCAGTTAGGTCTAGCTGATTTTTTCTTTCCTTCCACTCTGCACATACATGTGTACATATGACAAAATCTGAGTGATATTGCAGGTGTAATTCTGCATTCTACTTGTTATTTTTTCTTCCTTATCAGTATATTGTAAATACTTTGCACTTTTATTAAAAGTTGTTTCAATGGTTGCATTTTATTAAATGTTGTCTCAATGGTTGCATAATATTCCATCACATGGATTGTCATAATTTATGAAGTCATTCATAAAGTTTCCCTTATAAATAACAGTACCACAAACATCTTCCTACGTAAACCTCTGTGTACTCAACAAACATTCACCCTCCATTAACTTTGAACTTGGTTCTGTGATAACTGCTGGAGAAACAGCAGAGAAGAGGAAAGCCAATAATTTATTTTTCATTACTTCTTTAGGATAGGTACCAATACAAGGAATTACTTTTTAAACCTTTTAACATGTATTCCCAAATTGCTTTTCACAAAGGCTGTACCAATTTATAATCCTCCAATTCCCAAGTCACCATGGGTAGCTTTTTGTTGCATGCTTACTTGTGCCGGGCACTGTCCTAAGAGCCTCGGATGAGGTAGGTAGTGTTATTATTCTCATTTTATAGGCAAGGACACTGCAACTCAGAGAATTAAGGTCACACATTGTAAGAGGTAGAGGCAGGATTTAAACCCAAGCAGTGTGACTCCAAGGCCAGATTCTAACTTCAGTACTATAGATTATCTTTACTGAGTCTTGGCCTATTTTAGAAGAGTAGAGAATCTTATGGTTGGTTTTATGTTGATTCTTTTGATTATTAGCAAACGTACCAATTTCTTCCAAGTTTATCGGCTCTTTGCCGTCTTCACAATGAAATTAATGCCAATCTGATTTACCTCCACTAGCTGATGTAACCCCTCACCACCCCCTATCGGTCCAGCTGGTGTACACTCAGAAGCAGACATTACTTTTTATATTGGACTGAATAATAGTGTGGGGTTTACAATGTGTCAGGCACTCTAAACTAAGCCACACATGAAGATACTCACAAGAGACATTTTATAAAGATAAAACCGTCTGAGGCATGGCTGAGAATTCTTTTCTGTGTAGTCATTTTCCTTCGAGAGTGCAGATTTTAAAATCTAGTTTTGACGTTTCTCATCCACAGCTTTGTGAGAAGTTGGAGTAAGGGTTAAGAGCTGAGAGTTTCCCCCAGTTTGCAATCAGTCGTTAGTATCCTTCCACCAGCAAAGGACACCGTATGGCTCTTCCTGGCCAAAGTCTACTGATCTGTCTATACTCTTCACCCTGCAGCTTGCACCATATTTTTTCCTGTTCCTGTTTCATTCCTGTTCCTGTTCCTGTTCTGACTGTTACTCATCGCCCCCCCCACCTCTCCTTCATCCTCAGCTCTGCCCTTTAGTGCTCCTGCCGCTTTTCCTAGAAACATGCTCAAGTGTTTCCCATTTTGCACACCTTTCCTCACTCACATTTCATGCTTGATAGACTGTTTTTCTCTCTCGAACCCATCCTGTTTATCCAGACTTCTGCAAAGAACCCCACCTTTACTCTTTTAACATACTGGCCTCCCATGAACTCCTTGGGCTGGCTTCCACTTCTCAGTACTCGATTGAAACACTTGTGAGAAGGCTGCAAGTTGCTTCCTGAAGTCAGACGAAGTGGAGCCTGGGATCTCTTTCTCAGTTCATCAGTCCCTATCATTCCTGAGACCCGCTTCTCCACCACCACACCCTCTTTCTGTTCTCCTGCTCTCTGACTCTTTTGTCTTTGTTCAATTCAACGTCTCCTGGTTTCCTTTCACCCCTCAAATACTGGTGCTCCCCGGGGTTCAGTCCTTGGCCAGCTACTCTCCTCGCAGTGAGTACTGTCCCTGGGTGGTCTCATTTACTTTGGTGGCTCACTGCCTCCCACATCTTGATGACTCTCAATCTGCATATCCAGCCTGCAGTTGTCCTGTAGATTGAGACACATACATCATCGAATTCCTATGATCACTTGGATGTCCTACAGGTAACTCAGTGTGTCTCAGGTATAAACTCCAACTCTTCCTGTATTCTTAATCTCAGTTGCAGACACCACCATGCACTGATTTCTTAAACTGGTGAAAGCTAAGGCCACTGATTGGAATCCACTCATGTTTTCTAACATAGGGATTTAATGCTACACATTTCTCCTGCAGTACTATTTTAACAGAATACCACACATTTTGACATATACATATGTTTTTCCATCCCTTACCTTGTTTGTGTCTTTATATTAAAGTGTATTTCCCATAGGCAGCATATAGTTAGATCTTACTTTTTATCCAACTAACAATCTTTACCTTTCAATTGGGTGTGACACTCCCATGAATGTCCCATAACCCAAGCATGGCCCACTCACCATGACACCCCATCTCTACGACTGTCCTCTCACCATGTTGAGTGGGCCATGCTTGGGTTATGGGATGGAGGGAGGACATTCATGAGGTGTATTTAAATCATTTGCATTTTATGTAATTGTTTATATGATGCATTTTAAGCTACTATTTTGCTATTTACGCCATCTGTTCCTTGTTCCATTTTTTCTAACTTATTTGCCTTTTTATGGATTAATTGAATATTTCTTACGATTGCTTTTAATCGACTTCACTGGATTATTAGTTTAACTTTTTGTTTTGTTACTTTAGTGGTTATGTTGGGTTTTATAGTGTCACCTTCAGCTTTTCAAAGCCTGCCTGCCAGTACGATTATAGCCCTCCGTATCATGTAAAACCTCGCAACAGAACACTTGCATCTCTCCCCTTCTGGCCTGTCTGCTGCTATTGTCCTGCATTTACTTTTACATATGGTATAAACTCCATACCATATTGTTATTGTATTTGTTTAAGCCACCAATTATATCATAAAATATTTAAATAATTTAAAAACCTATTTACCTATGTAGTTACCATTTCCAGCACTATTACTTCCTTTATGTAGATCTAGATTTACATCTGGAATCATTTTCTTTTGCCTGAAGGATTTCTTCAAACATTTCTTGCAGTGAAGGTCTTCTGGTGATGGAGTCTTCATGGTTTTGTATATCTGAGAATACCTTTATTTTGCTTTTATTTATTAAAGATGTTTTTGCCAGGTATAGAATTGTAGGTTGACAGTTTGTTTTGTTTCCATACTTAAACCACCATCTCATGTGTATTGTTTCCAACAAAAAATTTGCTGTCATCTGTGTCTTTTTTTCTCAGTATGGAATGGATCCTTTTTCTCTGGCTGCTTTTAAGATTTTCTGTTTATCCAGGTAAATGCAGATTGAAACTGAAGTGCAGTATTTTCATCCACTACATTAGAAAATGATTAAAAGACTAATAAGTAATGGCAGAGAGATAAGGAAACAACCTTACATACTACTGGTGGAAATTTAAAATAGTAGAGGCTTTTGGAGGCCAAATTTTCAATCTATCAAAATTGCAAATGCCCTTATCATTTAACCAAATAATTCCCCTTCCAGGAGTTTAATCTAGAGATGAACTTACTAGGAGGAACCCTTGAAGAAAGAGCCTACTATTGTACTTATTTGAGGGTTGCTATTGAAAATATTGCCCACATCACCTATATGGTAACTTATTAAAGATCCAAAGACTGAGAGATTTTTTTTTCTTCCCCGAGGAACCAGTATCCTTTCTCCTGATGGATGATGCAAACCATATGTGTTCATATTTTGTCATTGTTGTTGTTTGTTAACAGCTGCCACAAGCACGTCTACATGTAGACCAACTTTGGTACAAACATGTAAAACCCTGTAGCTTGTATCTCTGTGTGCTAACAACAAGTATTCTTTCTGATTCCATGACTTACATATCCCTGGTCCAACCTTGCCCTGGTCTGGATCAAGCTCTTAATATTTTTTCCTCCTCTGCTAGTTATTTTCCATTTTTACTTTTTAATTTTATTGTATGAATGGTTATAACCACCACATATCCATGGGGAAACCAAGTGGTCAGTCGGTCAGTAAACAAACAAGCAAAAAAAAAAAAAGAAAAGATTTTCTGTTTATCACTGATTTTGAGCAGTTTGATTATGATGTGCCTTGGTGTAGTTTCTGTTTCATGTACATGAGGTTGTTGAGCTTCTTAGATCTATGGGTTTATAGTTTTCATTGTCTGGAAAGTTTTCAGCCATTATTTTTTCAATAGTTTTTTTGTGGCCACAACTCCCCCAGTACAGGAATACAGTTAGAGAAACTTTTTAAATGTCTACATCTGCCCATTTCAACATCCATGTCAGTTCTGGTGTGATTTTGACTGGTTTTGTCCACATTATGGTTGTATTTTCCTTTCTGTTCATTTTAATGGCATGGCAGACATTGTTGGTTTTAACCTTGTTAGTTGCTTGATATTTTTATATTTCTACAGATGTTATTGAGCTTTGTTCTGGGATGCAGTTAAGTTCCTTGGGAACAGTTTGATTGTTTAGGATCTTGCTGTTAAAATTTGTTTGGTGGGACTGGGGCAGTGCTCAGAATAGGGCTAATTATTTCCCACTATCCGAACAAAACCCGAGTATTCTACCCAATGCCCCACGAATTTTGGAGTGTTTCTGGCTGATGGAAACAGGCACTATTCCTAGCCCTTGGTGAACACTGGGAAAAGTCAGCTCTAATCCTTCAGGGTTGTTTCAATACCTGGTCCCAGGTAGTTTCCTCTTATCTGTGCTGATTATTACTCAGCTAAGTACAAGGGATCTCTTCAGATCCTGGGGGCTTGCTTCTCTGCAGCTTTTGTCTCGCTGGTACTCCACCTGTCACATGCTGTCCAGCTTGGCCTCCCTGGAGTCTCAGAGAGTTTGCCAGGCTGTGTACCACATGGAGAATGGGGCGATAGCAGGGCCCACCTGCCTTGTGTTCCATCTCTTGGGGACCAGTGTCCACTGCTTGATGTGCAGTATGTTCTATCTTCTGTCCATTTTGTAGTCATTTCAACAGGAAGCTAAATTTTGTCTCTTATTTTATCCACCAGAGTGAGAGTCTCATCATAATGGCTTTTGTCAAAGTCCTCATATCTGTCTCCTCCCCCAGTTTAGGATGTGAAGGGCTTGAAGATGGGTCCTTGCCTTATCCATTGGGGTGTGATCTGCAGTGAGTGTGGGCTCTGCTAGTCAGGCTGCCTGGGTGAGTGTTTCAATTCCACCTCTCACTGTTCATGATTTTGGGCAAGTTCCTTAACTTCTCTGTGCCTCAGGTTCCTCACCAATAAAATGAGGATAGTAACAGTACCATTGGTTGGAGTTACTTGAGGATTCAGTGATAGATGCAAAGTGTTTAGTAGAACAGTTGGCACGTAACTCCCAATAAAAGCAACTATGAATCTAAATAATACTTATTTCTGATGCCTTAATTTCATATTCTACTCCTTACATCTAGTGAGTGGCATAGTTTGCACCAAAAAAAAAAAATCCGTATGAATAAATGAATCTTGACTCTCACTGGATTCTCATCGCTAAGCCTGGGCCCAACACTTCACTCACAAGTGAAAACCTTCATTGCTGGTTCAGGCGATGACTAGTATGGAGAAGTCTTTACTTTTCACCCAAGTAGTTGAAAACGGGTAGACATTGTCTGTATCACGCACCATGCTTGGGTTGCTGAAATTAAACTCTCACTTGATTCAGATGGCAGGATGTTGTAGTGGGCAATGCAAAGCGCAATATTTCATAGAAATCAGTGATGCCTCGAAGGGAGGCGTGAGTGGATAGTGTAATGAGTAGACAGATCTATTGGCACTTTCCCGATTAAGATGACAGCTTAGAATTAACATCAGATCACTGCATCTGGTATGATTATTTTATGCTCCTTCCCGAGTGGTAGCAGCTGGGAAATTTCAACTATCTGAAGATTTTGGAAATTTAGGGAATGATAGGTTTTCAGAGAGAGATTTAATTGATTGGGTTGGATTTGAAAACGTCACCAATGAGATAGGTTCCAATGCACCAGCTAGTGTTCTTGTTGCTGTTACAGAATCTCAATCATTTCACCTTCTTACCTGGCACATTTTGACACCACACCAGAAGAAACGTGTGCAAAGAATCTCCTTTTTGGCATGTCTTAAGCATATAACTATTGATCATTAAGCACAAGTTTCTACATTGTAGGTTATCATTCAGTAACACTCTTGGATCTCATACGTTTGATGATTCCTCTGGTCATATGGTTTCTCTGAGCTGAGGTTTTCATGCAGAGCTCCGTCTTCAGAGGTGACTCAGGACCATTCCACAAGGAGCGAACCACTTGAATCAATTGGGATGTGGAAAGTAAGTCAAACAGGGCCATCCCGGCCTCCCAGATCTATAGATCATTTGCTGGAAAAGAGGACAAATGGTGTTGGATTTAGGTTCCCATCTCATCAGGATGGGAATCAGACATTTTTCTTTTGGACCATTGTGGCATGATTTTTTTTACGGCATGGCACAGACACGAGGACATAAACTGGATGAGTCCTCCCTGTGCATCTGTACATTCTCAGGGACCAACGTGGGCAGCCACTGCCTGCAACAGCACATAAAACGGGTCATTGAGCAGGAAAATGGGCACTTTTTGCATCTTAAGTACAAGTTGTAAGTGATTAGCTTTATGCTCAAAAATGTTTTCTGTGTATAGTTGATGTCTTTGCTCAGACCGTCTTGTGTCTGGAAGGGAAGAAATTGTAGCAAACTCACTTCGTAGACTGGGCCCAGCATATGAAATTATTCCCAACCCAAGAGATTGGGGACAGAAGGGAAGCTCTCAATCTATTCTTAGGGAGATATGGAGTGATTCTCGGTTTTATATTTTACACACTAAATAGAATGCATATGCACACCGCATAGGATGAATAGCTGGTGGTGGTGTGGTGACAGCTTTTTTGTTATTTACATGTTAGAAATTCTGATTTCAAATAGACCTGTGGTTTCTACGAGTGGCTGTATATGCTGAGGAGAGTATTGGGGCTTCACAGACAATCATTTTTAAAAGTCTAGTCATTTGTTTTCATTGTGTTAATTTTTACGATTACTTTTGATTTATGCTGATTGGTAACAGTTTCCCTTATATGGTGATGATACCCAAACTCCTTTTAAGAGAGTAGTGAACGAATGAAACATGTTTAGTAAATAATAGTGCAGGTGGAACAAGCACATCACAAAAGACATAGGGATGATAAATAGACGGCCGGGGAAATGTCGTAACGAACAACTAACTCCTTGACCAGGGAGAGGGGTGCACTTCTCTACCCCAGCGCCACTGCACACCCCAGCATGGAGGCGAGAGGTGCTTTGTGAACCAAAAAACAAAATTCTTGGCTATTTTGACCTTAGACAAGTTTTCTTAACCTTTCTGTTTCCTCACATGCAAAATGAGGATGTTAATAGTAGTCACTTTGAAAGGAGGTTGGGCAGGCTAAGTAAATCCACACCTGTCATCTGCGTTGCACGCAGTAGACACTTGCCATCTGGCTAACTTTCTTCACATGGCTCTTCCCCTCAATTCCTCTGAGCCCAGCATGACTCCTGCTCGGTGCTCTTCTCTGGCATGTGGCCTGGTAGGAGTTGTTCCTCCCGGGCTGGTGCCCAGGTCATCCAGAACAGAGTCCTGTCCAGGATTTGGGAGCAAAGACTTGACCAAAGTCCAGTTCTCAGCAACATTGTTCAGTTCCCCACCTCCTGGTCCCGGAGTATCTCCCTCCTCCCATATCCTCTCATATACTCTGGTAAGGTTCTAGAAGTTCCGCACTTGGGTGAGACTACAGACCTTTTAAAGTATTACATCTCCCAGGGCGATTTGTACTGCATCAGGGCCAGAGGAGAGTTTCTTTATCTGTAGTCAGGATTAATTGGGAAGAAGAGGTTTTCTTATATTCATTCATTCATGCATTCTTCAATGAATATGCATTGAGCACCTGCTTGTGCCAGGCACCATTCTAGGGGCTGGAGAGACACAGCAGAGAACAACACAGACAAGGTTTTTGCCCCTATGGCTCTCACATTCCAGTTGAAGGATATACACAATGCACAATGCACAAAAAAGTTGAAAAAGAAACATCAAACAGATGATGAGCAGGGAGTGTCCAAGCGGCAACTGAGGGTGGATGGTCTGCACAGGCCTCTCAATCACGTGGTGCCTGGAACCAGGAGGGGTGTCCCTACATGGGTCAGGCTAGCCCTGGTGTTGGTGGGATTTAGCCAGCTTTGCTCATGAGCTAAATCATGATGACCGCTGAAGTTTATGTATTCTCTCATCAAACATCAATATGAAAACTCACTCTATGGTTAAACTTTCTATTGGGTTCTTTAAACCTTGGGCTAATTAGACAATCACTGAATTGACTGGCTTTGAGAATTTATACCAGAAATGTCCTGTTCAGCAGATGCTCTACCCAGCTAAGCAGGCGAGGGGTGGCCCCTGCCCTTCAAGAACTTGCCATGTCTCTCACACAACTTGAGTAAAAAAACAAGTAACCAGAATAAAAAATGGACAAAGAAGCCAAATAGGCATTTTTCAAAGGAAGACATACAAGTGGCCAATAGACACATGAAAAAATGTTTAGCATCTCTAATCATCAGGGAAATGCAAATCAACACTGCTGAAATATCATCTCACCCCAGTTAGACTGGCCATTATCGAAAAGACAAAGAATAACAAATGCTGGTGAGGACGTGGAGAAAGGGGAACACTCCTACCCTGCTGGGGGGACTGTAAATTGATGCAGCCATTATGGAAAATAGTATGGAGGTTCCTCAAACAACTATGGATAGATTCACCATATGATCCAGCAACCCCCCTTCTAGGTACATACACAAAGGAATGGAAATCATCATATCAAAGGGACACCTACCCTCCCACGTTCATCGCAACTCTGTTTACAATGGCCAAGATATTGAACCAACCTAAATGTCCATTGATGGATGACTGGATAAGGGAAATGTGTTGTATATACACTATGGAATACTACTAAGCCATAAAAAGAATGAAATTCTTCCATTTGCAGCAACATGGATGAGCCTGGAGAAAATTACGTTAAGTGAAATAAACCAGACACAGAAAGAGAAATACCACATGTTCTCACTCATCACTGGGTGCTAAGAAAGAAAGAAAGAAAGAAAGAAAGAAAGAAAGAAAGAAAGAAAGAAAGAAAGAAAGAAAGAAAGAAAGAAAGAAAGAAAGAAAGAAAGAAAGAAAGAAAGAAAGAAAGAAAGAAAGAAAGAAAGAAAGAAAGAAAGAAAAAAGAAAGAATGAAAAGACCACAATGATACATTGAACTTTCAGAAAGAAAGAACAAAGCTAAGTATACTAGAGATGGGGGAGGGAAGGAAGGAGGGCTGGGGAGGGATTGGTTGGTTAAGAGGCAAGAGCAAATAATTAGAATTTGTCATAATGAATATCCTAATAAAAATAAAAACAAAATAAAAAAAATTAAAAAGAACTTACCACATTGAAGCTAAGTGATGGTTAAAACCTTGAAGTGTTGATTGGGGACTGAGAACTTAGACCCAACCCTGGGTTCCAATTTTACTAGATCTGAGACTTTAGACAAATAATATAGTCTTGGTTTTCTCATTTCTAAATTGACAATCGTTTTACCCACCGTGTGACATTTATATGAGCATCGGTGAGCAAAAGCAGGGATGTCAGGCCTTGGTGTGTTTGGCAGAATAACGTCCTTCCCAAAGATGCCCACGTCCTGCTCCCCAGAACCTGTGAATGTGGAACCCTACATGGCAAAAGGGACTTTGCCGATGTGATGTAGTTAAGGGTTTTGAGATGGGGGGATTATCCTGGGTTATCCAGTGGGCTCAGTCTAATCTCATGAGTCCTTACAAGGAAAAGAGGCGAGCCAGAGAAGGCGACGTGGTGGTGGAAGCAGAGACAGAAGCGACGTGATTTCTGGAAGGGGCCCTGAGCCCGGGAACCCAGGTGGCCTCTGAGAGCTGGAAAAGGCAAGGAAAACGGATTTTCCCCTAGAGCCTCCGGACAGAACACAGCCCTGCAGATGCCTTGATTTTATAGCCCAGTGAGATCCATTTTGGACTTCTGATCCCCCACACTGAAAGATAATAAATTTCTGTTGTTTTAAGCCATTCTGTTTGTGGTAATATGTTACAGCAGCCACAGGAAACTCACCCTGCAGCCTAGAGGCTCAACCCAGCTGCGCTGGTTTATGCACCGTCCTCCAGCTGAGAATGTTTTTCCAGAGAACAATTGCGATTGATTTGTTGAAAGGGAACACTGAGTTTAATCCCAGTGAAACACAACATTATTTTAAAAACAAGAATTTCATTCTTGTTATTACTAGACTTGTACTACAAAATAATGTACTCAGTTATTATAATATCCTTCAACAAAACGTGTGGAAATTTGTTTTCTCCCTGGCTCTGTGAGTACGTACACATTATCCTTGCATTCGTCTTTTGGCCTGACCAGCCTTAATACTTACACTCTGGCTTTTCATAGAGACGTTTATCTACCCCTGAGCTAAGCCCTGGAGAATTGCTTTCCAAGGGCCTGCTCTGAGACGGAGACTGTTGTTTTTACCAGCAGGTGCAACCATGATCATTGCCTGAGGGCGTTTTCTGTGGCTGGATCTGCAATCGCCTTTACTGGTTTTCCTCATTGGTGTACTCGATTGTCCACTAGAAAATATATTTCCATTGCGGTGATTGTCACAGCAAGCCTCTTGGAGGGATGACCCAAGCTTTAATGATTTTATTGAATAGCATTGGACGCTGATCCCTTCAAGTGTGATTGTCACAAAATCCAAGGCAGCAGGTGTCCCAGGTGCGTGCGACAGTCAGCTCGGAGGGCCCCAGAGAGGGCCTGTGAGCTACTCCCTGCCCTCTAGGGGTTACTGTCTGTGGGAGGAGAGCAGTGCCTAAGCAGCCCTAAGGTTCATGATCCTTCACAACTTCACACCACAACTACACTGCCCACTGAGTCTCCCTGAGCCAGGGCTGTCCTGTCCCCTAGAGCTGCAAGGTGCCCGAAAAATATTTCTTGAGCAAAAGGGTGAGTGATCGGATGGCATTTATTTTCCCCATTTTGCACATGGAGACACATCACAGCCTTTGATGGTGCTTCCACCCAGGGCAAGAAGGCATGGTGGTGCTGGAGCAAGACTGCCCTTTGGGCAAGGCTCTTAACAGCTCAGTGCCTCAGTTTCCCCATCTTCAAAATGGTGCCAATGATAGCCCCTGTCTTGTCAGAGTGTTGTATTAATTGAGTTAATCCATGCAGGGTTCCCGGTACAGTGCCTAGCACGTGAGGCATGGTGCATGAGGTTAACCACCATTATTGTTATTGCTCTGGCTAGTATTTAACTTGTCTACGACTCAAGCAGAGGTTTTTGCCTACAAACCCCACCTCCCTTTCATTTCTTCACACCTACTTTTGTAAAGTGTCAGGAGGAGTGAGATCTGCCAGGAAAGCAGCCCTGTGCCCTGGTGGTCACAGAGGGATGCTGCGACACTCCAGGGAGCAGCAGCATGGAGAAGAGGTAGTGTTTATGGTGATTCTCAGAGGGTGGAAAGGCTCTCCATCAGTGTTGGATGAGGGAAGGGTGTTCTGGGTGGCAGGAACAGCATGCACAAAGGCTTGGAGGTAAGAGCAAAAAACACTCTGCTAGGAGAAAGGGCATGTGTCCGATAGCAGAGGGATGGAACGTGGGTCGAGGGCAGGTTGGGACACAAAACGATTGCTTATGGAAAATGAGGCAGGTATGTGTTGAGAAGGAACAGTGTGGGCAGCATTGGGGGCCTGGTGTGAGGCTCCCCTTTGTCAGTCAGATGGCCACCCACGTGGGTCAGAAAGGCGTGTTGTTCCCAGTGACAATGGCCACAAAACCACTTCAGCAACGGTGGCCCCTATGTGGCCATCCTGCCAAGAGCAGCTCATCCTGCACACGCTGCAGAAGAGGCAGGGGAGACATGATCTGTGTGAGATCCCAGTCTGTGGTCAGTGTGAGCCATGCCCTGGGATGCCCCCCTCCGTGGGTCCTGGGGCTGGGGGGTTGACTCTGCGTCTGGGCAAAGCCTCGCATAGGGGCTGCACCCTACTGATGTAGATCCTCCTCCAACAGCACTCCTCTGGGTGGCCCTGCTGGCTCTGCACTCACCGTGCATACAGGACAGTCATTATGCTCCTACAGAGCTTCCTGGGCCTACTGTTTCCCGATCCCTTGGATGATGCAGAGAGATTAGCGGGCAGCTAGTTAACTGCAGAAGAGGAGCTTGCGCTGAGCAGCACCTGGATTTGGAGAGGCCCTGAGCCCCGCCACCCCCAGCAAAATAGCTTCTGTTACATCATTACCTCCCCGAAGACTGCACACTTCTCGTTTCCTGTTTGTAAGGGTTTCAGCATTTGCATATTTTTAATGAACAGGGGCGTGGGTCCTGGATGGGCGTGTGACTGTGCCGTGTCTCTCTCGTGGACTCTCTGTGCGTCCCTGGCCTGCCCCTCCTCCCCTGGATGGCACCCACGGGGTCTGCTTCCTCGTTCACACAGTGTGCACACACTTGCGCTTGCTGCGGCTGACCTGACACGACCCCTGCCTTGGACCTCATCACCAAGACACCAGCCTCAGCCGGTGACCACCGCGGTCTTCCTGGTTCCCAGCACCTGGTGCCCAGCGAGCAATGTGACTGGTTCAGCTCATCCCTCGGTACCAGGTCATGAGTCATAACACCTATGCACTGACGATGGCCAAGTGCCTGGCATCTGCCCCACCAGCCACAGCAGGGCCAGCTGCTGCCCTTCCTGGGGCCATGGGTGAGGCACTTTCCCCTGCGAGGGTGTCTGAATAGGGCAGGCACAAGGATGTCCCCACTTCCCACCTGAAGACGTGCTGCAGGCAAAGGCAGGAGTGGTTAAGATTCAAACCCACAGAGAATTGGAGAATCGTTAACCAACACCGATTGTCCTGCAGATAAGGACAGGTGGAGTGAGGGACCAAAATACAGCTCTGAAATAGGATTTCCTAATCAGAAAAAATAGTCAGCTCACTGCGAGATGAGACTCTCAGCAAAGAGTGGGAATCTACGGCTGGTATTTACAGGCCTCCTATAGAGCTCTACGTGGATTCCTGAGAATCATGTCAAAATTCTGTCCTTTCCCTTCTTTGTGGCCTTACATTTCTACAGAACCATGTGATTGCCAAGACACTTCTAGTACACTAGCCTAGGGTACGCCTTGAGACATTGCGTGACATGGGACGATCTCCAGTTCAAGCTCGTTTCTCTGCAGGAGAGAAACACCCATCCTGCTTGCTCTTAGCTGACGTTCCTTCGGTTGCTGGATGTCCTGTTTTCTATGCTGGAGGATTCTCGCCAGTTCTTAGTCCTTAGCTTTGCGGGGGTAGCTGGGGAATGGTTGGAAGGGCAGGGGCAGAGAGAAGCATCTTGAGTCCTACCATGCATTGGGACAGGTACACAGTCATTGTCCTTTAAAGTGCAAACTCAGTTGACTCTGAGTCTTTAAATAGTTCTCCCCAAAGTTGTCACTTGCCTGTCAGCTCCTCTTAGAAGCCACTTTCCCCCTCAAACGCAGTTCACATAAAGGACTTGGAATTATAAACATCTCTTAAAACACATAATGAACCTGAACTTTGTCAGACTTTCCCTAGCCTGGCTGTAAACTGGGTTCAAGTTCATGCCTCCTGGAGAGAAGTCTTATCTTGTCGAGGGCTTTTGCTCTGCCCCTCATCTTACCCACCACCCGCCCCTGGTGGTCTTCTCTCCTTAACCATTAACCACCAGAACACCAGTTAGCTGCTTTCCTTTCTTTAAATGTCATTTGTAGCATTTGCATAACTTTCTTGGATTAGAAAAGTACTGTCAGCTAATTGTAAAAGAAAAAAGGTTTTAAAGTCCCTTCGAATCATAAAAAAAGGGAAAAAAATCTGTTATCATCCCACCACCCAGGAAAGACCAGTGTCAGCGTTTAACTCTGTGTCCTGTTCCCTGCCCTCTCCATGTTCATGTGGCTGCGGCAATACTGCACGTTCATCCGGGAGGTCTTTGTCATTATATCATAAAGGCTTTCTGAGTCATCAACATTCAAAGTAAAAGCTCTATATACAGATATATGTATATGTAAACATATATATTTTTTGCCATACTGTCCAGTACATTTTGCTCTGACATGGATAGTGGAAAATTCCAGGGTCCTAGAGTTGGGTTCAGAATCTTTCTCAATCAAGAAGCAAACTCAGACCTCTGGGTGGTCTCTACAGCTAAAGTGGAGAAAAGAGGGACCTCGATTTTAATACAGAAAGAAGAACAGAGGCCTGGTGTCTGCAGTGGGTGGGATGTTGGAGGGACACATCCCTCTGTCCTGCAGACCTCCACCAATGGCCCGGAACATTCCTTGCTTTCTTCTCCTTTTAGAGATATTTGTTATAGCTCTGGGCTAACATCACCTCTGCCCGCCAGCCACATGGATGAACTGACCTCCTTGCCTGCTCCTTCCAGAAAAGCTTGACCAGCACCGTGGACTCCTGCCTCTGGGGTTCCTGCACCCCGGGCTCTAATGGCAGGTTCAGAACATTTGGCTGCGTCTCTTTACCAGCTGCAGTTTAGACCAGGCACAAAGGGCATCGACTGATTATGAAATAAGTCACTCAGCACAACCTGGCTCTCAGCTCGGAACCCAGCCCAACAGCTCTAGGCTTTTCCATTCGGATTTGTGCATTTTCTGTGGGGAGTCACCAGATTTGCTGTCTGTGTGGGGGACTTTCCTACTGCCTCTCACTAAACAACAGCCGCAACAACAGCAGCCCCCCGCCCCCTGCCCT
Organism: Cynocephalus volans; assembly: GCF_027409185.1. NCBI lineage: Eukaryota > Metazoa > Chordata > Mammalia > Dermoptera > Cynocephalidae > Cynocephalus > Cynocephalus volans. The sequence goes on along the minus strand of NC_084467.1, from coordinate 3,879,631 downwards.
GCCCCGGTTGTGCAGTGCTGTGAAATAGAAGGCAGTCTCTTTTTTTTCTTGAAAGCGGGGATAATTTTGACCCATTGAATCACCTGGTAAACTTGGCTAAGTTCCCCGATGGTGTGTTTAAAGACCGAGAGGCCCAGCTCTTGCAGAAGGGTGGATAAGACTGTCTGCAGCAAGGGGAACTGAGTTTACCGCAGAAGGTCTGACGCTGACGTCTCGAGGCCAGTGCTTACGAGCAGGCACCTCTTAGTCACCTGTGTGGGATTATCCACTTATGGGATGGCAGAAACTAGGAGTTGTAGGCTTGCTTCTTGTCCTCAGTCAGCGTCTGGGCCACCTCCCTCTGTTGTCAGACAGTCGGGGAGTGCAGACTCCTCACAGCAGCAAACAAGTTGTCTGGTCAGACGAGAGGGCTGCGCTGTTGCATTATGACTGAGTGTGGGATCTGCACGCGGGGCTGGGGCGAGGCGGTGCTTGCTCCAGGGCCCTGCAAGTGCGGGGTCAACCCCTGAGAGTGAGCGCCGCCGCCGGAAATGCTGGGGGTCTCGTGTGCCTCACCCTGTCCCGCCCCTGCCCAGAACCTCGATTTCATTTTGTAAACGTCATGAGGTTCACTTTAATCCGTCCTTCTGGGTACAGACATCCAGTCACTCTGAAATCAGCTAAGTGCCTGTTGTGCTCCAGCCCCGTGTAAGATCCTGGGTGCCAATCTGACAATTACAGACTAGGGGAAGAACAGACATAACTTAGAGGAAAAGTAGGCCTTAGTGTGTCCATGTACAACTGTGCTATGTAAATGAGAGACAGTCATTCCTTTGCTTAGAAAGGATTTATACTATCTAAATGCCTTAATAGTAAAAATAGTAACAATAACAACATTATGAATAGTATAGTAATAGTATTCATAGTGGTATAGCATTAGCGTTAGTAATAGTACAGTAAGAATATCTGTAACAGTATTAACAGTACTGTTACTATTACTCTCAGTAGTCATGGTAACAGTGGTGCAGTGGTGCACAGTACAGAGCAGGCAACAGATACTGTAGTGCATTTCCTTGGTCCAGATTCTTGCCTTTGTCAGTTATTGGCCATGTGATATGGGACAAGTGATTTAACCTCTCTGCCTTTGTGTCCTCAACTGCAAAAGGATTAGAAATCATATTGTATTGCTGCAATCACAGCAATACAGCAACACCATGCATTACTCCTGCTTCTGTGGGTTCAGTGGGTGTGATGGTTAGTTTTATGTGTCAACTTGACTGGGCCATCAGATGCCCAGATATTTGGCTAAATATTATTTCTGGATGTGTCAGCGAGAGTGTTTCTGGAAGAGGTTAGCGTTTGAACCAGTGGACTGAGAAAAGCACACTGCCTTCTCCAATGTGGCTGGGCTTTGTGCCATCCATTGGTGGCCTGCATAGAACAGAAAGGCAGAGGAAGGGGGATTCTCTCTCCTTGCCTGACTGCTTGAGCTGGGACATTGGTCTTCTGCTGTCAGATGGGGACTTATACCATCAGCTCTCCTGGTTCTCGGGCTTTCAGACTTGGCCTGGAACCACACCACTGGCTTTCCTGGGTTTCCACATGGCTGATGGCCAATCATGGGACTTCTCAGTTTCTATGCTGGTTCTGTTCCTCTGGAAAACCCTGGCAAATACAGTGGCTCTGGGCTGGGCTGGGCTCATGCTTGCTGGCTAGGACTCTGCTCTGTGCTAGGTTCGGCTGGGGCACCGTAGCTGAGCTGGTCTGCAAACATTCCCGTGTTATTCATGGAGCAGCAGGCAGGTACGGGAATGACAGAATGCTGGAGCCAACCAGTCCAGTGCTTTCAAGACTTGGCTGGCAGATGACCTAATAACATCCCATGGTCAAGTCCACAGTGGGGAATTTTGCCACTCCCAACAGGAGGGTGCTGCAGTTATGCCAAGGGGACAGAAGTGTGTGAATGCAGTCTCCCAGGGATGGTCCCAGAGCTTGCTCCAAGTCTTGCCTAAATTCTCCTAGCTTTACTTAGGTGAGCGGTGGCCAAGGATGTACTTATCTGAGCGTGTTCTGAAAGTTCCAGCCAGCATTGAGAGGTGACTCCTTGTCACATGGCCAAACTCTTTTATGTGGGTTGAGAATTTAACATCCAAAACAACTTTGAATGTTCTGCATTGAAATTGTTTGTCTCTTCCCAGGGGGGATGAGGAGGCGGAGGTGGAGGTGTGTGGGTTATAACATCATTCTGGAGACATCTTATCTAAATACTCATAACACATGTTTGGGAAAAGGTGAAACTAAGACATAAGCCTCTTAGAAGTATTGTCAAAACTATCATAATCTTTTCCAACATATTTAACCGGTGCATGCTCCATGCAGGGTGGCCCAGCACGCTGCATGTTATCAACACTTGCCAGATATGGCTCTGAATGGCTGAAGCGCAGGTGACTTTGAAACAGAGAGCAGTCTTTTGTGCTAAGGAGAATGGCCGTGCACGAACGGCTGCATGTGCAGAAGAAAGTGCACTATCAGTTCAGACAAATCTCATCTGTGCTCTTTTTTTCTTAAAGAAGAAAGCCAAGGATTATTAAATCATCAGTCTGGAAGGAATCCTGGCCTTCCTGTCGTACGTTCTGTCTTCTCAGAAGTCTGCACATGGATGTCCCATGAAGACTGTCATCTGCCCATCTCTGAGTTATCCAGGAAGAAGCAAACACTAAAGTGTCTGGGAGCAGTGCCTGCCATTCCCCTGTAGCCTGTCTGAAGTCCCTGCTGGGTGCTGGTATTGATCACCCCAAAAAGATGTGCTTTTCAAAGATCTCTTCTTCGTGAGCCCACGATGAGCCTTGGAAGAGCCAGGGTGGGGTTGCGGTAGAGGAGACGGTCGGTGGCCAAGGGACAGCTGAGAGGCTTGAGCCCTCTCCAGGCAGAACCTGTCACTCCTGGCTCATATGTCCATGGTTGTGGCAGATTCCCCCGGTACCCACTCTGGTATGACATTGTGACTCTGGTATGAGGTCTTCAAGGCTGAGGATGTGGGGCTTTCTCTGCAGGATTCTCATTTTCATGTTTCTGGCTGAAAAAATTCTCAGAAAATGTGGGAAGAGAAAGAGAGAAAAAGACAGTGTGGGGGGGGTGGGGGGGGGGAGAGAGAGAGAGAGAGAGAGACAGGAGGCAGGCTTGGGGCTGCCCCAAACTTCAGAAATTGACATGCCACCACCAGGATGGCAACTACATTTGAACACTCGACTTCTTACTTATGCAAAACTTTTAAAAAATGACTTTTAAATCAATTCACTTTTCATGTTATGCAATATTATTTTAGGGGGGTAAAATAAAACAAGATTTATTTATTTTTTAAACCACTTTATTAAAGTATGATTGGCATACAGAAATCAGTGCATATCTAATGGGTACAACTTGATGAGTCGAGATAGGTAAGCACCCATGAAACCAGCTCCACAATCTATGCCAGAAGCCTAGGCAATTCCTCCAAAATTTCCTTCTGCCTTCTTTATTCATTATTATTGTTTCTGTGATAAGAACACTTAACATGAAATCTACCTTCTTGGCACAATTTTAAGTAAACATTAAAGCGTTCTTAGCTGTAGGCGCTATGCTGTACAGTAGATCTCCAGGACTTATTCATCTCATATAACTAGAACTTTGTACCCTTTGACTAATTCCTCCCCCTTTCTGCTCCTTGGCAACCACCATTTCACTCTCTGCTTCTATGAGTTTGACTATTTTAGATTCATCGTATGAATGGTATCGTGTAGTATTTGTCCTTCTGCGTCTGTGTACTTCCCTTAGCACGATGTCCTCCAGGTAAATCCACGGTGTTAAAAATGGCAGGATTTCCTTCTTTTTTGAGGCTGAACAGTATTCCATTGTGTAATATACCACAATCTCCTTATGCATTCACCTGCTGGTGAACACTTAGGTTGATCCCATATCTTGGTTATTGTGGATAATGCTGAGATGAACACGGGGGTGCAGGCCTCTCTCTGACGTACTGATATCATGGACTTTGGATATATACGCAGATGTAGGATTTCTGGGTCATATTGTAGCTCTATTTTTAATTTCTTGAGAAACCTCCATATTGTTTTTCATAGTGGCTGCAGCAATTTACATTTCCACCAACAGTGAGCAAGGGGTCCCTTTTCTCCTAATTTTTGGGTTTTTTCGGTAATAGCCATCCTAACAGGTGTGAGGTGGTATTTCCTTGTAGCTGTGATTTGCATTTCCCTGATCATCACTAATCAGTGATGTTGAGCACTTTCTCATATACCTGTTAGCCATTTGTATGAATTCCTTTGGGAACTGTCTCTTCAGCCCCTTGGCTCATTTTTTAAATCGGGTTCCTTGCTGTTGGCTATTGGGTTGTAGGAGTTCCTTACATACTATTACATCACAGGTTTGGTCTTCTGGTCACGTATTATTTCTCTAATATACTTTAAAATAAATGTCTACCAATTAAAATAAAAAGGGATTAAGAAAGGAGGGAGGGAGAAAGGAAGGAAGGAAGGAGGGAAACAGAAAGAAAGAAGGACAGAGGGACAAGCTTTTGTTGTTCCCAGGCATGCCCATTCCACACTTTGGAACACTGAGTCACACAGTCAGATCTGTCCTCTGCTGCCCAGCCCTGGCCACCTAAACCTTCTTCAAGGTCCAGCTCAAGTCCACGTACTCTAGAAAGACCCAAGGATCTGGGCGGTGTGGCCAGCGGTGGTGGTCTCAGTTCCAGGCAGGCAGCCTGGGCCCGTCACTCAGACTGGCACTGCTAGCTGTGCACTTGGACGAGGTGGGGAACCCCCTGGGGCTCAGTTTCCTCAACTATTAATGCACCAGCCTTCTCTCCTTCTCTCCTCTCTTCCTTCCCTTCTTCCTTTCTTTTTTACTTATTCTTTATTCATCTATCTGTCCAAAACTTTACAGTCCAAGTCCACCTAACAGCCATGGCTTCTTGAAGATCCTTGAGTAACAACAACAAAAAAGCAAACACACAGTCAATCAAAGGCAAATACGACTGCTGCTTAGAAGTGATGGGGGAAATTTTGTTACCACATGCAGCCAAAAGGCTCCAGGGGCAGAGCAGTGTGACAATTAAGCTTATTTCAATGGAGACCCTTTTGATCAAGGTCTGTGTAGATCACAGAAGCTCAATCTTCATGAGTCCAGGAGGAGGAGAGGCTTTTAAAGTTTGTTCTCCCAGAGTCTTAAACTCATGATGACATTTATGGGCAATACACATTTGTTTCTCTGATGATCTCAGCTTTTAGAACCAAGAGGGACATTTGATTCTTGAAGTCCCCATTCTTCCAGGTGTTGTGTACTGGAAAGGAACGTGGACCATGTAATGTCACACAAGATGAATTGGGGGGACTAGTGGGAGGATCCAGATGAATGGCTGGACCAGTGGGGGTGGACAGGTGGGACATCTCTGTGCAGGTGTCTGAGTAAGGAAGCAGGAGACTCTGAAGGGTCCCTGCTAGCTGCAGAGCATGTCCACGGGGGTGGACAGGTGGGACATCTCTGTGCAGGTGTCTGGGTAAGGGAGCAGGAGACTCTGAAGGGTCTGTGCTAGCTGCAGAGCATGTCCACGTTGTCACTAAACTGTATCCTTAGCTCATGTCAGTACCACAGACGTTAGTGAGGAATTGGATGGGATGGTCAGGGACCGCCTCCTGCAGGATGGGGCACTTGTATGTTCCAGGGCTGGGACTCAGGACTTTTGGCTGTGTGTCCATTAATTTCCCCACCAACTTTATTACAGGGTCATCATATCTTATCCTCTGCATTTTCAAGTGTGTGTAAATCATCAGACACGAAATTGTGGTTTCTCCTTTTAAGCCAGTTCACTTTTCAGGTGTGACCCTGGACGACACCCTTCCTCCTGGTCAGTGTGACGCTGTCTGGCTCATCACTGGCCGGACACCACCCACAGGATGCCACAGTGAGGCATGAGATAAAAACAACGGGGTAAAGTGAGGTAGTCATTAAAATGAATCAATTATACATTCTTGAGACTCTAATTAAGACTCTTGTAATGAATATCTCATTTTGATCAATCTTAAGGCATGGATACAAATGAAAAATGTTTCGTGACAATGCAGTCATGCATTAGCAATTGTGTTCAATTTTCAGCTGGATGAATTTTAATCAGCAATGATATTACAGGACCACATGCAGAAGATTGCCAACCTAGCTACACGGGAGACACACTTTATTTACAGGGTCTAGGACCTCATTACTATTAAATTCAGACCAGCAAAGAAATGAAGAAAAACCTGTCTTAACAGAAAGCTGAGTCCCAGAGAAGGGAGGTTCTGGATAAATAAATGTTCAAAGACTGACGGTGGAGAGCTACCTTTCGATCCAGCTTTGCTACTGAAAGTCATTCTGATATGACACATGGGCCACCAGCACGGAGAATATGAGAGTGTTTTTTGTACTCCTTTTATAAGGAAATATATGCAGTATAGAGCACAAGCTGTACATCTCGACGAGTTTTCATGAACTGAACACACCTGTACGAACACCACAAGGACCAGGCTACAGGACATCAGCTGCGCCCCAGGAGGCTCCAGGTGTGCCCTCCTGGCTGTCACCACCCAACCTTCCTCCCACCTTCTGGTTCCTACAATGATCAATTTGTTTTACCCGTTGCTTTCTTTAACTTTATATGAAGATAACCATAAAGCATATATGCTTTTCCGTCTGGCTTTGTAGAGGTAACATCCCATCTGTGAGATTGACCCATGTTGCTCTGTGTGGCAATAGACTGTTCTTTTTACCACTCAGCTAACATACTGTAATTTATTCATTCATCCTATTGTCGATGGACAATTGAATTGTTTCCAGTTGTTGGCTACCATGAATAATGCTGCTATGGACATTCTCGTGTTGTCTTCTGGTGAGCATGTCTACACATTGCTGTTGGATGCAGACGCAGGTCCCAGAGCTTGACCTCTTCTCTAAGTGATCTCTTCACACCTCATGCTTTGTATAAACCCACTCTCTGAGAATGACCTGTGATGCTACATACTCTGGTCTGAGTTGCAAACTGGCGTCTGCCCCTGCCAGGTGGAACTTCCACTCAGACGACTACCGTCTCAACTCATTATGCCATGTGGCAAGTTGTTCCAACTTTCCCCCACATTTATTGCCTTGAAAGGACACCAATTCTAAGATGTTCACAGATCCTGTGAGTCAGGAATCTGGTCAGAGGACAGTAGGGGACAGCTTATCTGTGCTCCACGGTATCTGGGACTCAGCTGGGAGGACTCGGAGGCTGGGGACTGGGTTCACCTACCGTAGTCATCACTCGCCTGCCTGGCTTCCCGCAGGATGACCCAAAGTCTAGAACTGATGACCAGAGCCCATCCGTGGCCTTTCCACGTGGCTCGGCTTCTTCACAGCGTGGTGGCCTCCACGTGGCCAGATTACATGGCTACACGGGGCTCCCAGCTGAGTGTTCTGGGAAATGGGGAAAAGGATACATTGTTTCTTAGGACGTGGCCTGGATGCTGTATGGTATCACTACCCTGTTACACAAAGCCGGCCCGAGCCCATCCACGTTCAAGAGGACGGGAATTAGATTCTACCTCCGGCTGGAGAGGTGACATTGCAGAAAGTGGGACAGCTTACATGAACATGGCTCTGTCAAAAGCAAAACACTTCAGTCTGTAAGGAAACGTGAATGAAGCTTCTGTTTAGGTTTGCCGACTGGGGAAGACCACCTCTTCATGTAAGAAGTAAGTCTGCCCAAAAAGCAGAAAAAGAGAGGAGGTTTTACGGTGCAAGTTCAGGAAACTGTAGGCAGTGAAACAGATTCCAAATGCTGTGTGAAGACCGAGTGGATAACTGACCATGACATCTGGAGCAAATGGTTTCTCAGGCCTTTTTCAACATTCATGGCTACTCTAATGCAGGCCACTCAATCTGTAAGTCGTTTCCATATGCTTAGCAGGTCGACACATCCTGTCTCCTCAGGATTTCTCTAAGCAATGTTACCTGTGCTTATCTGCACAGTAGGTTTTTTGGTGATAACAAATTTCCCATAAGAGTCTGTCAAGCAGTAAATTCTAATGAAGGGTCAGCTTCTTGGGCTGAAAGAAAACAAGGCAATTAAGTTTAAGAAAAATGTGGTTCATTTATTCTCCTTTTATGGCCTCTTTTCTTTGTTTTTGGCTCTTTGGAAAGTACAGTCTGCCACCTGCCACCTTCCCAATACAGCCAGACAAGTCACACTTCTTTCTGCCTCCCCTGGCTGCAGGTGCCATCCCACCACACCTGTGTCATGAATGATTCTGGTTACTATCTTTCAGTGTGGGCAATTCTGGCTGTGCAGATATTGACGGTGACCACAATAATAACAGATAGTTGAGTTAATATATGGCAGGCAATTAGAACTACTATTATTATTAATCCCTTTAGTCCTCACAACAGCTCTGGAGGCAGAATCCCATTTTACAGGCCAAGAGTCCCAGGTGAAGGGAGTCGAGTGTCCCAGCCAAGCCCCTGTGACTCCAAGGTAGCAGTGACTGCCCTTGTCTACAGTGCCGTCCTGCCTGCTGGATGCAGGTGAATACAAGGTACACAGACCCACCTGAACCAGCTCTCATTACAGGGAATTTATAGCAAATGCGCTGATCAGCCTGAGTCATGTTGTGGTAGCAAACAGCAGCTCGAGACCAGTGCCTCTAAACAGAAAAGGTCTATGTCACTCACACGTGACCTGCTGGGAGTCCAGACCACTCTTCATGTTGGTCGCCTGCGTGTGGAGCCCCTGTTCCTGCGGTCTCTGTCAGTGGTACAGTCTGATGGGGGCCTCACTGTCTGTATTGGTAGAGGGACCGGATAGCCAGTAGGTCTCCCACCAGCAATGAAGTGCTCTGCCCAGCACCAGCATGGATGCCCCTTAGCCAGTGGCCAGAGCCAGGGACATGGCCCCTCTCCTACCTGCAAGAGGTATGGGTGGGTGCAATCCTGTTGTGCATCTCGCCAGAGATCAAAGCTGAAAGGAGGTGAGCATGGAGTCTGTCCCTCCTGCACCCAGGAATCGGAGACACGGATGCCCCTGCCTCTTTCTCTAGGTCTCTGTCTCTGTCCCACTTCCTTATTCTTTGTTGTCATTGGCTTCCTGCTGGCTCAGTCTTTGACATCTGCTTGGTTCACTCCATTATTCACTTTTACCTGGCCAATTTGAGAGGGCCCCACTTCCAAAATCTTGAGAGAGGATGCTTGTTGGCCCAGCTAATCTCTCCTCACCAGGTCATTGGTCTCTCTCTGGCCTGGGTATGGACTGCCCAGGTCCAACTGGACCTGCAGGGAGCCGTCCCTCAGCAGGACCCCTGGTAGGAGGTCACAGGGGTTCACATCTCTGCAGATTTCCACCTCCCCCAAACACCTAGCCAGTCTCCTTCATTAGGCCAGACAACTGGCCGGGAGCTGGTGGGGAGAAGCACACAGAAGCACCAATAGCCATACATGGCAAGATTAATCAGGAATGGGATTGGAGCCAGCTGGGAGCTGCAGTGACCTGGCATCTTCAGGGTCTGTAGGACGTGGTCATTAGCTCTGGGCAGACTCCCCAGGCCCATGATGCAGCACTGTGGAAGGTTCCGGAGCCAGCGGCCGTGTGGTGCATGTCTCCCCCAGACTGATTATCTCATTTTGCTGGCCCCACGCCGCCGGAACACAGAGTGCTGTTTACAGCCCATGCCCGATCAATCACTTATTCATACGGTTTGAAGATTATAGCTGCTCATTCGCTGCTTCCAGTCCGACTTGTCATGGCGCGTCTCAGGGGAAACATCTGCACAGCTGTATGGAAGCTATTCGACTCTTTCTCCATAGCAACAAACTGTGGAGGACGGAACCCCACCAGCCGCTGCTCACGGGCTGGAGGTGGGCTCCCACCCAACCCCACCTGCCCCACAGGAGGGGCGGTTGTGGGGGTCTTCATTAGCGCCTTCATGCCTTCCAACCAAAGCTCAGGATCACGCTGATGGGTGGCAAGCCATTTGTCAATGGCAGGGCAGATGGGCAGAAGGCTGTCGTTTCTCAACAAGGCCCTCTCACCCTTCCTGGGTGATAAGATTCAATCTATGGGCTGTTTATTGGGAGCCCGTTAGCGTCAACCTCGGGGTCTACTGGCAAGTTTTATTAATCAGACTGTTGTTTCCAGCCAACTCCAGCTTGCAGAAGAAAGATGGATCATATCGGAGAGGCCAGCTGCCGCAGCGGGAGCGGTGCCTTCTCTCTCTTTTTCAGAGAGCTGCAAGTGCCCTTATAACAAGGGGGATGGCATGGGAGGGGTCTCTCCTCCACACTGCTGCACGCAGCTGTTGCTCCTAGTTTCTGACGGTGTGCAGATCTGCAGGGAGATGGGAAGGGAGTTTCTGCTGGCTCTGCAGATCAGAAACCAGATCCCTATCTTGGCTGAGATGTGTGTCAGCCATCCATACTTTGTTATTGATTAACATCGGGACTAACCTTCAAATCCAGATAATGCACTTCCACTTAGGGTCTCAAGTATACGTCCCCAGAAGAGGCATTTTGGACATGGTAGGTGAAAGAAGGACTTTCCCCTGTCCCTGCAGCCTCCTCGCATCCATGGAGCTAAGATAAATCTCCTGCAGGTCTCAGTGAGCCCCTGCAGGTGCCAAGCCCTTGAATGCCTCCTGGCTTGAAACCTCATTAGCCAGCCAGCACTTAACATAGATTAAGTAGTCTGACACTTTTTTGAGCAGAAAGATGGCTTCTGGTATTCATTTCGTTCTATTCAGAAAACTTCATTCTTTTAACAAAAGGTTCCTGGCACCACGGAAGCTCATGTTCTACTCTGACTCAACCTTGTGCGGAAATTGCCAGGGAGGCGTCTCTTTGACATCCACCGCATCGGATCCATTATTAATCACTGTACATCTGAAATAATCTCTACAAACATATTTTGTTCCTTACAAATATATATGTGCCAACTTTCTCTAATAAATCTTATGTCAGACCGGCTATTGTCTCTCTCCACACAGCGTCTCCCCGCTGAAATATTTAAGCAATAGACGAGTAATAATAAAAATTGCTTGCTGCACTCACTTTGGTTTTAGGAGAACAGACTACAATAGGTAGCAGATTTATTATCTACAGAGGGAATGTTAGGGGCTCTGTTTTTTTTTTTCCCCCAGTGGATTTTTTTTTCTAGCCTTAAAGAATTATTGAAGAACTCCACATTTGTCCCTGACTTTATGCAAAAAGGGCAAGGCATTATTCTTACTAATAAGAAGGGACGTAAAACAACCTCAGAAAGGAAAAGGAGCTCTTTCTAATCTGACCCTACTGTTGCCCTCAGCCTCCGGCAGCATCAGGAGGCATGAGGCTACTTCAGGCTTTCTTCTAGCCTTCTCGCCCAACACGATTTTTCTTCTCTGTGCAATCTATCATCACTCTCGCACCTAAATTTCCTCCCTGCGCTTTGACAGGTAACCGGTGGACATGTTCTTGGTACACAAAGAAATGGTGAGGGATTTTCTGAAGCCTCCTTTTCCTGGAAATGCAAAAGATACAACCAAGGCCTTTCTTCTCCCTGGATTATTTTCTCTGAGTTGCCCAAAGAAATATTTATGACACTAGATTACACCCCAGCTCTGTTAAGCAGGTTCCATAGAGCTGCACGCAGTGAATAGGTGGTGGAGGAACCAGAGCTGCAGTTGCTGTGACAGCAGGAAATCCAGGAGGAAACATGGAAAGAAGGGACCTGATCGAGTCACACTTGGGACGGGAGGTGGGCGAGGGGCGTGGAGCAACGGGAAGCTAAAGCGCAGGGGACTTCTGGGACTTCCGCAGCAGGAAGCTGTGTTGCTGTTTATGTGAAGTACTTATCAGTCATTAATGATCATTAGCACAGTAATCGACAGGGGAAATCTCAGTGGGCGGTGCAGGACGCTTGGCTGTTGTGCTGTGCGGTGTGAGGATTGCGCAGTTGGAGCCCGCTGGAAGGTTGGTGGCGTTCTCTTTTCCATATGTTCTCATATAGGTGAAAACGTCTGACTCACCCAAACCAGCACCTACTATGAATCATGCACTTGTAAATTAAAAAAAAAAAAAAAAATCAGCACCAGGAATGAGTTTACGGATTCGCTAAGAGCCTCTCATGAGAATGAAAGTCACAGTTCTTTAGACAACAGTGAATGTGGAGGACAATTCAGGTGACATTTGTACCTCAGTCCTGGGTTAAATTTCAGCCACATCAGAAGGTAGGTGCATTCAACTGTGCCTGTCCCTGCACAGAACTCTTTCATGGAGAAGTGCTTCAGACAGCGGTTGCTTCTCTGAAAAGTTAGGTGTAAACCAGGTTGACTGAGGGAGGTTTGTTCTTTGAGATGATCCTTCCATCAGGTGAGTAATTGCCCCTTTATTTAGGCACTTGGTAAGCTCAGACTTTCATGTGTTGTTGTGCTTTGTTCGGAGCCAGCCCGGCCTTCTGCACGCCTGCACGCTGTGGGTTATATGAGAGAACCAGAGGATGGACGTGAAAGGTGCCATCAGTCTGCAGCAAGGGTGCCGCTTCTGCAACTTTGACGGGGAGTTGATGCATCACAGCGTAGATCTGATGATGACAGCGGCTGTGGATGGTGGGGGGCCCATGGACCTCCCCAGGTGTCCAGCCAAGACAGTGCCTACATGAGGAGCCAGGTGAGAGCCCAGGGGCAGGACTCAGAAAAGACTGGGCTGAGTCAGAGACTCCAGGGTCAAGCCTAGGCAAGGAGCTGAGGCTGGGTCTCCTGAGCAGAGTTGGAGGCAGATTCTGAGACAACACCCCCCTGGCTGCTTTCTCTGGAAGGCTCAGTTCTGTCCCTCTGAGACAAGATCTGGATGACTTTGGCTCAGAAGCCGGGAGAAGGGTACCTACCAGCACCCTAGCAACACGGATGCCTGGCTAATGGGAATGTGGGACAATGAGGAACTGCATCCTTCAGAAGAGGCTGACGAGAAGCCCGGAGCATTGGCACTTCAGCAAGCCCTCCTTGCTGCTGCCAGCCCCCAGGGAGCTGAGATCGAGGCAGGAGTTGTCCTAAATCAAGGTCCTTAGGTATTAGGGAAAAGCCACCAGAAAGACCCCTCTCATTTGTCCACTATGGCAAAATGAGGAGCGTCTGTGCCTCGGTGGGAGAGCTTGTCAGGAGTGGCTCCAGCAGGCCCTTGCTGTGGCTAGATCTCACCATGAGGCTCTGCTCTCCTTCCTTCCTTCTGGAATTGTTAGAAGCTCTCAGGGTCTGGGGGGAGCTGGAGCTGCCAAGGACACAGACTCTGGGAGGCTGTGGGGGAGACCCACTGAAGAGTGCACACATGGCTGGGGGCACCGCCTGTCTGCAGGAGAGGGGTGCTAGGTGGGGAGCGGTGGTGGGAGTGCTCTGCCCTGGAGCAGGCAACAGACTGAGACCATGCATTGCCACAGAATTTAAAAACAATGACGACACCAGGAGAAGTCCATCTCCTTTCTATTAGTACCATGTGCCGGCAATTTGACAGTGTCACAGATAAAATATCCCACCCTGCCTGGTGCTCCTCCTGCCTCCTGGTGTGTCTCTGGGCCCAGAGTCATCAAATTCAGGACACTTGTGCCAACACCTGTCCACCATCACCCACGGTAGAAAAAGCAGCCGATCACAGACTTAAGAATCCTCCTGATCACAGCATTCCAGGCAGCTACTTCTGAATGGAGTCACCCTTGGACCTTCAGAGGAAAGCCCAGCCCCACTCCTGGTCACTCAGGTTCCTGTGTCCGTGGTACCACGTCCTTGGCTCCCACCCCTTCACAGCAATATTCTCTTTGCATGAAAATTCTCTGCCTTGTGTGTCTCTAAAGATCTTGTCCACCCGTCAGCCTGCGCGGGTTGGGTTCCAGTGCAGATTAATGGCCTACAGTTGCCTGCATGATTATTTCTAATAGGCTGATTTGAGAAATAAGCTATTTATCGCTGTCACATGCTGAGCTAACATCATCTCACTGCAGCAGGGAACCCGGCATCTGCTGCTCGGCGAACTCCGGCACGCTCCCGTGAAGAGGCTCAAAACCGGGCAGATTTCCCATGTGTTCCTGCATGGTTTCAACCAAGGGGTGGGTGTACGTCCAGGCGGAGGCTGTGGGTTTACCTGTCTTTTGTCTCTCCTTCTCCCTTTGCATCATGCCCCTGTTTATGTCCCTCAAAATCATTCTGGAGACAGTCCAGAGTTCCGTAAAGGGCAAGGGCTTTAGAGTCAGAGAGGCCTGGACTTCAATTCTGGCTCAGCCCCCTTCATGCCTAGGAGAACTTTCACCTGGTATCACTTTCTGACTGCCTCAGTTTCCTACCTGTGAAAGGGGGTTAATCCTATGTCTCTTCCAGGGGTGGTTGAAGGATGTGTGCGGGACATTTTCTAGGGTCTCAGCAAGTGTGTCCTTCTCTAGGTGTTCTCCCTACCCCATTCCTGAGCATACTTCATGTCTTAGAAGAACGTGTCACTTCCACTCCTGTCCCCAGATGGTAGTGAAGCTAGGCGCCCGGACGGTGGCTCATGTAAGAATGGTGGCCTGTCTTTGGTCATGCTTTTATCCCTCCTTCTCTTCACTAATATGCCCATTAAGGGCATCTTTATCCTTGGGAAAGATGCTAAAGTTCCAGGCAGACAAGGATGTGATTTGGGGGATCTGAAATCTAAGTCTGCCCACTGTGAATTGTGAGGTCACTGGACAGGGCTATCCACAAGGGCCAGTGTCTAGTGTCCAGATGAGCAGGCGAACCAGAGAGATGCCCAAAGTCAACAGTAGAGAAGCACGGGCAAGAGCTCAGGGGAGTGGACTGGAGTGATGGGGGAGGGGAGGACAGGCTGGGCTGGGAAACCAGATGGGCCTGGGATCTGAGAAATCTGAAAATCAGTTACGGGGTGCCCTGACCTCACAGCAGAGGCTGCTTGTTATCTTCCCTTTTTCTTTCTCCTTTACATAAGAGCTAGTGCTTCCAGAATTGATCCACGTATCCATCCATCCATGTATCCTCCAACTATTTATCCATTCATCTATCCATTCATTTACCCATCTGTCCATCTGTCTACCATCCATCCACCATTCATCCATCCAACCACTCATTCATCTATCCACTCACGCATCTATCCATCCATCCATTCATTTGTTTATCATCCATCCATCCATCCGTCCGTCCGTCTATCCACTCATTCATCTACCCACTCATCCATCCATCCATCCATCCATCCATCCGTCCGTCCGTCCATCCATCTATCCACTTTTTCATCTACCCACTCATCCATCCATCCATCCATCTATCCATCCATCCATCCATCCATCCATCCATCCATCCATCCATCCATCCATCCATCCATCCATCCATCTGTCTGTCCGTCTATCCACTCATTCATCTACCCACTCATCCATGCATGCATGCATCCATCCATCCATCCATCCATCCATCCATCCATCCATCCATCCGTCCGTCCATCTACCCACTCATTCATCTACTCACCCATCCATCCATCCATCCATCCATCGATCCATCCATCCATCCATCCATCCATCCATCTGTCTGTCTATCCACTCATTCATCTACCCACTCATCCATCCATCCATCCATCCATCCATCCATCCATCCATCCATCCATCTGTCTGTCCGTCTATCCACTCATTCATCTACCCACTCATCCATTGCATGCATGCATCCATCCATCCATCCATCCATCCATCCATCCATCTATCCGTCCGTCCATCTACCCACTCATTCATCTACTCACCCATCCATCCATCCATCCATCCATCGATCCATCCAATCCATCCATCCATCCATCCATCCATCCATCCATCCATCCATCCATCTGTCTGTCTATCCACTCATTCATCTACCCACTCATCCATGCATCCATGCATCCATGCATCCATTGCATCCATCCATCCATCCATCCATCCATCTATCCATCCATCCATCCATCCGTCTGTCCATCTATCCACTCATTCATCTACCCACTAATCCATCCATCCATCCATCCATCCATCCATCCATCCATCCATCCATCCATCCATCCGTCCGTCCGTCTGTCCCGTCCGTCCGTCCGTCTGTCTATCCACTCATTCATCTACCCACTCATCCATGCATCCATCCATCCATCTGTCCATCTATCCGTCCATCCACTCATTCATCTACCCACTCATCCATGCATCCATCCATGCATCCATCCTTCCATCCATCCGTCCATCCGTCTATCCACTCATTCATCTACCCACTCATCCATCCATCCATCCATCTGTCCATCCATCCGTCTATCCACTCATTCATCTACCCACTCATCCATCCATCCATCCATCCATCCATCCATCCATCCATCCATCCATCCACCATCCATCCATCTACCATCCATCCATTCATCCATCCAACCACTCACTCATCTATCCACTCACGCATCTATCCATTCATCCATCTATTCATTTGCTTATCATCCATCCATCCACTCATTCATCTACCCACTCATCCACCCACACATCCATCCATCCATCCACCCACCTATCCATCCATCCATCCATCCACCCATCCATTTATCCTCTAACTACCCATCTATTCATCTATCCATCCATCCATTCATTTGTTTATCATCCATCCATCCATCCATCCATTCATCCATCCATAGGGAAATAAAAGTAATGTTTTGTTCAACTCTTCTAAGTTCTTAGTTGGAGTGAACCTCTATGACAAGAGAGAATAATGAGAGAAAAACAAAGTTATATATTTATATTTTTTCTAAAAAGAGAAACTCCTCAAGGCCATTACTGATTCCTGTGTTTTCTCTTTTTAAAAATGTCATTATATAATTTATTATTATTATTAGCTTATTCATCATTACAAATCATCATCTATCCCCACGCCCTCCACTGGACCTATCACTCCCCAACCTCCTTTCCCTCCCTCCCCCCATCTCTAGTGTCCTTAGGTTTGTTTTCTTCTTCTGAAAGTTCAATGTGTTGTTGTGGTTCTTTTCTTTTCTTTCTTCCTTCCTTTCTTTCTTCCTTCCTTTCTTCCTTTCTTTCTTTCTTTCTTTCTTTCTTTCTTTCTTTCCTCCCTTCCTCCCTTCCTCCCTTCCTCCCTTCCTTCCTTTCTTTCTTTTCTTCCTTCCTTCTTCCTTCCTTCCTTCCTTCCTTCCTTCCTTCCTTCCTTTCTTTCTTTCTTTCTTTCTTTCTTTCTTTCTTTCTTTCTTTCTTTCTTTCTTTCTTTCTTTCTTTCTTTCTTCTTTCTTCTTTCTTTCCCCTCCCTTCCTCCCTCTCCTCCTTCCTTTCTTTTCCTTCTTCTTCCTTCCTTCCTTCCTTCCTTCCTTTCCTTCCTTTCTTTCTCTTTCCTTCCTCTCTTCCTTCCTTCCTTCCTTCCTTCCTTCCTTCTTCCTTCCCTTCCTTCTTTCATTTCTTCCTCCTTCCTCCCTTCCTTCCTTCTTCTTTCTTTCTTTTCTTTCTTTCCTTTCTTTCTTTCTTTCTTTCTTTCTTTCTTTCTTTCTTTCTTTCTTTCTTTCTTTCTTTCTTTCTTTCTTTCTTTCTTTCTTTCTTCTTCCTTCTTCCTTCCTTCCTTTTCTCTCTCTTTCTTTCTCTCTTTCTCTCTCTCTCACTCTCTCTCCCCCTCCCCTCCCTCCCTTTCTCTCCCTTTCTCTTTTTCTTTCTTTGCATCTATCTGTCTTTCTTAGTACCCAGTTATGAATGAGAACATGTGGTATTTCTCTTCCTGTGTCTGGCTTATTTCACTTAAGGTAATTTTCTCCAGGTTCATCCATTTTGCTGCAGATGGCAGAATTTCTTTCTTTTATATGGCTGACTAGTTTTCCATTATTCTCCTTATACATCTATAAGTTGTCCATCGATGGACATTTAGGTTGGTTCCATAATCTGGCTATTGTAAATAGAGCTGCAATGAACATATTAACACTTATATTTCATATATACATGAAAGACACCAGGGAATGAGTAGTTCTCTAAGAGGTGGCTTTGAATTCCAGCTTCTACAGCATCTTCATCAAAGAACAGTACATTCTGAGAGAAGTGTCAAGACAAAGGAAAATAACTCCAAGTCCCTATGGTCATCAACTTATGGGAAGGCTAGTAAATGGCAGATAAATGCCAGTTAGTGCAGCTTGTTAATGTAGATTCCTCTGGTGCCATCTCAAGACAGTAAGTGTCTAAGGTTGTCTTCAGTTTAACCATTGTCCTGCCTGGTAGAGGGGAGAGGTGGGATACCTTTTGTGTTTGTAAATCTATGTCCTGCTTTTAGGAAAACAGAGGGGAGCAGAGAGTTTTCTTGCACCTGCTTCTTCTCAGTTGTCTTCAGCTCAAAATCCTTTATATTTTGAGGTGTTATATTCTGGTCTTCCACATATCTATCCATCCATTTACCCTTCAACTATCCAGCCATTCATCTACCCATCCATCCATGCATCTACTCACACATGCATGCATCCATCTTCCATGCATCCATCCACCCACCAATGCATGCGTGCATCCATCTTCCATGCATCCACCCATACACCCATGCACGCATGCATCCATCTTCCATGCATCCATCCACCCACCTATGCATGCGTGCATCCATCTTCCATGCATCCACCCATACACCCATGCATGCATGCATCCATCTTCCATGCATCCATCCACCCACCCATGCATGCGTGCATCCATCTTCCATGCATCCATCCACCCACCCATGCATACGTGCATCCATCACCCATGCATCCATGCATCCTTATTGTGGCCCCATTCTGTATGAAGCACTCAACATAGTGGGGATGCAGAGACGAATGCAGCGTCTTCCATTTCCTCATCACCTAGAGGGAACCCGATTGTTAACAAACAACAGTGGTAAATGCTACGAGCTCACAGATGGAGGAACAATTAATTCCTCCTGGAGTTACTGAGGGAAACCTCCAGAGCTGAGCATTGGAAGCTGGCCCAGAAGAGGGACAGGGGTGAGAAAATTGGACAGAGCACATCAGGTGTCCTGATGGCCCACGCAGTGGACGTTGCAGCTGAGGTCTATGGAGAGGAGCCACGTACTGAGGTGGGAGGGCAGGTGGGGCCAGGTGAGGAAATGTGTGGTAAACTGTGTGGGCTGAGCCAGGGACCCGTGAGGCTTCTGAGTGAGGGGAGTGGCAAGGCCCACCCTGAGGGTCAGACAGCCAGCTCAGGGAGAGGAGGAAGGGGCAGATGCCAGGGTGACCATGGTACACCACCCCACCGAGGATGGTGCACTGCACGGTGGGCCCGGGGAAAACAGGAGCACGTGAAGGAGAGCACAGTTGACTTTGTCCCCACAGCCCTCAACACATTGCTTATGAAGATGCTGTGCTGTGAGAGAACCTTTAGTCGGGCTGGGTTTGGCTGTGGGACAGAGTCTGTCTGGATTCTGAGTTTGGCTATTCTGAGTGTCCCGATTCTAGGGACGGCTTTTGTCTCTGCAGGGGTGACGTTCCAGCAGCCCAACCAACACAACCAACCTTGAGCAGCACCTTGTGTGGAAGGCTATGCTAGTTGCTGTGGAACCTCCACAAAGGAACATACTCTCCCAGGGGCCTTAAAGGAGCTCATGGCTCGTGGGCCAGATCCAGCAGGTGCCTTTGTCTAGAGCGAGTGGAGCAATTAAGACAGTTGATGTGTACCGAGCTGTTCCAGCACTTCACATAGGTGCTTGGGAGACACCCAGAAGACAGTCACTTTTATAACCCCCACTTTACAGATGAGAACAGGAGGCACAGAGAGGCTAAGTAACCTTCCCGAGATTACACAGCTGGCTAGAGCCACCATTGGAACCTGGGGCAGCTCCAAAATCCGCATCACACCTGCTGACCCCAGATCTCCTTTAGCCTAGACAGATCAGCCTCAGCTCCAGGCTGCCGCCTACTTTGCTAAGGCCTCCAGAGTGGACAATGGATATGCCTGGGATGAACATGTGGCCTCTCTTTTCCTTCCTTTCCACCTCTTGGACACTCGCCTCCTCTAAGCAGAAACACAATTGACATGGCTCTGATGCTCAGCAGCAGACTTCCTGGCTTGCCAGAGAAACAGCAGCAGGAGAAATTAAGAGTGAGTGCAGGTGGGGAGTCGGGCGTGGCTGAGTGGCGGCTGTCCTGTGGGCGGGGGACAGGCAGCTGTTAACCGGAGCCCACGCGGCGCGCAAGGACAGCGGCAGGGAGTTGTTGTTGATTCTAACCAGTCATTTGTTATCAGAAAATGAAGGTGCTGGCATTTGGCAAGATGCACACCGTGGTTTATTCAATTCAGAACCAACGCAAACACATTCTTGGCTCGGAACAGCCGTCCGGCTGGATTCCTCTTGTCCTCTCCTCCTGGCAAAGGTGTTGCTGGGAAGCTCAGTCCCCAGATGCCCCGGGTAAGACTGGGTAAGGCTCAGGTGGGGGGTGGCCTCAGAGGCACGGGAGAGTGATGGCCAGGATGGAAGAACATCACGGAAGGGGATGGGGACACTCAATGACTGAGGCTCCTTAGCAGATGGGACTGATGCCTGGGGTAGGGGAGGAGGAGCTCCCTCGATGCTCCTCTGGGCTGGGTAAAGGAAGGCAATGTGCTGCTCTTGACGTCTCCTGCGATGCGTGTTCCTTGCTGTGCGTGTGGCACATCCTGGGGCTGCATGGCCAAAGACCGTCATCACAGCATGAGACTGCGTGCACCTCGCCTCCGACCCCCGCTGCGCTGTGTTTAGTGGTCTACGAGCCCGCACCATGCCATCTGTGCCAGGCAAGCCTGGTCATTCAGGCGCTCTGCACATGCTAGACTCCAGCCCTCCAGCCCCGCCTCAGCCTTTTCCCCCACAGATGATGGCTTTACCTCTTAGTTTACAGGAAAAAAGCCAAAGTCCTCAGACTGGAGCAGCTCATCTTCCCAGGTGTCTATCAGTAGAGACAAGTTCAGTGGGCAGAATTCTGAGAAGGCCCCCTTAGCTTGCCTCCACTGGCATCAGTGCCCTGCAGAGTCCCTGGGACTGTGATCATGACGGTTTCTGCTCCTGTGATTAGGGTCTGCTATATGGCACAATTGGCCTTCAAAAGGGAGATTACCCAGGTGGGCCTCCCCTAATCAGGTGAACCCCCAAAAGGAAGAGATTTCTTCCTGGCACGAGGGATGCAGCGTGAGGGGGATTCTCTATTGCTGGCCTTGAAGGTGGAGGGGCCACATGGAGGGGCACATGACAGGAGACAGCTTTCCAGGAACTGAGAGAGACAGCGAGAGGACAGGAGCCTCAGTCCTATCCCTGGGAAGAACTAGATTCTGCCAACCCGAGAGTTTGGACGTGAATTCTTCCCCAGAGCCTCAGCCGAGACCACAGCACGCTGATGCCAGGAGTGAGACCTCCAGCAGAGCCCAGACCTCTGACCTCCAGGACTGTGAGCTGACGAAAGGGTGCTGCTTTAAGCCCTAAGTCATGGTGATCGGTTAGGCAGCAGCAGATGACTGATGTACAGAGAGAGAGAGAGAGAGAGAGAGAGAGAGAGAGAGAGAGAGAGAGAGAGAGAGAGAGAGAGAGAGAGAACGCTGTGCACTCAGGGCAAGTCCTCTGCCAGCCCCGACGCTCAGCTGAGCCCTCCCAGACCACACGCCCAAAGCCAGAGCCAAGAGCGCTGAGACCAAGTGCGTGCTCAGAATACCACCCCCTTTGCTGGCCCCGCGCCTCCAGCCCAGACCTCCGCACAGGTTGTGGCGAGGCAGGTCCAGCCTCCACCACTGTCTGCCTTAGGGGTCTGTTGCAAGAGGTCTCACCACCCCCTTCCCCTCATGGTGGTCATTGCCAGGGGCTCAGGACTGCCGGCCATCCCTGGTCACCCAGACCGAGTTCCCAGGCTGCTCTCTTCATCTTGTTTCTGACCCCATCTCTTACCCCTCCCCACCTCCTGAGACCGTCCCCTGCGCCTTGGCAGCCCGTGGTCATTGTCCAGCTCTCCCAACCTCCCTTTCTCTCTGCCCTGAACCTTCCCTCACCTTTGTCCAAACATGCCCAGCTGTCTGCTGACAATGCTGACGCTGCTCACATGGGGCCAATGTCCCTCCCAGGGCCTTACCGCGAGAACTGAAGATTGTCCTGTCCCTTCCGGCTCCTCAGTACATGTGCCACCGTTGTCTCTCCCGCTTCCCTTAAGACCCCACATCAGGTGACCCCTCCCACCCCAGAGCCCACTGTCCTGCAGGCATGAGCCATTTCCCACCTGTTCTGTTTCACTGGAGAACACAGTCGGTTTTCAGTCTTTATCCTTCTCGATTTATTGGCAGAGAAGTGTACGACATTGACTATTGTCTTCCAAAAACACCTTCTTTATTTTGTTTTCGGGATCAGCCTCCTCCTGGCCATTTTGCTACCTGTGACCTTTCCCCTACTTTCCTTTTAGGAAAAACCCCCTCCTGACTGTCCCCTCACCTTTGACCTGCCTTGATGGTCTCCTTATGCACAGGACTCCTGTTCCTGGAGTGCGCAGGGCTGAGACGTGGGAGCGCCCCTCCTTTCTGTCTTGCCCCTGGTGATGCCCTTGACTTTCATTAGCACCCATAGGCTGATGGCTTCCAGATCCATGGGTCCTGCCGGACTTCCGCCGAACTCCAGAGTGCGTCTACCTGCTCACAACCTCATGTCCCCCCCGAATGTCCAGCCGCCACATCAAACCTGATTGATGCACCTCGTGCTGAGCTTCTGACCCGCTCTTCTCTCTATCACTCAACTCCCTCCTTCCAGGCATTCGAGCCAGTGGATGCTTTCCAGGCTGTCCCATGCTGTTGGACATGCCCTCCTTCTGACATGGGTCCTTCCTGTGTCTTCTGTGACACTGTCCCCTTTGCAATCTCATTTCGCTCTGGCCAGAATTAATATGGGCACCCCTTGCGGTCCGCTGGTCTCCCCGCTCTCCTTGCCCTGCATGTTCTCCCCACACTCTCATCTGTACCCACACATCCAACCCACGCAGCATCCCACAACTCCCTCCCAAACTGTAGACTCTTCGAGCTGACTCCTTGCTTGAAATGTCATCTCACCTCAGCACATCCAAATCTAAGCTCTTGATGGCTCCCTTCAATCCTCATTTCCTTCCCCCGTAAAGGGCACCAGCTACTCCTGGGAGTCACCCTGGAGAACGCTCCCGTCCCATCTCCCTTCTCCAGCCTGCAATCGAGTCCTGTTGATTCTACGCTCTGCACATCTCCCCATCTCCGTTCCCCTCCATGTCCATCAGTACCTGGGTCTGAGCCCCCAGCCTCTCTCACCTGGGCCTGAGTGGACATCCCAGGGGCTCCCTGACCCCACCCCACATTACTGTCACCTGTCATCAGAGGCAGCTCCTCAACACTCAACCCTGACCTCACGGCACCCGCGCTAACCCTTTCCAGCAGTGCTTTGCAGGAAAAGTCCTTCAGCACGTTGGGCCCCAGCGACCTCCCTGGGCACCTCCCGGCCTTGCACCGAGCCCCTGCCCTGGCCACCCCGGCCTCCTCTCCAGGCCTCATACTCACCACCTCTGCCCGCTGTGGGGCCTCAAACCCGCTGTGCTCTCAGACCCACCTCTGCATCCTCCCTTGTCTGCCTGATTGATGCTCGTTCATCTTGCAGCTCAAACCCCCTCTGGTGTTCCTTCAGGGAGCTTGTATTTGCCAGCTGGGGCTGCTGTGACAAAACACCCAGACTGGTGGACCAGACAGCAGAAATGCACAGCCTCACACAGTTCTGCAGGCTGAAAGTCTGACATCAAGCTGTTGACAGGCTGATCCTTCTGAGATCTTGAGGAAGAATCTGCTCCAGGCCTCTCTCCTAGTTTCTCATCGTTTGGCAGCAAGATCTGACATTTCGTGGCTTATAGAAGCCTTGCCCCAATCTCTGCCTTCATTTCCACACAGCGTCCTCCCTGTGTGTACGTCTGTGTCCACATATTTTCCCTTTGTGAGGACACCAGGCGTGTGGGATCAGGAGCCCACCCTACCTGTATAGCCTCATCTTCATTTTTCTAATTACATCAGCAAAGACCTTATTTTCAGGTAAGATCACACTCGGAGGTACTGGGAGTTAGGACCTCAACATATGGATTTGGGGGTGGAACACAGTTCAACCCATAACTGAAGCTTATCCCTAACCACCCTGAAGGCCCTGAAAGTGGGATCCCCCAGCACTGTCCACAAGGTGTGCCGAGCTCTCAGCATTGCTGGCTTGGGTTATTTGAGCTCTCTCTCTCAATGTTAGCTCTCACTTTCTCTTTTGCAAGTGGAGCTGGGTCTATTCTTGCTTGCTATTGTGTCCCTGTCACATGATAATAGCTCGCTAAAGTTTCTTTCTCAAAAATAAAAGTACTTTTTTGCATCTCAGTTCGATATTCTTTACTGCTTTCCCTCTAAGTATATGCATTTTTATATATTAAACCAGGTGTCAATGATCAGAATACTGTGATTTTCCTAAATAGTTGTAGAACAGCACAGGGGTCTAAGCACTAAGCCAACAACTACTACGAATAACAACTCCTATAGGAAGCTGCAAGACCAAGAAGCTCTCATCTTGCTCCAGTTTCTTAATGTGTCCTGTGGGCCCACGTGGAATGTGCGGAAATCAGAGATGCATGAGCTGCAGGTGTCTGCTCCTCCCACCTAGCACCCCCATGACCCTTGTCCCTAAGATGCAGCCTTGTTCCTGCATCAGCTGCACAGAGATTTGATGATCGAGACCCATGCATGGCCATTGGCCAACACCCAGATGTGAATTTATTGCAGTCTCCTTGGGAATTCCCATTTATCAAGGGGTGAAAGAAATCTTCAAGATGGAAGTAAAAATGAGAACTCTTGATAGAGGGCCAACATTGATGATGATGATGTTGAGAGGGAATTTTGCGTGCTGTGTGTTCACTGCCTGATAAAAGCCCTGTGATGTCGTACCCTTGAATCATCCTCTCCGGGATGAGGGCAGGTGCGGTTACGCTGAGTTACTCTCACAGCTGCGGCAGTCATGGGCGAGTGGGAACTGGAACCCAGTTTGTATTCTTAGCAGACGATGTGCTGTTGTCTGTGATGTGGTGTCTTTCATCATTGAATCTCGCCTTGAGATTCCATCTGACTTTCTAAGCATGCTGCCTCCTCCCCAGCATGGTTTCCCCAAGATGATAAACCCAACAACCAAAAGGACCATTCATTCCTTCAGCTGTTGTCTAATGAGTTCTTACTACACCAAAGCAATGTTCTTGGCACTGGGGATCAACAGCGAACAAATCAAAGTCCCTGTTTTCACAGAGTTTGAATTCTGAGCCAACTGAACAAATAAGCAAAACAGATAGGGGTTTTGCTGGTGGTAAGTGCTACGGAGAGAAGTAAAACAGGGACAGGGACAGGAAGTTGTGCCAGGAAAGGAGAGGACGATCCTCAAGTAGGATGATGAAGAAAGGCCTCCTGGAGTCACAGTCTGCAGGGGATGAAGACGGGCACGTGGCTCTCAGGAGGAGAGGGCTCCAGGCAGAGAAATCAGCAAGTGCAAAGGCCCTGGGGTGGGAAGGTGTCTGGTATTTTTGAGAAACAGCAAGGAGGAAAAGGTGTGTGGAAAAGGAGAGGGAGAGGAGAGGAGTACCAGGGAAGAGGGCAAGCAGGGCTTGAGAGTCCATCCAGGAGTTTGGCTTTCACTGGGTGAGATGAGAAGCTTCTGGAAGGTTTTGGCAGGGAGGTAGTAGCATGGCTGTCCTCACGTTCGTCCTCTTCTGACCTATGGAGCACTTCACCTGGGTCTCTCTTCCAGCACTTGCTACTCACTACTTGTGAATTATTTATGCTTGTCTAATATCTCCCTTTAGAGCGTATGAGCTCCAGGAGGAGAGATTTATGTCTAATCCATTTTGTATACCCAGCCATGCCCAAGGTTGCGCTGCCACATGGCAGTGGCTCAGGGAGGTCTGTGGAATGCACAATTACGACAGCATCAAGGAGGAACCTTCTCTGCACAGTTTTGTCCTCCAGCTCTTCTGGGTGATTGCATTCTGGAACAGCAGCATGGAGTGACTTAAAAAAAAATACTGATGTTGTGCCACGGTCCCCACAGGGGCTGGCTTTTCTTTTTCCCAAAAGAGAAATTGCATCCCTCAGCCTACCCAAGACACAAACCAGAGCCACAGTGTTCAGCTGTCTTTTGGAGATCTGCAGCCTTTTGGGGTGAGAAATTGCTAGCAGCTCCTTATGGGTGAATTCGCTTTCAGAGGACTTTGGAACCGGCTGGATTCGAGGCGGCGGAGGTCGTGCCGTAGCCTGGGAGGCTGTGCACATCAGCATGTTGGTGACGTAGCAGGGTTTAAAGGTAACTCAGTCAGGCACTAAGAGAGTTCATGAGCAAAGAAACCAACAGACACACATTTTGCGGCCATAATGTCATACAGACATTATGCCAGGGAAGGAAGGAGGGAAGGCGGAAGGAAGGCCCGATTTCAGAAAAACACAACTTCGGAATTCTCCAGAACACCAGGTGGAATGTTGACAAAGCCGAATGGGCTGACAGGCCCATCACGGGCTGATGGAAACTGGGTACAGTTCAGTGCGTCTTTGATCTTTTTCCTTAAAGCTGACTAAAATATAAATTGGCTGTCTTCTTCTGCAGGGTTTCTGGACATCCATTTAATGCCCGAGTGAGAAGAATCAGGTCCTGCGGTCTGTGTTTCAATGAGCCTGTTAATTGCACACGGCTGATGACGCTTGGATTCTCCATTAGAACATGCATGGGGACGCGTGCTTGCGTCAGTGAGGTGGATCCATCTGTCGGGTGTGGGAAGGGCGGCAGGACCTGGGGACAGGGCAGGGCTCGGATTCCCAGGGCTGCGGTGGAGGTTCTGGGAGCGCAGGGGCCACCGTCTGTGCAGGGCAGGCACTGGCCTGCCTGAGGAGGATGACGCAGTACTTCAGGGCCTGGAGGGAAGCAGAGATTTCCTGAAAGGTGTTTGTCCTCATGTGTCAAACAGGCTGGGTGTGCTGGTGTGGGGAGCCAAAGCCCCTGTTCAGCCGAGAGGGAGCCTGGAACACTCACGCTCTGTTCCCTGGGAGGGACAGAGCAGAGAGAGGCAGCAGTGTCCGAGCTGGCCCCAGGCGAGAGCACCTGCACCATCGGCAGCACCAGGGACAGCAGATGGGCAGGTGCGGAGGGACCAGCACCCAGCCCCGCTTTTCCTCACGCAAAGCTGCATCACCAGGGCTCAGGGTGAAGCAGGGTGTGGATGGTAAAGGCCTTGACTCCCCTTGCTTCTCTTCTTGCTTACTGAAAACCTATCCAAAGAGGTTTGCACTTGATTTCCCCTTTTCCATCATAAATAAGTGCAAAACAAGATGGAGAGACCCCCGCCGAGCAGCAGACTGCGTTGTAAAACTCTCCGGTCAGGGTCGGCGATGGGCTGTTGTGGATTTCACGGACAAGCCCCTTTCACACACTGCGTTAGCCAGAGTTTGTCCCTCGGAACTTTTCCTAGAGGCCTCACTCAGTCACTGTGCAAATGTTTTGTGAGCACCTACTGTGTGCCAGCTGGTACTCCAGGCCTAAGGATACAGCAGTGAACTAGATAGACAGAAAGCCCTGCCCTGCCCTGCCCTGTGGCTTCCTCTCTCCTGAGGAGGCGGAGAGAATGCGTGTGTATTATGTGTAATGTATACATAATATCATCTTGTATATTATATAAATTATATAAAACACTAAATATGTATTAATAATTTAATATTGCATGCATATGTATTTATATATACATATATGTATTTATATTTAATGCATACACAATGTAGTTTTATGTATAATATAAATTGCTAAATATATATTAATAATGTAATATTGTGTATGCATATATTATATGTAATACAATATGCAAATCATATATATGATACAAATTTTATAACTTAATGTAATTTAACGTGTACTTATATAATATATACATGTATGTATATTATATGCAATGTAATACATAATATCATACTGCATATTATATACATTATATAAATAACTAAATGTAACATAATTTAATAAGTATATATATGTTACATATACAAGAATGTATATTATAATATGTAAAGTAATACATGATAGTATAGTGTGCATCCTCTATATTATGTAAATAACTGAATAACTATGTAGTGTATTAGAAGGTGATCGTGGAGTGTGGGTGTGACTTTGATTTTAAATAATATGATCACATATATGCAGTGTTGGCTGTCTTTTCACTGTGTGTTAAATAGTTTTTAAATAGTGTGGATGTTTGGTCCAAGACTCCGATACTAGACTTCTGGCTCCGATGTTGGGCAAGTCACTCAGTTGTGCCTCAGTT
Source organism: Cynocephalus volans (assembly GCF_027409185.1). Lineage (NCBI taxonomy): Eukaryota > Metazoa > Chordata > Mammalia > Dermoptera > Cynocephalidae > Cynocephalus > Cynocephalus volans. The sequence goes on along the minus strand of NC_084467.1, from coordinate 3,851,323 downwards.
TCCTCATCTACAAAATGGGATGGCAGTTCCCACGTGGGACTGTGGTGAGGTGACCACAGGCGAGTTGGTGGGCTGGGCACAGCAGGCGCTGTGTGCGGGTGCTCCCGTGGCTCTCCCCGTGTTTGTCCCCTTGTGACTGTCACTTTCCGGCACCCCCAGTGCTCCTCTGCTGGTGGCATTGCTTCTGCACGTGGGATGACAATCCCTTTCTCACTCATTGTTGTCAAATGTGCAGGCACAGCATGTCGCCATATTGTGTATCCGTGGATTCCAACACCCCAGCCAGCAGGAAACGGCTGGTGGGAGCCATGGATGGGCACGCGGAGAATGCTACATGCCGCCTGCTCGCAGGGCGGCCTGCTGACTCCATGAGAGACTCCAAGGGCCGAGTTGTTGGGTGATGAAGCCGATGGGTGGGGTGGAGGCACCAGGCTCTGGCAGCAGCTTAAAACTACCCTCCTTTATTATCTCACAGTTTCTGTAGGTCAGGAGCCCAGCACAGCATGGTGGATCCTCTGCTCAGGGTCTCACGGGCTGCCATCCAGATGTTTTCATCTGAAGGACCGACTGGGGAAGACTCTGCTTCCAGGCTCATTTGGATTGTTGGCAGAACTTATTTCCTATGGCTGCAGGACCCAGACCTCAGCTCCTAGAGATGCCCATGGTTCCCTGCCCCACGGGGCCTCCCCATGGCAGTTCACACATTGGATCAGCTCTGTTGGGGCCAGCAAGAGATGAACAGCTCCCACACCAGCCGGCTAGGATGGAGTGTCACATAGCAAATCGTAAACACACTGTTTAGAAGCAAATCACAGTCCTCCCCACGCCCCATATCCCAGGAGGGGCTATACCAGGGGTCCTAATGAGCCTGTAAGGAAAATCCAGATATATGATTAGTCCCAGCCTCTGGGGACATGAGGGCACCACTCCTGGGAAGAGGGGATGGAGGGCGGATTCGTCAGGGCTCTCCAGAGAAACAGAGCCAGTAGGATGTGTGTGTGTATGTATATAGGGAGGCTTATCTTAAGGAATCAGCTTACATGATTGTGAGGCTGGCAAGTCTGAACTCTACGGGGCAGCCTGGCAGCCTGGAGACCCAGGGGAGTAGAGGGGTGATATTGCAGCTGGAGTCCAAAGCCATCTGCAGGCAGATTTCCTCCTCTTCAGGGGACCTCAGTCTTTTCTCTTAAGGCCTTCAAGTGATTGGATGAGGCCCACCCACCTCATGGAAGGTGATGTGCTCCACTCAAAGTCTACAGATTTGAATGTTAATCACACCTAAAGAATACCTTCACAGTGACGTCTAGGCTGGCATTTGACAGAGCTGGGCACCATGGCTACTGTGGGCCTGGGCAAGTTGACACATGACACTAACCATCACAGAGGGGGTCTCTGATGGCCACAGTCAACTAACCTTGTGCCCACGGTAGCGGGCAGTGCTGACATGGAAGCCTGGCCATCCTCAGTAACAAGCAGAGAGCCTGGCACTGGCCTGTCGATGACCTCTCAGGAGCCCCAGGGCAGGAGGTGGGGGGAGCCCTGAGTGGTCTCAGTAGGGCCCGATCAAAGCAATGACCACAAGGTTTGTTGGCCTTGACTGAAGGAGAAGTGTGGACAATTAGGAAGAGCTGGGGCTGTGAGCAGTGCAGCCAGGCCTGAGGGAGTAGGGTGTGCAGTCTCTGCAGCGGGATCGCTGCCCACGTTGGGTGCAGCCATGCGAGCCCTAGGCACTGAGGTGCTGTTTGTCTCTAGGTGGCAAGTGGATTCAAGATGAGAGAGGGTACTTGTAGGGACTGAGCTGCTGAACCCCCACCCAAAGGGTATCTGCCTTCTACCCCTGCCTGGTACTTAGTGTCAGGAACACAGCAAGTGCTTAATAATTGTTTGGATGAATGCAAGTCTAGAGGCTCAAATTCTAGTCTCAGGTCTGCTGGGACCTTTGGGGGGCCCTAAGATGTCCCCCCACCACAGTTTTCCCATCTGTAAACCCAGAGAAGAGATGATTGATTGTCATGTGAAGGTCTGCTTCCAGGACAACTTGAGGAAGAGACATTGAACTGAGGGGCAGAATTGAGCACAGACAGCAAATGCTTTGGCAGGCAGAGATTAAGGGGAGAAAATTGTTTGGGGACGATGTCTCTCGTCTCCACTTGCTGCTCTAGGAGTAAGTCACCCTATGACATGATTGGGGCTCTCTCAGGAGCACTCGGGCACACAATTCCCCACTACTAGCTCTGTGCTTGTCGGTTTTGGGGCGTCCCCGTTTGGGTTGTTGCTGGCTTTCTGGTTCCTTCGCTGATTCCCACATGGCCATTCTTTCATTAAATTACAAGTCCCCACGTTCCCCCAGTGCAATTATCTACCACTTCATAGTTCCCTGGCCCTGGATCCATTTGCAAAGAAAAATATAGTTAAAGATATGCTGTTTTAATTAATTTCCCTTGGCTGGGTTCCACTCTCATTTCAGCCTTGGAAGTGCAGACCTGAAACGGGGCCCTGTGCATCTGCTGGGCTCCCTGCTCCAGCCAGCGACCCTTCTCCGAGCTGTTTGCATGCTGCATACAGATGGAGGCACTGTTTCTGCTCCTTTGCCGACTCTTCTTTTTCATCTTTGGGCAACAGCCCTTGTCTTGGTCTGACATACCTGAGCCTGGGGAAGATGAGGACTTTCTAAAGATGCTTGTCACCCTCTTGCTGGTATTCAGCCCATGAACCTTGGGGTAACCTGTTTCTCTCCTTCCATCTGCTCTTGCTTTGCAGCTGTGGCTGTGGCTGCCGTTTGAACCTCTATGTGCTCATGGCTAGAGTGACTGTCTTGCCTAAGTGACAGAACCATTGCAGCTGCTCCATGGAACAGCCACGCCTGTCACGGTTGTCCTCCATCAAAAGGACGCTCTAACCCGATACTCATTTATGGGGAGAGCGGGACCAACTGTAAGGAATGAAAATGCCATCACAAGGTCTGGAGGAAAGTGATTGAACAGCCTCTCGCACACTTGGTGAGATGGAGATCGGGCCAGAGAGCAAGTCGGCCAAAGTCTCCTGGGGCAGAGTGGGCCGTGGCCCGAGCTTTAGACTCAAAGCACGGTGCCCTGTGGTGCTCAGCACGCTGTGCGTGGGCAGGCCCACTGCGAGGCTGCTCCGGTGTGTCTTTCTCAGGCTTTGTCTCCACGAGTCTTTGCAGCAACCCTAGGAAGGAGCTACTTTCCTCCCCTTCTACAGAAGAGGAAACTCTACATTTAATGAGTTTACGTGAGCATGACCTGCCCAAGATCCTGCAGGCAGGGAGTGAAAGAAACAAGATTAAAACCCGGCATCATCTGACCCTAAGCCTAAGCAGCGCTGCCATCCCAGATACCCAGAGAGCTTGTGGAAATGCAGAGTCTGGGGCCCTCTCAGGCTGACTTGAATTTGTGGGCGGGAGGGGGCTCCAGGACATTTTGCAAGAAGCAGCTGGGAGTTGGGGCAAAGGAGGCCACCCTGGTCTGTGCTTCCTAACAAACGCCACCACCCAGGAGCGAGCGCACTGCAGTGGCCTGAATTCTACCTGTGAGCACAGGGGACATGCCTGTGGAGAAGCTCAGTGACTCTTTGTAATGAACATAGTTATTCTCTCCTAACAGGTCAATTGGCATTTATCTCTACTAGGATTCTTCATGATGGGTCCCCTGCATAGAATCCCCCACTCTCCCTATTTCCTGAATTCTCTTCCTTCCTTCCTTTTTCCCTTCTATCCAGGTCTGTGTTCCTGGGCACTTGCACCTCTGGTTTCACCTGGGTCAGGGTTTCAGCAGGGTGGGGGAAGCGATCTAAAACCTCTTTCCCAAGAAAACACGCCCCCAGTTTAACCTGGAGGAAAGAAATGAAAGTAAAAATTGGTTCCTGACGCCAGGGATCACGCTATCTACCTGGGGGAAAAAATGAACAGTCATAAGGCTACCGATGTCATGGAGAGCACACATGCACCCCACACACAGGATGGACAACTAGGAAGTCCTGCAGGAGCTCGAATGGGCTGCAGGAGTCAGAGCTGTGAAGTTCAGGTGCATTTGTGGTTGGTGGGCATTGCCAAGGGTGATATTGAATCTGGGTGAGGGTAACTTGTGTCTACCCAGACTGGGGAGGAAGGAGTCTCGTGCTGATCGTTTGTAACAATTATCATATAAAAAATCCATACGAAATGAATTCGAGACTCCAATAGCCACATTGGTATGATCAAAGACCATTATCCTTTCTCTTGGAGGATACTTTCTTTAAAAGGTTAGGAAACCCACCCCCTGCCCCAACTCCACCCCTACTCCTGGACCTGTAAGGAATTCCATGTGTATTCGTCTTCACTTGCTTTGATAAATAGGCAATAAAAATGCACACAGAACTCAGACGGATCAATTTATTTCCATTCTTTAGACACAATCACGGTGGTGGCTAAGACGGAGACGACTGACAGCGCTATTTCCACGGCGGGAAGTGGTACGATGCTGGGTATAAATTACCCTTAAATGTCACATGGTAATGAGGCTGCATCTTTAGTGATCTATCTCTTCCTTTCTTACTCGGCAGACTCTCCAAGCTGGCAATCAAGCCAGGCAGCGATCACGACACAACCTTTATGGTATGAAAAATGGCCCCGAAAATTTATGGGAGACGCTGATGCCTTCAGGAGACTCTGTATTTACAGAACTTCCTTCTTGGGATTTCAAATTAAGTAAGGCAGAACTACAGGAGTAAAGGAGCCAGAGTCCCCATGAGGGAAGAAGCCCCGCGCCCCACATGGCGGTGTCTCCTCTGGCTTTCGTGTCGGGCTTCCTGCTGCCGACGAGCATTCCCACCCTGGTTTTCCAGAAGGCAGCACGGTTGGTTGGTTGGCAGCAGCTGTGAGTGGGCTGCCTGCATCTGTCACCTGTCCTAGGAGTGCAGGCTAAAGATGGCAGCTGGAGAAATCAACAATTAAATTCTGTGCCAGGGTTGGAGGCCTGCTGGAGTCAGAGGTCAAAACTGGTTTGAAACGCTTCCATCATCTGTTCACAGTGGCTTCGGACACCCCAGTCCCCATGCAGACTGGTTGTCTTGAGCCAGCCCTCCAGCGTGGCCCCTCGTTTCACAGGATAAGCACATCTAGTTCACTTTCTCTGGGGTCTGGCTTTCTTGGGGGCGAGGGGTAGTTAAGACCCCACCCCCAATTGCTCTTTTCTTGCTCCAGCAACACTGGGTTTTCAGCCATGTAATGCGCTCACCACATTCAACATGAAATTTGCTTCTCCAAAGCACAGCCTGTGTCCTGCGTACCCCAGGAGGGTGGATTCTGGAAGGTTCGATTGCTCTCCAGAGATGGCAGAACTTGCACCCGGTGCCAGCCCAGCTACCAACTCAGCCAAGAAACAGTAGCTCCTGCCATCTGGGACTGCGTTGGATGCCCATGCTCCCGAGCGGGGCACTGATTCAGCACAAATTGAAATCTCTGTTCGCGTCTCTAGGTGGGAGTTCAACAAGCAGAGGCTGTCGGAAAGTGAATTAATTTCCCACCGGGAAATCCGAAACCCCAGGCTTTGCAAAGTGAGAGGAAATGTCTGACCTTTGGAGGGCAACTTCTTTCCTCTTCTGGATGTCCAAGAGTCGAGTGGTGGTCCCCGCCACATTCTCTGCCCCGTGTGAATGGGGGTTCCTGGGCTCCCCTGTCCTTTGTGGGGCGGAGGCATCTTCATGTCCGAGGAAGTTTCCTTTTCTTCTCCCCCTCTGTTCACACCCTTTATCTTGCTCACTTCCTGCAACGGCTTCACGAGAGGAGAGTGTGGGGGGCTCCTCCTCACGTGTCAGGTGGAGGGTTGTACGGGCCATTAAGGGGACAGCCTGGCTCCTTCTCGAATCCCACGCGGGGGCCGAGTGAGCTGGCCTGTGTGTCTCCGTCCATCCGTTTCTTCAGCGTGTACCTGTGGGGCACCCGCGGTGTGCCATGCCCTGGGCTGAACACAACTGATGTGGCACTTGCCCACCGAGGTGACTGTCTGGTAGGGGACACTGGGGAGGAGACAAGTCAACAAAAACATACATGAAAATGATCTGTGTGCTCTGCAAGAGCTGCCAGAGTGCGGTGACAAAGGGTACTGGGAAGACTTACCTAGCTATGGTGGTAAAGACAGAAAGAGAAGGTCTCTCGGAGCAAGGGACACCTGCCTCCCGGCCCCTCTCTAACACCTGGGGAAGTCCAGGCAGTGCCAAGTGATGACATAGCCCTGAAAGACGGAGCTCACCTCAAATGCTGAAATCCTTGCCGAGGCTCGCAGTTGGTCATCCGGCCCTGTCCTGCATCGCGGTGGTGGTTAGCTCTGGCTGGGCGGACACGTCCACTAGCCAGACACTGCTCTGAGTGTTTTACAGCAGCTCTGTTGAGGGAGGAATTATTATTATCCCCACTTTTCCATTAGGTTGAATCTAACTGTACCCGGTCATGTGTCTAGTAAGAAGCACGGCTGGGCCACACCCCACCGGGCTCCCTCTGGGGGCTGCCTGCTCAGGGTGTGAGTTTCCTATTGGCTGCTGTAACAAATTACCAGAAATTTAGTGCCTTAAAACAACACAAATGTATTATTGCCTCGGAGTCCTAGAGGTCAGAAGTCTGAAATGGGTCTCCTTGGGCTAGAGTCAAGCGTGGGAAGGCTT